>NC_064599.1:46556304-46876142 GCF_943734845.2 Anopheles funestus
ATGTAGGACAATTACCTGTAAAAGCTACTCCCAGAAACTCATAATTCTTTTCAAACGACAGAGTATTATCATCGCAGTCTAATATAACTCGTATTCTTTCTCCTACCTGTTAAAGGTTGTTTTTTTTAAACAATAATTATTAACGTTGTCATAACAATTTCTATCACACTGTACATACCTTATACTTTGGGGCGTTATTTAGCAGAGGATATATTCCATGGGCATCTCCATTATGAAGTAAGAGGTTATCTACCAGATTCCAACCCCAGCTTTGATCATCGGCACCTGCTCATAAGGAAATCAGTAAGATTATTTTATGTTATGTTATATATGATATGTTATATTTTCTTACCAAGCAGGGCATAATATCCATGGCATTGGATTGCTGCGTCCTTAGTAGCAATTCCAACGACAGCAACTGTTCCAAGGGGACCTTCCCATCGTACTTCCCAGGCATGTCTACCGTGTTTGAAACCAATTTTTCCTCTGGATCCATCGGTGCTCTGTGCCACAGGATTCCTGAACAATTATTTGCGAGGAAAAATAGTTTATCATTCTTCGAAAATGAAAATTACACCGTCCACTTATCTGATTATTCGCTAACCATACCTGTGAAGAGTGAATCCGTTTGGTTTGATATACACATGACGACTACAATCGAAAGGATTCCATGCATGGAAAAACGCCCGCAACTTTGCTTTGTACGATGGCACTACCGACAGAAGGTCATTTTTGAACGCCTCCGTCGGAACTTTTTGTAGACATTGCGCTCGCCAAACCTCATTGTTTTCATCACACAAAAACCGGTACCAATTTTTGCAAACCAAAGCACAGTTTCGTAAATCCTGCAGTTTCAGGTAGGAGAATATTAGCTCCAGCACATTATCCGGAATATTAGGAGCATATTCGACTAGATCCTCATCCATCGCATTCGTCTAGAATAATGGATGTACAACTAGTGCACTCCAGATTTGCGGAAACAACTATTTTTTAGTAAAGAGCGCCACAATAAACAGTACTTGTAAAACAATAAGAAAAAATCGGTAACACCGTTTATCGAGACATCCGGGAGTATTTTTTTCTATCTTGGCTTGTTTTGACATCGAAAATTATCTACCAAATGTCAGGCGTACACAAAGGTTGTTGCTTAGGTCAAACGTATAGAATTTTGTAAAAAGTACCCAGTAGGCAAAAATATTTTCCAGAACAGAAGCGCGATGAAATTCGATGCATTTAGGCTGGTGTCATTGCTCGGTCGTATACGACTAGTTGCAAGGCAAATGTATGGGATTTGACAGATAAGGTTGCACGACCAATTTGGTCGTACGACCAAATCAAATGATTTTGATTTGGTTGCACGGCCGCATGCAACAAGTTGAACTCGCTTGTATAAACGCGAAATAGGTGTTATTTTCTCGGCGTTCATGTAAACAAATTGTTTTAACTGCCAATTCAAAAAAAAATCGTACGACCAAATCGTACGAGCAATGACACCCCTTGCAATTTGGTCGTACGATAAAATCGTATACGACCGAGCAATGACACCAGCCTTAACCGTAATGTCCAAAGTGGGTAAAGAGATTAGGTGGGCTTATAGCTTTGACGCGGTAGCAAAGTCTGTAGAGTAATGAGGTCTCGTAATAGAGGGGTTTTGGCAGCTCTTGGAATAACAATGAAAAATAAAACTGACAGATAGGTGTCCGAAGCTCCTACACGATGTTGCGTAGTTGTATGTGTACGATTGTTTTGGAGGCTGCTTCAGCTGCTCGTGTAAACATGATTTTGTTTCAAGATATCCTACGATTAATTGTTGTACATTTTATTTTAAAACGATATCTTTTAATAGTGTAATTATCGTGTAATACAATGCGCAATGGAAATTTATGGAATAGTGCATATATTCCCCACATTTTAACGTTGTAAAGACTGTCGCCAAAACTACGAGCGCTGAAATTTGCTCAATAAACAGTTCACCAATGCATAGCCAAAGACGTCTAACTGTCAAAATGAAAATCCAAGATGGCAATGTCAACAAAGCCTATTCCGAGACCTCATTACTCTACAGACTTTGGGCTTATCCCTAACGATTTGACAGCTGCGCTGTAGAAAAAAGAATTAAAATTTGACGTTTATGGGTTCGATTTTTTGTCAATGTATGTGAGCGAATCCTTTTTAATGTGCTATGTGTGTGAGTGAAAATATATGTATCACAATCGAACCCACAAACTTCTAATTGGTTTTCAATATGTCTACCGCGTCAAAGCTATAAGCCCACCTAGTCTCTTTACCCACTTTGCTACAGACTTTGGGATAAGCCCACCTGACATCTGATAAGCCCACTTTGGTAATGTCTACGACCGGCCTACCCGGGTATGCCATACATTTTGTCTTAAAACTGAAATAACTCAGGCTGTATTGAATATTAAAATTTTTTCGTAAATTTCGACACATTCGTACACAGCTACATACATTAATTTTCTTTATTTTGGCAAATAATTGGATTTTTTCTAACTTGTTTATTACTGCTTTTTTCAACTTTTTTTAAATGACAACCACGATTTTTCGTGGTTTTCTTTTAGAAACTGTATTCTGTAAAACTGTATGACATAGAAACGATATGACTGGGACTGCGCGGTGGTGTATGTGATAAACGGCGCCGGCCAACGCGGCAGGACTGGGGTTCAAATCCAATCCGGACGTCTCCCCGCAGCATAGACTGACTATCCTGCTACGTGGTAAAATAAGTCTTGATACGGACAGGCCGTTCTAACTGAGCAAAAAAAAAACTGTATGACTGTACAGTAATTACCCGAGATACGCGGATGATGCTTTCCAGAGAAATCCGCGTATCTCGAAAATCCGCGTATCTCGAATACTGGATGACATGTAGTTTATACCTCCTATTCAGGGATCCAATGTGTGCGCAAGAAGAAAAGGTATTTTTTAAAAACACAAAACAGACCGTTATTTAATCATATTTAACACGTTCAACGATTTAAGATATACGGCCTGGCCGTTGTTAGGTGAAATAAAAAAAACATGTTCAACGCCGTGTCAAAAAATGCAACAAATCTACGGCGATGAATGTGTTAAACATAATTTTCAATAACATTTTATTCATTACAGGGTATCCCGCAATTTTTTGACACTTTCCCAGAGATTTTTGATTTCGTCCCATAATCTTTTGACACTTTCCCAAATATTTTTGATTTCGTCCCATAATCTTTTGACACTTTCCCAAATATTTTTGATTTCGTCCCATAATCTTTTGACACTTTCCCAAATATTTTTGATTTCGTCCCATAATCTTTTGACACTTTCCCAAATATTTTTGATTTCGTCCCATAATCTTTTGACACTTTCCCAAATATTTTTGATTTCGTCCCATAATCTTTTGACACTTTCCCAAATATTTTTGAATGTTACTTTATGGAGCTAATTTCTTCCGTAAAGTTCTTAGCACGCATAGTACTTCTGAGTAGCTATTTAAATATTAGATTGGAAAAACTCAAATAATCAGGGTGTGTATAAATATAGGTAAACAAAATCATCTCTATATTTAAAAAAAAATTATTTCAAAAGAACTTCATATTTCATTTTCTGACACGTGCAACAAATCAAAACAAGTACAAACAATTTTTTTCGGGGATTTTGTTTACTACTACTGACTTGATTATTTTCCTGGTGGTGGGTCATGTTGCTTCCATGCCCTAAGTAGAATGATAGTTAGCGAATCACCCCTAAGTTAAGGATCTTAGGGAACAAATCGCCAAAGAACTGATCGGGTTGAGGCTCATGTATGGATTTCAAAAGGAGTGACCAGGGGTCAAAGGAGGAAGGGAGGTGATGATCTTGCACAATCGTGTGTGACGATTTTGAAAATGGCGAGGGTCCAATTTGAATGCAATGTTAAAAACTAGTCTTTACTTTTTAATGAACTTTTTCCCGTAAATTTTCTTTAAAATTGCATGTTAACGTATGTAAAACAGTTGTCAATTGATGCAAAAAAGGTACATAAAAACCTAGGTTAAACAATCTTAGGGCATGGAAGCAACATGACCCACCACCAGGAAAATAGTCAAGTCAGAAGTACTATGCGTGCTAAGAACTTTACGGAAGAAATTAGCTCCATAAAGTAACATTCAAAAATATTTGGGAAAGTGTCAAAAGATTATGGGACGAAATCAAAAATATTTGGGAAAGTGTCAAAAGATTATGGGACGAAATCAAAAATATTTGGGAAAGTGTCAAAAGATTATGGGACGAAATCAAAAATATTTGGGAAAGTGTCAAAAGATTATGGGACGAAATCAAAAATCTCTGGGAAAGTGTCAAAAGATTATGGGAAAGTGTCAAAAAATTGCGGAAAACCCTGTATGCATGGAACGAAAAATTATGTTATTGATGTAATAAAAGTTTACAAATAACTAAATTCATAAAGAAACGAATAAAATATAACTATAAAAGATAAAGTATAAAGTATAAGTTATAAACTCCTCTTTCTGTCAAATTTTAAAAACCGCGTATCTCCAAACCGCGTATGTCGAGAACCGCGTAACTCGGATATTTACTGTATTTTACGACAAATACTTTCGTAACTCGGGGGACGCCTGTACGTTATACACCTTGAGAATTTTCATTGGTTTGATTAGTTGTAGGTGTCAAATAAGATTTGGTATCGTTTATACTGTTCGATGTACTTCTTAGCAAAATAAAGGTTTTTGTATTTTACTTTTGGGTTTTAATCATTATTTCCATATTTTCATGTCATAAGAATCTCAAACTCTTTCATATCTTAGATAGTGACGTAGTAATTCTTTTTGTACGTAATTCACAAGTTGTTAATGAAATGCATTACATAGAATGTCATTTTTATGTTACCAACAACGCATAGTTATCCCATTGTTGCCAAAGCGAAGATGAAACATCGAAACTGAAAACCCGCCGAACTCGGTGCTTCTAGCATCGTTGTGCGGACATTTTTGCATAAGGAGGTGGTTTTTTGTGAAGTTCTGGGGAGTCTCATGTTTTACGAATCACAACGCAAATTAAATCAAATGATTGCCTAAAGCGTCTTCTTTCTACGGGTGTTAAAAATACAATAATCGTGTGTGAACCCGATTGTCTACGCGGCGAGGAAAACTGACCCGCTTAGCTTGCAGTGAGACTGTCTCGAATCGCCATTTTGAAGTGTGGTATTCATCGTTGTTGAGGCGCATATTTTAACGAGGAAAATTTTCACAACACCAATTGTTTATCAGTAAGCAGTAAGGCATTACTTCAGAGACTTACCATTTAAAGCAAATATAGCCTACAGCGCTTGGTCTGGACTGTAGGAATTTGGGCAGTGCATGATGGCTCAGCAAACCAAACCGGTTAATTTTTTGTTGCAGGATCCAAAGCCAGGTATGTTTTACATGCGTTATCCATATCAGTATTTTCATTACACTGAATGCATTGCCGTTTTCACAGTTCATCGACCAACCTGATAAATGTGATCAATGTAATCAATTGTAGAAAACTAATTTTATATCATCCAGCTTGCCACTATATGGCCGAGAAGCGCTGTAAATGTTGGACTCAATGTCCTTGAACATTTGTCGCTTTAATCAAAACTTGACAACATTTCAGGATGTATTGCGTGAGAAAGCAGTGGACTTCATTATAAGCAATGCTGTTATAAAGTTTATTTTTCGATTTATCATTACCGTTTCATACTACTTTCAATACATGCTGTGGGCTGGCTATAAATTTGATATAATTTGCTTTTCCGACGTCCTCTCGGTAAGCAACCCATTAGGCAAAAAATTATATGTGTAAACAATGTATAATTTAATTTTACTTTGCCATATCTGCCATTTTCGTGCGACGGAGAAAAAAAACCTAATCGTGTGATTATTTAATGAAACGATATATGTAATTACCAAGCCTGGTGTATCACGCATAGTCTACATACATAGAAAAAAAATAATATAACCATGTTTCTATTGGGTTAACAACATTATATGTTTTGGATATCGGAATAAAGAGATGGAATAGAAAACAATTAACAAATAGTTATAACAAGAACAACAAAATAAAATAAGAATGGTTTGATCATTGTTCATCAAGCTTATGACAGCTTTAGCTATGGTACAAGTAAGAATAAGAAATTTAGTTTAAATAATGGATTTATTATTTCAATTGAACACATTTTACGATTGTTTGTTTCAAAAGCTTTTGTTCAAAAGCGATCAAAAAATGTTCTGCTTGTTAATATTATTAATTTGGTGTGAATTATATTCTCCAACACTTCCGAAACATGGGGATGTTTGCGAAGTTATTAAACACAGCTATCGCCCCGAAATATAGAGCGAACATATGATTTATAGAACATTTAGCTAGAAGTTATACACGACATGTACTTGTTCGAATGAGATAATTGGCAGCAAAAATAGTAATATATTTAAGTCACACATATTTTGTACATATTTTTCCTTTCGTCTATGTTTCGTTTTTTTTTGTCAGTTTAACATTTGGTTTTGGTCTGACATTTCCACTGTAAGTAGTGTAATGAAGTAGATTTGTATCCTGCAATGAATGATTTTATCCTGAAATTTGCAATGAACGGGTTCCTTGTAAAGAGCCGCTATCAAAAAACGTCCTTTCCAAATAATCCCAGCAAAAATTAAATCAATTGTTTATGGGTTTTATAGGCTTTTTAGTTAAACAATTCCAGCTATGAAGAAAAACAAAGTTGCAACAAAGGTAAAAATTCGTCATGCTGCATAGCTATTTAACAGTAACAGTAACAAAAAAAGGAAAGGACTTTCTTCATGTTCATAATATTACATACTTTGCTTCACCCTAACTTCCTGTTATGGTTGATATTGTATACATTCCTAGCTTTACATATAATAACTTATATATAATTTATCTTTTATTTTGCCACAGGTCAAACGCAAATTTTTCATGTATTAAACACGACCACAGGTGCGCGTACACCATTACCCGCAGGAGTGACCACGATGAAAACCATTGTCACAAAGGATATTAACATAGCCGGCATGGCAAATCATGGACCGGATGCAGTAGGCATAACTTCCGAAAATGTCGGAATTGTAGGAGCAGTGGGAACTGCCAATACCGCGACCGTTGTTGGTGGCCAGGTAAGCTGCCTTGCTAGATTTATTTTTAGCCCGTAGCCGGATAGTCCGTCCTTGTTTGGATTGTCTGTTTCAATACCCAGTGCAGATTTTACAGCTTATTCGGCATTTTGATAAATGTAATATTTTTATTTGACATTCAAAATATATCATATTTACTACACACGTGTAAGTAGCGACACCTACTATATATTTTGTAAAATGATGTACATCATATTAACCATGATAGCAATACGGTCAGGCCGTTCTTTATGAATATAAAAAAAAATATTAACCATGATCATGATCAACGGAACTGATCAGTGTACGGTATCGGTCTGCAATATCCCATGAGTAAATAGATCGTTATTAATTGTTTTTAAATGTTATGCCCAAAAATATAAGGGGTTTCTTATACAAGAGGGTATCTCCATACCCTGCACTGCAGATGTCTAAGTGATATTTGGAAATCAGTGCTTTTAACAAGCTGAACACGTAGCAAACTTAATCTAGTCAATAAAATCAACTAATTGCTTATCATTGTCATTTATACAATCAGATTAACTTAAATAACTCATTTTCAGTAAAGAATTATAGGCGTGATCTGTCTGTACCAAATGTTATGTTTATGACATCACTAGGATAAAGATCTCTGTTTATAACATAAATACTCGAACATTAACAGAGGGTCATTTTTGTCGATCTGAATAATCATTTACTGCACTGAATAGTGTGTTCCTATAGTTGCAAATGGAACGGAACGGCGCAAAGATTGCACGGGTTTAACTTAACATTTTATTTGTCTCATATTTCTATCAGTAATTTGCGAATATTTCTCACGTTTTTGTCCCATATGGGATAAATAATAGCATGGATAACAGAATTAGAAAATAAAATACATAAACCTTACTAATTGAGATCAGTGTTGCTAAGTTTGTTTGAAATGACAATTTGCAAATTCCATACCTTTTTGTGTCTCATTTTCATGTAAATATTCAAACATGTTGCAAAAAAAGACACAAACCCCGAAAGGTTACAGGTTTATGAGTTGTTAAACATTTTTGTTATCTGTATCTAAACCAAAACATATACAACTGGAGTATATTGATTCGTTTAAATATTTTCAACTTGAACATCCCTCCAATCCTTTGTCAAAAAAAGCAGCGATTTTGTCTAGCAAAATCCTAAAGAAAATAATCGCAATTTAAATAAGATGAACATAATGAATATTTGTTTCTGTTATGTTATGTTATGTTATTATGAATTTCTGTTATGTAAACGAACAAGGCACACGTTATTTAATTGTTATGAAATTGTGTAAATACGAGTTTTTGTATTGATTAATTTTTGAACAATTATCTAATACAATACAAATCCAAATTCTGCATCGAATATTTTCAGAGTTTTACAATGCCTGTGGTGCGTAAACTTTCTCCTGGACAAAAAATAATCCCCATCGCCAAGCACAGTAAGTTATACTTCTTTACGTAGTGTATTTTGTGACACTGATTTTTTTATATCTCTGAACAGAACTATTTCTTCCTACATCGGCATCTAACAAAAACGTTAATGGAAAAGTTGTTATATCTCCAAAATTGGTAAGCGTTCATTGACGATATTACGATATTGTTCACGTAAAAACATAGTGGTTTAAATATGTTCTACTAATATGGTATTGTATTATAATATCCCATGTAATGTGTTATCTTTTTAGTATAAGGTTATCTCGACGACTTCATCGCATTCCGTCAGCAGAAATTTAACCTTTTCCCCTCCTGCTAACAATTCAACTATAACAGCAGTTTCAGCAAATAATGTAACCTTTGCTAAAACATTAGGTATCGCTACAACTAATGCAATTCCATCTACTTCGGTTATGACAAAACCGCCGTCATTGACATTACCCATCAGCGCAACTAGTAACAGTGGCCGGTATAACACCAGCAGCAAAACGCCCTCAGTTATGAACAATTCGTCAAATACGATCAACGAAATAGTTTCGATGGGCAATAAAGGCATCAATAACGGAACTATTACTAAAAGTTACAATGAAAGCGGCAATGATTGCTCAACCTTCCCTCAGGTTTCTTGTACGTCTACTCTGCCGGTGGTTGTGAAAACCTTACAATCGAATCACAACAATAAAGAGCATTCTCAACAGCAATTGCATTCATACAGTAAAAAAACACCCTCGAGCCAGATACATACGCCTGCGTCTCGTCGCCAGAAAACAGATAAAGCTGGTCGGGGTCTTCGGCACTTTTCAATGAAGGTATGTGAAAAAGTGAAAGCTAAAGGCACTACGACTTACAATGAGGTGGCCAATGAGTTGGTTGCCGAGGAAACCCAAAATCATCATCCGGGAGTGGATCCAGCAAGTTACGATCAAAAAAATATTAGACGGCGCGTATACGACGCTCTAAACGTGTTAATGGCCATGAAAATAATTTCTAAGGAAAAGAAAGAAATACGTTGGCACGGCTTACCGACTAGTAACACACTGCATGAGTGTGAAGAGTTAGAAAAAGAAAATGAAAAGGCCCGTCGCAGGATTGAGCTAAAACAGCAACAACTCCTCGATCTGGTACAGCAACATGTTGCACTAAAGTCTCTAATTGCACGGAACAAATCAAACGAAGAACGTGGTTTGGTGCCCAATCCCAGTTCTGCCGTGCAGCTGCCATTTATTATTGTAAATACCGACCGAAAAAACAACATTAATTGCAACATTTCGAACGACAAGTAAGTTGCAATCGATCAGTCAATCGTGGATGATAGTGGTGTAGTGAAATTTATAATCACATTGTTTAAACATTGCTTCTTCTTCTCATAGATCGGAATATTCTTTCAAATTCGAAGATTCTTTCGAGATTCACGATGATGTACAAATTCTAAAACGAATTGGATTATCATTAGGTATGTATATTATTAACCCACGTATATAGTATGTAAGTTAAACTTATTAGGAACTTTCAATCATTTATTGTTGTTTCAGGTTTGGAAAAGGGTCAGTACTCTGAAGCAGACCTCAAAAAGATAAAATCTATGGTTCCGAAATCTGTCGAGAAGTACATTGACGGTATGTTGTTGTGTCATACATAAAATGAAAATGATTTATCGATCTCTGAAGGGTATTAATTCGAATGTATTTCTATTTTTGTAGCATATGGTCTCGGGTTCGAGCACGACGATATGGATGACTGGGAAATGAGTTCATTATACAACGGTCCTGATAATGACGACAGCTTATCTACTCAGGATATGCTCGGTTTTAACGATACCACGAACGACATGCTCGATGATGACATGAAATTCGAAGATGACGAGGATGACTAAATTGTTTCATTGGGAAAATGATAATTTTCAAATTTTCATTACAGTTAGTATCACAGCAATGAGACATGTATAACCTAGAAAGGGGCCATCTTGGCTACTTTTATTTTACATAACGTTTAAAAAGGTATCAACATTCTCCAAAATCGGAAAATTTATATTTTTATTTTCTATTGTTAGAGAGAAGTATAATATAGGGCATGATTGTATGGTTTCTCAACCAGGATCATATGGTATCGTAAGTTTAAGTTTACTTATTTTATAATTTTACTTATTGTATACAAATTTGAATTGTATTCGAAAAGTTAAATCGCATACATATACAACATTGTATTCAAAGTAATACCATCAGTTGATACACAAAACACACTGATTTACAACTGTTTGTTGTCGATTTTAAAGGAAAAATGATTAAGTTTGCTAATTGAGAACATGTGAGAAATGTCTATCAATTGATCACATAGTATTGATTAGGGTTTGTATTCTTCCTTGTGGTTCTTTTACGCGATTGGTGAAAGCACTGGAAATGATAAAAATGTTGTGGATAGTATTCTGCCGTAGGGTCACAAGGGCGTATAATTTAGATAGCCATTTTATGAATGCACCAAAAGTACAGAAAACAAATATCGTTCATCATAATAAACTATCCAAAGTTGATTCTACAGTAGCGGAAAAAGAACAGCTTTTCTACGACAACTGCAGGCAACAACTCATCTCTTGTTTAGTTTCCTTGTTTTATTTTTTACAAAGTGGCTGTACATCGGTTATGTCTCGTAACACTTTTTAGTTGATTCTTCTATTGTTTTGTATCATGTATCATATGCCTTCGGAATCCTTTTTGAAAGATGCTATTCGATTTTGGTTTCGTCTATTTGATTAACATTTGGTGTCATTTTTATTTTAAAACTATGTTTATTGTTTTCAATAAACAGAGATGGTCAGAGACATGACCAATTTTACTAATGTAGATATACTCTCGAAATGCAGCGTTCAATATCAATCTACGATCGCTTGTAAAATACAACTACATATTCTTAGAACAGATTGTGAGATCGTAAGTCAAAATACACTATTATGAAATTTAAAACGCTGTTGTATAGCAATCAAATAACCACTTTTTAATTTAAGTAAACAACAGTAGATTGTAGACTTCGAATAGGATTTCTTCTGATTTCAAAATAAGAATTTAATTAGGAATCCAAAATTATAGTTTATCGCAAAAAAAAGTTCAATGGCACTTTTGTTTTATCTCAAGTCCTTTGGTAAGCAGTGATTCGCTCCACGTGCTATTGGAGGTTCAGACACTATATTATAAAATCATTAAATCAAATTATGTTTGTATCACAAAAAACCGCCTAACGATTTACATAATGAAAAGACAGGAGTATTGCGTATGACACAAATTAGCAAAAATTTGGAAAACTAAACAAAAGAATATGCAGCAGTGTATATGATGCATTCAACAGTGGTTTAATGTTAAAAAAATGATTGTTTACACATACAAATTCAAAACCGCTGTACTGAAATGTATGATTTCACAAGCTGTACAAATGAATGCTGGGGGTTAATCTGAATGGAATACTGGATCACCTTTGAATGCGTCCGTAAAGCAAACGTCTTTGCAAAGTTTGGCTACATTCACAAAAAGTAATGAGTTGATTTTGTATTAGAATGTGGTATTAACATTATCGTGCATAATATGTAACTTACATTTGCATAAAATAATTCGTTCAATAACGTCATAACGAAGACAATTTAAGAAATAAAAAAAAATCATGTCTAACATATTCTTAACTGATTTGAAGTCCGATTTGATTACTTTCTTATGGTCTAAATGAAACAGAACGAATCTCGAAGAAATCCAAAATGATTTATGAAGTAGCGTTGTCCTTCAAAATTATTTTCAATTCTGAATGAAAAAATCTTATCTTGAAGAATCGACCTACCAAGTCATATGTTTGATGTAAGTGATTTACTAATTGTTCACCACGTAGTTAAAACAAGAATTGCCAATCCTAGCTGTTGTGGGGAACGGTACAGATCAGTTTTGATGTCGATCCTGTCTTGGTAATAAAACAGCATTCGCTAACCATCACTAACCAACTGTACCGCTCTACAATGCAACAAATAAATACCAAACGGAGACAAGAAGTAAAATAAACTACACCCTACTTAGTTTCCATAACATCGTTGATAGTTTATGCAGAATATCATAACTATTAATATGAAGTTAATGGCAATGGTGTGAATCATAATTTTTTTTAAACCCGTGTGCAGAGTCTAACTATCGAAATGCGCAAAACTGTGAAGAACGTATTTTTTCAAAATTTTCCTAGAATTCCAAAAGAAAATTCAATTGTGCCTCCATGCCTATTTATAATTATCTGTGAATTACAAATGCGGCAAACTAGATACCAAATACCATTTGTTATATAGAATTGATCAACACATTGGGATCTGTATACTGATTTTTCAGTTCAGAAGTAGGCCGTAACCCTACAATGCTCTATTGGCTTTTGGAGAGGAGCGTGAAAAACAATCTTCATGTTACAGCGACAAGGATTCTGAATACACAATAAATCTGTCATACACAATTAGAACGATGTCATAATGAAAAGTGTTTTACCACTCTCACTCAATGTTTTAGGCTGTCATCATCTTCAAACAGTTGAACATTTAATTTTTAGCACAATTCGTCATATTTTTTCGCAGCAGCAGCAAATCTCACAGTAGGTACAAGCTCACCATCGTCTACATTTGTGCCTCTTCGTCTTCATCGAATAAATCTTCAAATTCTGCAATGTAATAGAAGGATGAGCGATATACAACCCATTTTGCATAACATTGTTATTGGTCTGTAATAATGTTACCATTAAAAAAATCAGCATGTACATCTTTCTCGTTCGCCGCTAGATCCATTAGCAAGCCCGACGATCCCCCTGCCTAACAAGAGAGGAAAACCCTTTATAAAATCACAATTATTCTATCAACCAAAATATACAAATCACCTCTTCAAGGTCCATAAACGGTCCTGGACCTTCTGGGAACATTTCATCGGCAACTACAATCGGCTTCATAGTATTATTATATCGCAAGCACACTCGACCTTTATATTGTTAATCTCAGCGTTGAAATTGTTATTATCAGCTGTATGCACATTTTCACTGTTGCCTGCCCAAACAGCATATAGATGACGCTTCCCAATAAGCAAATTTTGACATTCAGTTCCCTATGAGAACATTTTTTCAACGCTGTTCGACGCCAAAGTGAGTACGCCAGTCCTTCCAAAGTGAGTACGCCCCGGTGTGCAAAGAATGAGAAAAACGGACCAAAAAATGAAGGGGAAATGGTCCGAATTGCCATGTAAAAAATGGTCCGATGGAAGACAAGTTTGGACCTTTTTCCGTGTGCTAGCATAGGCCAAAAAAGAGAACCACTACTAGCATTCATAGCATTCCATTGCACCATGGAATGCACACGTACGAATGATGTCGAAGAGGATGACGAAAACACGATCCCTCGCTGCACATAGGGTTAGAGTGCGCAAACGATGCAGACAAACAGCGTAAGAGGAACACGTACACACGATCCTGCACTGCACATAGGAATACAGTGCATACGATGCGGGCAAAACCCACAAGAAGAAGACACGATCCTTCACTGCATGTAGGATTGAGGTGGGCGAAAGGCGAACGTCGCCGGCAAGAAGCACAAAAGGAAGACAATCCTGTGCCTGCGCGTACAGGATATTTGACATCATTTTTCATCAAAAAAAGGAGAAAACTAATTTGCGGCTTGTTGATCGTACTGCACTAGATCAACCAGCAAGTTTCCGCAACATGTACCAAAAGTTTTTTTCCTCACTTCTGTTTAATGCGCTTGCCGAAGCAAGCACGTAGTGCAAGGAAAAAATTAACATCACACATTAATGGTTTGAAAAGGCACATAAATTCTACATAAATCGCCACACTTGTTTGAATATTGCACTGCACAAAACAAATGCGCACATTTCCAATCCTCCGCGCATCATACACGCACAAACAGATTCAAAATTTTCTAAGTCTCACAACAAGTCCGCCCTGGACTTAGCGCACAGCAAACTGAGCTCTTCACAGTGTGGGTTTTACGCTAGAGGAAAGAGGCAGGATGAACAATTCAGGACGAGATGGAAATAATTCTAACTTGATCAAACTTTGTCGGCTTACACAAACAATCAAAGAACCCTTCTTTTTACACGGATCCGCTCTAAAAATAATCACGTTTCGGAGAGGAAAACCGTCGCGATCAACTTTTTCCGAAACTTTTACCGAAACTACATTCAACGGACCAAAATGGTCCGTTTCTCTCGCTCTTTGCACACCGGGCGCAGTCATGAATCCACTCCGGAAATTCCAGAGTTTACTACGGAGTTGATACCCGATTATTCCGGAACTACGATGCTGCATCCAGAGTTAACTCCTGCGTAATCTCCGATTTGACCTTCGGATTCATCTTTGGTTAGTGGATAGTCTCCGGTTCCGAAATCGGTTCCAGTTCCAGAGTCTACTCCGGAACTATTGGTTCTCGCTCCGGCAGTTTCCTTGCCGGTTCCAACACTTTTTGGAAACTTTTTTACCATCACTAGTGGGCACTTTTTTCCTGACGGCATTTGTGAAAAATATGTTGCGTGGGTAATTTACATATTTGTCAAATTGTTGACTCGCATTTTCTAACGTCATGAGTAGCATAATGGTGCGATCCTCCCTGGTTGGCTTGGATGAAAAAACTCATCCATAGTTTACAATCGATTTTCCTCCCAAAAGTTTTGTTATTTTCTCGTGCTCTTCGTCTTATCTTGTGAAACATTAAACCGATACAAAGTTTTGCTCTGTGAGACCCCGCGACAAAAATGAACCGAAATCGAGGAAATTTTAGTTTTCAGATGCGTCGTAATCGAACAATACAGCCGCAAAATAATACAAAGGACCAAAGCCGCAACTATTCCCTTAACGCTGTTCCCCCACCTAGTTCTTTATGCGGAAGATCATCAGGAGTACCTCCGCCTAAGTCGTTCAATCAAGGTCCAGGCATTTCAAAACATGGTTATCATACAATAGAATCCATGCATCAGTTTGCGAGCCCCTCTCAATATTCGGTAGGAAAACGCCGAGGCAGAACTGAAGACGAGTAAGCAGTGCCATTATGAATTCAAGATTCTCATAATCTCGACTAAACATTTTTTCAAACATGTTAAGGTATTTTGACGAGGAAGATGAACCTGTCGGACAGCATTTAGAATATATACCGGCACCTGGTTCTCCATCGGCAGTCGATACAAGCGTAAGTATTCGAATCACATATATATTACAACAAATTTTACTTGCCATGAATGTTAATGTTACGAATAATGTCTCTCTTATAATTAAAAATTTAGGCAAAGGCCAATAATTCATCCGACGAAGAGGAAGATCCGCTAGACGCATTTATGGCTGGCATCGAAGAACAAGTGAAAATAGAAAATAAGAAAATTCCTCAACCACATGTGGACCCTAAGAAAGGTACCCGCGGAGACATTGACGATGAAGATGACGAGGAAAGCTATTATCGGTACGTCCAGTGAATGAATGTCCGATACCAAGGACCACGAGTTATGTTTCTTTCTTGTTATGTTTCTCTTTAGCTACATGCAAGAAAATCCTCATGCCGGTTTAATGGATGAAGGATCCGACGCTGAACTGGAATACGATGAAGATGGTAATCCAGTGCCTCCCCCCAGACGCAGGGATATTGATCCCTTGCCCGCCATTGATCACTCGGAGATTGAATATGCGAAGTTTGAAAAAAATTTCTACATCCCTCACGAAGATATTGTCAATCTCTCGGGTGCCAAGATACAGGAACTTCGCCAAACGCTTGGTGTTAAAGTAAGCGGCCCAATGCCACCACACCCTGTCACGAGTTTTGCCCACTTCGGATTTGATGAATCTTTGATGAAAGCAATTCGGAAATCGGAGTACAGCACACCGACACCAATACAGGCTCAAGCGATTCCAGCTGCATTAAGTGGAAGGGATATCATTGGTATAGCAAAAACTGGCAGTGGTAAAACAGCTGCTTTTCTGTGGCCGATGCTTGTACACATTATGGATCAACGTGAATTAGGTCCCGGAGATGGTCCTATAGGGTTGATTTTGGCACCGACGCGAGAACTGTCACTGCAAATCTACAGTGAAGCAAAGAAGTTCGGAAAGGTGTACAACATAAGTATTTGTTGCTGCTACGGTGGAGGTTCCAAATGGGAACAGAGTAAAGCACTCGAACAAGGAGCGGAGATAGTAGTTGCTACGCCGGGTCGCATGATAGATATGGTAAAAATAAAAGCAACCAATCTTCAAAGAGTAACGTATCTGGTGTTGGACGAAGCTGATAAAATGTTCAACATGGGCTTTGAACCGCAGGTTCGTTCAATTTGCAACCATATTCGCCCAGATCGACAGACACTGTTGTTCAGTGCTACCTTCAAAAAACGAGTGGAAAAACTTGCTCGTGATGTTTTGACGGATCCGGTGCGCATTATTCATGGCGACTTAGGAGAAGCAAACTCTGACGTGACGCAGCATATCGTTATATTACCCAATGTACCAAGCAAGTGGAGCTGGTTATTAACCAATCTGGTGCAGATGCTTTCTGAGGGTAGCGTATTGATATTCGTTACGAAAAAAGCCGACGCTGAGCAAGTAGCCAACAATTTACGACTTAAAGAGAACGATGTCGTCTTACTACATGGAGATATGGACCAGTCGGAACGTAACTCTGTCATCACTCGGTTTAAGCGAAGAGATGTGGATATAATGGTAGCTACCGACGTTGCAGCTCGTGGTCTCGACATTCCACACATTCGAACCGTGATCAATTACGATATTGCACGAGATATCGATACTCATACCCATCGTATTGGTCGTACGGGACGCGCTGGGGAGAAAGGTACGGCCTATACATTAATTACGGACAAGGATAAAGAATTTTCTGGCCATCTAGTGCGTAATCTTGAAGGAGCAAACCAAGAAGTACCAGAAGATTTGATGAAACTGGCCATGCAAAGCTCCTGGTTTCGGAATAGCCGATTTAAACAAGTGAATAAAGGTAAGAATTTAAATGTGGGTGGAGCAGGATTAGGATTCCGCCAACGAGCAGTTCATCGTGGTCCGATGGGTCGTTCTTTGAATCCTGCCCCGGTATCGGAAGATGTCGAATCTTCTGAACCTACTCCAGGATCTTCGAAGGGTCCAGCAACCGATCGTTTGTCTGCAATGCGGGAAACATTTCGCGCACATTACAACGCACAGTTTAAAGCATCGAGCGATAGAACATGGGAGAAAACAGTACCGGAGGGTGGGGTATTCGTTAAACCAACGCTTTCACGATCTGAACCGACAGGTGAAGTTGAATCATACGAACAAACAGAAGACAATTCAACCCAAAACGATATGGTTCCACGAAAGAAAAAAAGCAGATGGAATTAGACGCGGCAATTAGAGTTCGATAAGGTTTCGATGCAAAAAAAAACAAAGAAATCTATGTAATTATGGATTATAATTTCGTTTCAAAATAAACTGTCTTATTTTCAGTACCTACTGAAATTGGAGATTCTTCATTTTTTTAAAATAACGTATTAAAATAGAGCGCATATAAATTTTAAGCATCGATTCCGATCACTGCTAGCGATATATTGAATGTAATGGGGACCAAGCAAGTTAATACATGCGATTGTTTAAAAATGGTCACTCTAAGGAACAGTCATGTACAATTGCCATGCAAAGCAGGTTTAGGTTAGGTTTTTACGAATTCCCGGGGAGGAACCCTATTTTTATGAGTTCTAATTTTAGGCCCCACTTTGCCCCATAACTCGGGCGGTATCCAACGGATCGCCCATCTTTGACCTGTGGTCGATAGATGGCACCGATTGCTACATTTTCTTTGACGGCCATACCCTCAGGTGTCTGTGCCTCGGAACATTATATAAAAAACACGCAACCGATTGCGAACCACCCTGCACGAAAAATAGTCACTTACGTGAGTGACCGTGAGAGGTTCTTTATTTCAGACTTTAGCCCTCACTTGAGTGACCGTGAGAGGGGGAGTCCTTATTTCAGACTTTGGCTAAAGTCTGAAACACGACCCCCCCCACTCACGGTCACTCATCTGCGTGTCAATTTTTCGTACAGGGTGGTTCGGAGACTATGCAATGTGGCCTGAATTTGATTTTTTTTACAATTACTATTAAATTGTAAGGAGGTTTTCGCATAGTGAAAAGTGATTTATTCATCGAGGAACCAAGTTCCATACGCTGTTTGTGAAACCATAAAATTTTCCTCATTTTTGGCCCGAATTTGCCCCATAGCTCCGCCGGTATCCAAGATATCGCCAAACTTTCTTCTGGCCATGGCTAGATGGCACTTGTGGCTAGATTTCGTCCATGCACCACTAATCGCTACCATGTCTGTGGCCGGAGCTATTCGCGAATGTTACGAATCTAGTAGGTTGGCATTACAAGTGTTGCAATCGGAAAATGTATAAGTAACCGTTGTGAATGGTTAGGAAGTTAGTTGAGCTCCAACCGTGATCCTTACCACAAGTTAAAATATATTGAACTAGAATACTACCGAACTTCTACAGGTTATGGGCCCAGGACACAAAGAAGTAGCCGCTCACGGTATTCCCCAGTTCGCCGGAACTGGCTACGATACTTGGAATTTCCGCGTTCAGTGTGTTCTTGAAGCATCGAAAGTATGGGATGCTGTGGTAAAGGATGTTCCGGCAGAGGCCGGTGAAAATGCCAAGTTTAAGGAAATGGATGCCAAGGCCAAATCCTTACTGGTAAGTCTGATTTCGGATGAATACCTCGGTTGTATTAGAGAGTGCGGCACGGCAAAAGACATATGGAAAACTCTAGAAGATACCTTTGCGAAAAAGTCAGCTGGAAAGCAAATGGTTATTAGAAAACAGATCGCTCGTCTTCATTTGAAGGAAGGGACATCGTTGCGTTCCCACCTTCTACAATTTGAAGACCTGATTCGGCAGCTCCGAGTGGCCGGTTCAAAGTTGGAAGAAAGCGATGTTTGTGCGGCCTTAAGTTTGACTCTTCCGGAGTCGTACGATCCGCTCATGACTGCCTTGGAGAATCTTCCGGAAAGCGAATTAACATACGAGCTGATGAAAACCCGTTTACTGAGTGATGAAGCTAAGCGTTTGGATCGACAAAATAGTAGTGACGAAAAGCCTACTGCGTTCGCTAGCAATCACCGAAAAATAAATGTGAACTACAAGTTTTCCGGGAAATGCCATGGCTGTGGTAAGAACGGTCATATGAAAAAGGATTGCTGGAAGAAGACAAACGCCAACGTTGCTAACGTGTCGAAATCGGTTGCATTCATGGTGAATGATGCTAGAAGAAAGAAACTATCTGGTGGAAAGGTCGAATTCTTACTGGATTCAGGCGCCAGTGCTCACATGGTTAATTCGAAGCATCATTTCATATCTGTGAAAGCCCTGAAACAACCGGTATATATAAACGTAGCAAAAAATGGAGAAACTCTCGTGGCTAAAGAAGCTGGTGACATCAGTGGATTGAGTAATAGAGGCATACCGATGATTGCGAAAGATGTTCTATACATTCCATCGCTAAGAGAAAATGTCATGTCGGTAAAGAAGCTTACTAAGGCTGGTGTGGAAGTTTGCTTCAAAAGTAAGGAAGCAATTTTGAAGTTGAATGGCGCAACGATTGCAACAGCGAATCAGCTAGGAAATCTCTATGCTTTAGAGATGAAGATCCATCGTGAAAATGCTTGTATGATTGAATCGGAATGTGTTGACCTCCGGCATCGTCGTCTTGGACACATTAGTGAAGGTATCATGAATATTCTGGTGCGTGAAAACTCAGCCCTCGGTGTGAAATTCAAGCCAGAGAAGCTCAAGTTTTGTGACGTGTGTGTTATGGGTAAGCACTGTCGTGAACCATTCAAAAGTGCGAGAAACAGAGCAATCCGAAAGAAGTCGGAAGTTTTTGAAAAATTTCAAGAATATTGCGCAATGGCGACTGCTGCATGTGGTACGAAAATTTCAAAACTCACTGTGGATCAGGAACGCGAGTATTGTTCGAACAACCAGAAGAAATTCTATAAAGCAGAGGGAATTCAGGTGAAGCCAACAATAGCTTACTCGCCTCAACAAAATGAAGAAAATTTGGTGTTACCATGGCTCAACGAGCAAGAGGGGGAAGAATGTCTAGAAGATGTCGTTGAAGAAGAAGAAGAGTACGAACAACCTGTTGTAGAGAATGCCCCGGATGAACGTTTACGATTACGTGAAGAGGAAGAAGTCGAACCGTTAGATGAATTCGAAGATGCAGTGGATACGAATGATTCCGCGCTCCCTTCGCGTTCAGGTCAGGACTTGCCTTCTAGTTCGTATGATAAGCAGTTCTTGAGGCGCTGCGAACGGGAGCGCCGTTTTCCAAGTAAGTTTCGAGATTACTTTACTGGATTCAGTGCTTGTGCTGTCGGCTTTCCCTTCTCATCAGACGTTCCTGAAACATTTAATGATATCGACGGTCGAGATGATCGTGATCTATGGTATCAGGCTGTGAAGGATGAACTCAACTCAATGAAAGTTAACAATGTGTGGAAAATGACCCCATGTTAGGTACAAGGCGCGTTTGGTAGTAATAGGATTCCTGCAGCGTACCGGTATCGACTTTGAGGACACGTATGCACCTGTTGCGAAGCTGTATACGGTTCGAGTGTTACTGGCCGTTGCTGTTCATCATGGATTTCACATACACCACATGGATGTAAAAACGGCCTTTCTCTATGGAATTTTGAAAGAAGATCTTTACATGGAAGTTCCTAAAGGAGTGGAAGCGAGACCAGGTATTGTTTGCAAACTTCAGAAGTCGCTGTATGGTCTGAAACAAGCTCCACGATGCTGGAACGAACGGTTCAATTTGACGTTGTTGAAGCTAGGTTTTCGACGATCGAACAGAGACTACTGTCTGTATGTGTCTACTGTTGAAGATGATGAGATGTACTTAGTACTATATGTTGACGACCTGTTGGTAGTTGGAAGAAATATCCGAACAATCGAGAAACTGAAGAGTAAACTTGCTGATGAGTTTGAAATGACCGATTGTGGACCAACAAAATTTTTCCTAGGGATGCGAGTAGAGTATAACCGGGACCATGGTTTACTCAAGTTGTCACAAGAGGCAGCTGCTTTAAAAATTTTAGAGAAATTTGGCATGACTCAATGCAATCCCACGAAAAATCCAATGGAAAAAGGACTGAAATTGAAACGTGAAGGAAGGTATACAACGCAACCTTACCGGGAGTCATTAGGCAGTTTAATGTATCAAATGTTATGCGTGCGACCTGACCTGTACTACCCTATTGCCTATATGGGAAGATTCCAGCATTCACCAACGGAGGATCACTGGCAAGCACTGAAACGCATTATGAGATACCTGAAAGGAACATCTGCAATGGGACTACATTATGAAAAACAAAAGCGTTGGATGTTACCAGTTTCCAACGTATTCGAGCAGAAATCGGAGTTACCGATTGAGAGGGGGTGTTACGAATCTAGTAGGTTGGCATTACAAGTGTTGCAATCGGAAAATGTATAAGTAACCGTTGTGAATGGTTAGGAAGTTAGTTGAGCTCCAACCGTGATCCTTACCACAAGTTAAAATATATTGAACTAGAATACTACCGAACTTCTACAGCGAAAGCTCCAACGGATCGCCAATCTTTGACCTGTGGTCGATAGATGGCACCAATTGCTACATTTTCTTCTTCGACGGCCATGCCCTCAGGTGTCTGTGTCTCGAAACATAATTAAAAAACACGCAACCGATTTCGAACCACCCTGCACCAAAAAAAGTCACTCAAATGAGTGCCCGTGAGTGGGGGGGGTCGTGTTTCAGACTTTAGCCGAAAATTTTACGGTTTCCTAATTTTACGGTAGCCCCAATTGCTACATTTTCTTCTTCGACGGCCATGCCCTCAGGTGTCTGCGTCTCGAAACATAATTAAAAAACACGCAACCGATTTCGAACCACCCTGCACGAAAAAAAGTCACTCAAATGAGTACCCGTGAGGGGGGGGGGTCGTGTTTCAGACTTTAGCCTCTTTGACCTGTGGTCGATAGATGGCACCAATTGCTACATTTTCTTCTTCGACGGCCATGCCCTTAGGTGTCTGTGTCTCGAAACATAATTAAAAAAACACGCAACCGATTTCGAACCACCCTGCACGAAAAAAAGTCACTCAAATGAGTGACCGTGAGTGGGGGGGGTCGTGTTTCAGACTTTAGCCAAAAGTGGTCCGCAGTACTAAAAAGGTTGGGGAACACTGGTTTAGACAACCGCGCGGATTGCACACGATGGTTGTGTACAGTAGTACAAACATGACTTGTGCGAGCAGGACAGCATGTGTGGAATGAGTACGAGCGAGAGGGCATAACGCAAGAGAAGCGAACAGCATGAGAAAACTTATTAGAGCGGCTTTCGCTCAGTGTAAGTGCGAGCAGGCACGGGATACTGTTTAGAGGGAGACATTCCGCCATTTGCTTTTGACAAGTCGAAACTTTTTGCTTGGGTTATATTGTTTACAACTAGCGCCGAATTGCTGCATCAGTCCAGCGAAGATCCCAAACAGTGCGAACTATGAAGTGATTAAAATTGAAGTTTTAAAACAAAATAGATTTCAACTGTGTAAACGAATGCAGTTCTGACAAACCGGAGACATTGATAACTAAGTGGTTCCAATTCTAAGTTAAGGTATCGTTATGGCTGCGAGAACGGTGCATCGAAAACTTTTACTTACTAAATGTACAAACATAACTAACTATACTCCCTCAGCGCAACAATTTGCCGAAGAAAGAAAAAATAAACGAAAGTCTATCGTTCAATGGATAAACCGAATTGCAAATATGGAGCCGATTGTTATCAAAGAAATCCAGCCCATAAAGAGAAATATGCACATCCCTCGAAATCTACAAACGGTGCCTCGACAATCGAAGCGTCTTCGGCACAACCGACCAATAGCTTGATTAACAAAAGAATGAAAGAAGAAACCAATCAACATTTGGAAGA
Organism: Anopheles funestus; assembly: GCF_943734845.2. Taxonomy (NCBI): domain Eukaryota; kingdom Metazoa; phylum Arthropoda; class Insecta; order Diptera; family Culicidae; genus Anopheles; species Anopheles funestus. The sequence continues at coordinate 46,579,891 of NC_064599.1, forward strand.
CATCAAACGGTGCAAACGTCCTCCGACCCCTGAAAAAGATGTTCACAATCCTGAGGAAAACGATGCTTCTTCCGAATACCATGGTATACCTCGTCAAAGCTACACATTGCCAAAGATTCCATTAAGCGTTGGAATGATGAGCGATTTATACGATCCACAAATCGAATATTCCAAGCAAGCAGAGTACAATGAACTGTGCGATGATCCTAGAAATTTCATCAAACACAAATTTCTTGTTGAAATGGCGCCGTGTTTCGATAGTGTGTGGGAGTTCTGCACCGAACAGGGAGTAAAAGGAGACATTAAGGCGGAAGATATATTTTTGCCATTTGGACTAAAACTGGTCGGTCCTTACGATGTGCTAGCTGGAAAGTTTAAGAATGTCAAAGTTCATGAACCGGGTGATTATTTACGGCATTGGCGTTTCTACTATGATCCTCCAGAGTTTCAAACTGTGATGGTACAGAAAGGGACTGGTGTACATTACGGATACTGGAGAGACAGCCCAGATGATGTGACTGGTTTGGTGGCATGGAACGATGTCAATAAGGGGTGTGAGTTTAAAATTGTTGGAGAAAACATGTTCGATGCACTAATGTAAGTATATATAAGCAGAGAAAATATTGTTTTTATTAATCTAATAAAAAATTTCTACCAACACTATTAGGCACTATTTGGAACACGTTGCCACTGTTACTCCATTCAACAAAAACAAAATAACAGAAATGAAAAAGCATATCAATGAATGGACACGGGAAAAAGGATTATGCTTGAACGCTAACAACGAACAAAAAGCTCGTAGTAAACTTATTGTTTGTAAAACATTTCACAAAGTCGGGTTAGTTGTGCCTTACGATAGAAATACCGACGTGGGCTACAGACCACTACTGGAGAGTGATGCTAATCTTCGTACTATCCTGTCAAAGTTCGACAGACTCGATCGATCGGCCAATGCAAACAAATATCAGGAGGCAATGAAAGAGCTACAACCCGTAATAACTGCTGCCAATTTGGCGGTAGATGAATGTGACTTCGGAACAATTCTTGAACTTGCGACGGATTTATTCTGTTCCGGAGCGAAATGTTTAACCGAAGTGATGAAACCACTATTTTTTACTGGCTACTCCATGGCTAAACGTCCACAATATATAGCAATCATTAAGGTAAGTAAGTGATTGAAAAATATAAGTAGATTTTTTTTCAATTATATACAATTTTTACACTTTATGATTCCAGTCTCATTTAGATAAACGCAATGAAGGAATTTCTTTGGATTTGTTGGCGAACAATTGAACAATGTTTAATATATAATGTTTTCTTACTACAATGCCTCAACATATATTAACAGAGGCCTAATAAATTTACTGTTGCTACTTAATTGTATCTTTAATCTATATACGTATATAAACTTCTCGTGGCGTTATGTATGTTACCGAATTTGTCCTAAACGGCTGCACCAATTTGTTTGAAATTTTCGCTACACATTCGGTAGATACTAGAATAGGTGTTAAAGTATTTTTCGTATCGCTTGGTGACCTATGGCTTCTATTTTTATAAGAGTAAGTCTATAATGAAAATGTGGTGATGTGTGAATCGCGACATGTACATGTGGCAGGGGAAGCCCGGTGGTGTATGTGATAAACGGCGCCAATTCCACACGACAGGACCGGGTTTCAAATTCCCTTCGGATCATCCCCTCGTAGAAAGACCTGACGGACGAACGAATTAGCTATCCTTTACCATGCCAATTTTCGAGAAGGACATTAACATTCTTCTTCGCCTGCTCATGGTCGAGCACGTTGCGAAGACATGGTCAGGTCACAATCCGTTTCAAGGAATCTCGATCTAGGGCTGCAGTTCTCCATTCACGGCTGCATCCGATCTCCAATAGGTTCGACTCCACCTGATCCAGGCAACCAGCTCGCTGTGCTCTTCTACGTCTCGTGCTAAGCGGTTCGCTGACCAGCATCACCCTGGGGGGTGGGGCATGAGTCCAGTATCCTCATCATGTGCCCTAGCCCTTCTTGAGTTGGTACCTGCCAAGACGGACGCGTTGATGATCTCGTCAACGAGGAAGAACAACGAACACATCCCACGGAACACGGATGACTTCCTCCAAGTCGATTCGGTACCTTGGAGTCATGCTTCACGATCACTTTTCCAGGCGGCCACATATTGAGTACGTCACGGAGAAAGTGCTTCCCCTCTGAAACTATAGTCGAGGGAATTCCGAAACGTGCAAATCAAAGAATTTGATAACGGAAAAGTTGACCATTGATAGGACCAGCAAAATCGATATTCAAAATTATTTCGGAACCATTAATACTAACGAAACTTTCAAGAAAGATGGGTTTTTTATTTGTCCAACTAATACCATTTAGTTGAGAATATTAAAAATTCTGTTTTTGTTTTTTTTTTTTTGCAGTTTTTACAAAACTAGTTAATAGGCCCGGTTACAGGGCTACGCAAGAGATCTACGTAATGCCGATTCTATTGAGTTTTCGTCACATGTAGAAGGATATCATTGCGACCTGTTATCGGCATGGATTTGCCTGGGTTCTAACCTCAAACGCGTTCCCCAAACGAAACACTTAGTTAGTTATTAAGCATCAAGGGCAGCGTTTTCAATACTTGACCAGTGTTGTGTCGATACAACGGTAAACTTTGACGATACTACGATACTTACAGTTAAATCCAGCCTTACAGACTGAGTATGCCAATTTACTTCGAACATCATATGTTTTTCATCTGCTATAACCAAAAGAAACGATCCGATTTGAGAATTATACGTTCTTTTTGCTGATTTGAAAGTTGGTCACGGTCAATTTCAATCCGGCCATAGTGGAATTGCATCTTTTCAACCATCTAAAATTTCCAATTTACTATCCATTTGCGCAACGGACTTGGCTCCGTCAGAATTGCGCACAATAATTCTAATACAATCGCCAAAATAGGGAAAATTCAAGTATGAAAGATTTTGTTAGAAACCTGCGAAAACTACATTTGTGGCACACTGCCCGTCTCTTCAATCCTGATTTCATGGTGCGTCATTGTAGGATCGACCACGGAAAAGGAATATTTTCGTAGCGCAGACATGTATTCCGTTGTCTACAACCAAAAAATATAGAAACTTGTTGAATAAAATGTCTAAGGAGATTCCAACATTCCTTACCCTTACCGACAACGCATGAGATCAGTTTAACTCACTATATTAATGGATGTTTTCGCTGTTTTTCAAAATTGGCTGTGGTCAATTGCGGCCCGGTGGCCCGGTTCCCCGATCCTAGTAATTTTATCAACATCTTCACCAGCTACTGCTTTCATCCTGGACAGGCAACACGTGTTATTGATTTCATTCTCCTTCCTTTTTAAAATTCCTTACAACTTCAACTGGTCTTGGCCTGTCATTGCTGCCTTTCCTTGACTTCATTTACCCGTAGCGAGACTGTCAGTCCTGCGTACGGGGCTTTGGCCCGGATAGGATTGGAACCCTGGTCCTGTGGTGTAGATACCGGCGCCACAACCATTCTACAATTCCGCTGAGTAACTCAAAAATGTAAAATCTTCGTGTAATTGCTTCCAAATAATATTCTGGTGATAAAATGCGGTTCATTTTGCGTTCTAGAATACTTTCACTTGGCCAACACTCTCTGGAAACCGCACCACTTGTACCATTTGTTGAGCCAGCCTACTACGGAATATTAAGCATCGTCCTACCTGAAACCATCGTTCTGAGCATTTAATCGTATCGATTCACATTTCGATAAGTTGAAGTAGGCTTAGGACCTGTACAAAAACCAAAAACTACATCAATCTAGTGGACATGCAGGGTTGGTTGATTGAGCTTTCATATTGGGCAAATTATAGTTTTACTACAATGACTTGGAAAAACAGCTATGCCAACACTGCAGTAACGCTGCGTTACTGCACGAGTAGAATTTATATAGCGATTTTCTCCATATATCTACGACCGCCTACTCTGATAGGCCATGCGATTTTTCAGTTTTTGGATTCTAAATCATGTATAAAGCATATATATCTAGTTTTTCGGGGTTAATTGTAGCCAATTAATCATATTTAATCTTTGTGTATTATTTTCACAACTCTGCGTTATTAAAAAAAATAATAAATCCATTTTTTCTATTTTATAATTAAGAGCTTTCCACGTAAGCTATTATAAACCTCAAATGTTATCATGTTACTAACACTAAGTGCTAATATTTCAAACTATTTACATTTGGAGAAATATGTTTTAAATTCAGAACGCGAAGAACAAGCAGGTTTTTTGACATAAATAGCAATTTCCAAACATAAATGTTTGGTTCTTCCTGAGGTATCTCGGCTGACGGTTGTCCCAGAAAACTTCCGAAAAAAAATGAAAACTCCCATATATCCTATAAATCCTTTGGCATACCCGGGTCAGGCGGTCATAGATATACGGAGAAACATTTATAAAAAATTAAAAAAAAACCAGAAGTTTTTTAAATTCTCAGCTAAATGGTATTTGTTGGACAACTAAAAACCCCATCTTTTTTAAAAGTTTCATGAAAATACAACGAGCAGATCAAAAGATATACGCTTTAAAATCCGAAAAAAATTTAAACCCCAAACAAATCGTATGGCCTACCCGGGTAGGCGGTCGTAGATATAAGGGGTATTAATCGAAAAAAATATTTTAAAAAATGGTAAACATATTTTTTTTTTTGCCTGGTTAGAACGGCCTGGCCGTATCAAGACTTATTTTACCACGTAGCAGGATAGTCAGTCCATGCTACGGGGGGACGGACCGGATGGGATTTGAACCCGGTCCTGCCGTGTGGACGGGCGCCGTTTATCACATGCACCAACGGGCCCTGGTAAAAATAGTTTTAAAATTTTTCTTTTTGTACGAAATGGAGAAAAACATGTTTTTCTAGGCATTTTAAAAATTTAAAGTCTGTACGACTTTCCTATAAAAAAATATTAAGAAATAAAAGTGCAAAACTTACTCAGGTAGGCGGTCATTGACAATAGGGTTAATGGAAAACAGACCACAATATTCTATTCAAAGTCCAAATTGAAGATTTTGTCAGCACGGCCCAAGTTTATGCGCCGTTTAAGATCATGCCAAGATTTACATGCTAACTGTGTACTGGGATTGTACTGTCAAGGTTTCTGTGTGCTTAATATGTCATATGTCAAAACTAATTCGTCATCGAGCCTGGCTCTGCACGCACTTTTTGTTTACCATTGGTGTAAGGCGCGTTTGTGATCGCGGCAAGAAAGAATTTACTGACTCCAAAACTCCATTAAATATAAGGATGGCATCAGAGCCGACTACCGCAGAGTTTTCTGCAAGTTCTGCAGGAAATAAACCAGCTAAGAATGGCCCCGTATGTATCATTGTTCTTGGAATGGCGGGATCAGGCAAAACTACTTTCGTACGAAAATTAGCTCAACACCGGCATAGGAATGGTTCCTTGCCTTACTTGATTAATTTGGATCCTGCATGTCACGAAACACCGTATCCAGTAAATATTGGTAACAAACGCATGGACATTGTTTAACCTAATATTGAACTGAAAATTGGCTTTTCATTTAACTAATTTTCAGATATACGTGACACGGTAAAATACAAGGAAGTGATGAAACGCTACAATCTGGGACCAAACGGAGGAATCGTGACAGCGTTGAACTTGTTTTCCACCAAATTTGGAAAAGTGGTCGAGCTGATTGAAAATGCGAAGGCAACGCATGAATACTGCGTCATAGACACACCAGGACAAATTGAAGTATTCACTTGGTCGGCATCAGGTACTATAATTACCGAAGCGTTGGCCACCGCTTTTCCGACCGTTATTGTATACGTAATGGACATTGTTCGTTCTACTAGCCCTACCACATTTATGTCCAACATGTTATACGCTTGCTCCATCTTGTATAAAGCGCGTTTACCTTTTATAATTGTCATGAACAAAATAGACATACAAGAGCACAATTTTGCGGTGGAGTGGATGCAAGATTTTGAAGCATTCCAGGAAGCACTTGCAAACGAAACAGCCTACGTGAGTAATCTCACTCGTACGATGTCGTTGACGCTGGATGAGTTCTACCGAAACTTGAAATCTTGTGGTGTTTCGTCAGTATCTGGAATTGGTTTCGAAAAGTTTTTCATGCTGATCAGCGAAGCAGTAAATGAATATGAAAAGTATAAGCTGCATGATTCAATTTTTTAAGCAACCTAACTGTATCCATATCTCTTTGTTTGCAGTGATTATAAACATGAGTACGATAGATTGCGTAAAGATAAATTGAACAAAAAAGAACACGAACAACTAACCACAAACGATGGCATGGGCGAAGAAGTGGCTCTGGGTAGTGAGAATACGGTTTCTTCTGTTCCAAATGATCCAATTTACCTAAAACACCCGGCAAATGAAAGCTCTGATGATGATGAAGGACATGAGTGTGATAGTTCGGTTGTGGCTGTGGGTAAGTCTATTAGATATAATTTTTCCTATAAGGAATGACGTTACACGTAGTATATTGTTTTTATGCGTATAAGCCAGGGGTCGGCAAAGTCCGGCCCGCGGGCCAAATCCAGCACGCTAGACGATTTGATTTGGCCCGCGAGAAAAATGTTATAGGGCTCACGAAGAACAAAATATTCAATTATCACGATATCAGATTATTTGTAGTCCTACGAATCCAAATCAACACCAACTATGTCGTATCTATCTACATTTTTTCGAAAAAAAAAATCATCTAATCTCTTGGGCAGAGACCCTGTATCCACATGTTTCAAGTATTTGGCCCGCAGTTTCACGTTAATTTTTACTGCGTGGCCCTTTTGGTGAAAACTCAGCCGACCCTTGGTATAAGCCTACCAGATTTTACCGCTACAACAAGTCGCATTATAAGGCAAACTAAAGAAACTGGACTAAATTTATTTAATTTGATTCTTGACCGCTAATGACAAAAACAAGAAGGTTTTACGATCAGTAATTTGTATTTAACCTTTTTTTTTATTTGATACATATTCCATAGGGGACGATGAAGCTGAAGAGATTAACTTCAATAATTTTATCCTTCAACACCGTCGACAACAGGCCGAAAAGCACCAAAAACAAAATAATAAATAAAGCCACAACACGAAGGTTCGACAAATCATCGCAAACATCTGGTTTAGCTTCAATTTTCAACACTGAAGTCTATTTTTGCCATTGTGTACACCTTTAGCTGCTCTGCGAAGGTGTCGATATCTTTTATATACTGGCAATTGTCATCTAACTGAACTTGAGAATCAATGTACTTTAGATGAAAATTCGTACCATCATATGTATCCATCTTGCTGGTAGGTAATGTTACGTTGTCCTCAGTAGGATTTTCATTTTTTCCAACGACCTGTACGCAAAGTTTTCTTCTACTGCCTGAATCCACCACTAAACGATGAAATAGTTGCGAAACGTCCACTTTTGATAATTTCTCGATTTGCTCTACTTCGAGCTTGTTGCGGTTGAATATGTACTCCTCCGTTGTGATTTCTCCCCAATGACGAGAAGCTTCATTTTTCAGCTCAGTATCAACAACCTGTTTTCTGTGCTTTAAGGATGTTTTCACAAGTTCAAAATCTTTCTCGGTCATTTCATTCAACACTTGCACAAAATGGTTATTGAATAATTCGATTCGCTCATCTATGTAACGGTAACTGAATTTGTTTTCTTGCGAATGTACCGTTATCGAAAATCCCAATATTCCAGCATTATCGCGCAGCGTAGTTGACACATCATAGCCCAGTTGTTCTTTGGTGCGCAACACATCAAACAGTGGTTCTTCCAACAACGAAACTAGTAATTCTAGGCAGGCGTGTAAAAATGGTGTAACTGGTCCTGCTTGATAGAAAGTTGTAGTTACAGTATTTACATCCCGTTCCCGGAAGTTGGAAACTCTCAGATAATTATCACCGACAGGAATTTCACGTGCCTTCGATTCAATGGTTTTTAGCTACAAAAAAATAACACTGGTGTTAGCAAAAATTCATAGCAGAGTGCTATTAAACAAGCTTACATCTTGAATTGGAGATCCGTTAAAATTGTTCAAAACTTTGTACATCACTTGTTGAGCCCCCTCTTTATGCATATTACCCTGCACAAGGGCTTGGATTCTCAAGCCCTTGAAGAAATCTTTTGCAAATTGACGTACATCGCTGGCTGTGAAATTTTTCATATGCTCAAATTTCTCCCACGTTGTCCAGTGGTTCAACTGCACTAGCTTCAAACGAACATCCCTATCAGGATTAAAGTTGAGAGAGTGTTGAATTATTCCGTTTTTAAGCGACTTCCAAATTCCAGCGACCGCCAGTACATTACCTATTTAGTTTATTAGGCTTCATCAGCTCGTTGTAGTATGCTTTCTCCAGTTTTACTTTAATCACATCGAATACGCTTTCTCGGAAAATTTCTGCAAATCGTCCCATCGTGGCCGAAATCTCATCCACTATGATGGGCAATTTTTCATTGTATCCATCAATTTTTAGCACCAGCCCCTTCTCAGCTGGATATAGCTCATAATTCAAACCCGCTACTTCGGCGGGGTACAGTTCCTCTGCTATTTGAAATTTAACCATCGATATAAAGAATCCTGCCAAAGCTGAGCTAGTGAAATGGAATAAAAGTAAGGATCATTAATAACGCCAAAAACAAGCAATTCTGAACAGCAATACCCAAAGGCTAGATTATCCATGGCTATCGGTGGGTATTATTACCTTCTTGGATTGTTGAATGGCAATGGAGAAATAATATAGAAATACATAAGCGCCAAAGGCAGTCTGAATTTGGTATCCTGGCGGAACCACAGTTCACACATATCATTTTCAACTATTTTCTCCGGATACAGTGGCACCTAAAAAGAAAGAAAAATAGTACTACTTTCAAATATGTCCTACCGATCCAATCCTTCATCCTACTTGTATTGAATCGTCTTCATCCGCTAGTATACTGAAGTTAGTCGAAATGTATTGATTTTTTTCCTGTAGTTGTATTTCTGGCATAGGTTCAGCTGTTTCCCACAACTGCTGCCATTCTTCTGGAACATCTGTCACAAAAAGGAATTACTATCTTTAATTAATAACCTGTGTGCATCAATTATTTAAATCTAGGGGAAATCTGTTGCACCATACCTAGTTCTACGTATTCAGTTCCAAACCAAGTCTCTGTACGGTTGTACGTAACATTCCTAAACGGTTTTGTAGATGATATCATAAGATTAAACTTTGGCTCATTCAAGTTGTTGATAATTGTCCATATTTCACTAGGATCATATTTGAAGTAAAGTTCCGAACCAGTGATAATATGTTCCGGTGGGTAGTATCGCATGTTAACAACCAACTCTTCTACATTATCACTTGCTTCTTTTTCTTTACGGTAACGAAAGGACGTTGCTTCCAGTTCTTGCAATTCTTTGAAAATCCATTCAACAGGTCCCTGGAACTTTAGTAAACGTATGAACGAGTAAACGGCTTTTAAAATTTGCTCGACATTTTGCAATCCATGGTCGGTCATAGTTATCGAAGTGGTGAACAGCGTGTAAAGAGAATTCTTCTCGAATCCTGAACTGGCACCCGTGTGCACATCTAGAGCTAACGAGCTGAGGAAACAGGCAGACAAAAACGGATTAATTTCGAAGCACGTAATTACCTAACGTGTTCGTGTACTTACTTCTTGCGAAGGTAGCTAGTTAAACTGTGTTTTCCCTCGAAGCCCATAACATACGAAATGTAATCAATTGCTTTTACATGGTAATCCTTTTAATCGATGAAAGAAAAATATATAAGTTATGCATGACGGTAACAAATTATTTCATTAATTTACCTTTACACAAGGCGGTAAACACCAGGTTATATCCAGTTGACACACGTCTGAAATGGGCTTGACCACATAAAGCTTATTGTAGTATTCCATTCTAAATGCGTTTGTTTCGTTGAACATTGATGATAAATTATCCGCCGGAAGCCAGTTCGAAGGAATGGCCGAAAAATACTTCACCGTTAGAGCCTCAAGTTCGTCTAGGCTCATCCGTGCTTGCACCGCAAAATGCATACGATGCGCAGAATAGTGTCGGCGTTGAAAGTTATGTAGTTCGGTATACAACTCGTCATCTGTGATATTTTTTTTCAACGTTTCCAAATTGCCCCACGAAAATAGACTGATCGGATGATCGTCGCGACCGAGCGATGCTACCAGCTGTTCGCGGGCTGAAGAAAAGCGATTTTTGTTCGTTTGAAACTCACTTTCTACGGCATCGCGTTCACGACAAACGGAATCGCGCAACATAAGTGGTTCCGTGAAAAGGCTGGCGAAACGGTCCAAAGCACCGTCTAAATGTGCTTCGTCAATTTCAAAATAGAATGTTGTTTCTTCCAAATCCGTTACTGCATTGTCAAAGCCGCCACATTTCTATAAAAATAGGAGTTTTGAAACTATTAGTTATGTGAACACCACGGGGAGGCCCGGGGGTGTATGTGATAAATGGCGCCGGTCCACACGGCAGGATCGGGAATCAAATCCCATTCGGACCGTCCCCCCGTAGCAAGGACTGACTATCCAGGCATGAGCCGGCATGACCTTAGAGGTCGTTACGCCAAGAAGAAGAAGAAGTGATGTGAACTATGTACGTACATACATACATATACTTACACTGATGTACGAATCGTATTCGTTTTCCCGGGGATACTTTTTGCTTCCCATAAAAATCATATGTTCCAGAAAGTGCGCAAGACCTTGTACGTGACGGGGATCGTTGAATGAACCAACACCAACGCACAGGGCGGCTGCAGCCAGTTTTTCGCCTTCAACTTCATCTATAATTATTGATTCATTAGCACTATTGCTGCTCTCATCGTCCGATTCGGTACGAAAACTCGTTTCACTTTTTGGCTGCTCATCATGATCCGCCTCATTCGATTCTTCAACATCAGATGATGCAGAACTACTTGCGGTACGAAGCCTGTTTCCATCAATTTCATACTGTTCCTGTTCAGGCTGAGCCACTGATTGATCCGTTGGGTCAGCTATCAACAGTGCGTGTAATCCGTTCGCTAGCAGTATAGACCTGCGATTGAATAATCCATCGTTATTGATTCGTCAATATGGTCATGTACATAAGTTGTGTAAAATGAATCAACCTGGTTGCCTACCTGTATTGCTTACGATCCGAAAATGAAGTTTCTGGCGGCAGCAGATAACTTACAAGAGGATGTATCGTTCGTGCATGGTCTTGTCTGTGGTCACTACTAGTGGAAGTATCACGCGAAAACATTTTGCTCGATGCGCTTGGTAGAAGTTGCTCGGTGTCTAACGCTGGTCGTTTGCGAGTCATTAACGATCCTCGTGGATTACGGCAAACCACACGTGCGAATAATAAACTTACAGCTACAACCAACAACATATGACCTGAGGAAGAAACAAGATAAAATAAATGTATAGCCTACATAGCCTTATAACTGATTTTGTCTACACATTCGTTCAAACACTGTTGACAAAAAAGGTTTGAAATTCATTTTCGTAAATATTCGCACATTTTTTACAAACCACCATCGTTTCAATATTTCCTTCCTCTCCGTGGGAAGACTAACGCACGAAACTTATGTTTTCTTGCTATTTTCCGTGACCAGACTGTGCGTACGGTAACCAGTTATGGTTGGTTTCTGCACAGCTGGTTTACCATATCTAACTGCCACTATCGCGAACGCCACAACTCGCTGCCTGTTAGCTATTGAAACACAACTACATCGCACGTTCTCTTTATTCGTGCCCAGTTTTGTTTCCCTTCACAGTTTTGCTTTGCGCCATCGGCACTTCCGCTATGAACAGCTGCATACTTGGCTACGTCCATTGTCGGTACCATATTTTTATTACTTATTCGCGATTTTCTAAGCTAACGGCAAAACTAATAAGTGAAAAGGGTAACATGAAATAAGCGCTATCGCAAATGGAGAATGTAAATACTTTAAGTTGATAGCGTACTATATAGTTTAAGCATATCTCTGATTCAATTCAAGCTTAATTTTCCAACCAATTCATGGTTTCGAACTTGGGCATCCAATGTGCGGTCGTCCTTTCGAGTCCTTGTATCATCTATTTAACTGCAACTGATCAGACGTCGTGTTGCATTACAAAAAACTAACGACTGTACAATCACTTTCCGAGCGAAATTGATGATAACGTTAAGGTGCTATACTCCTTACGATCCTACAGGTACGCTATCAGGTGGTGAAATTTATTACTAATTTGACAACCATAATATCACCATCGATTAATAGCATATGTATACAAAGCTCTTCGTTTTCCCTCTCCTTCATTTCAACTTTGGCATCATTTTGGAACCGCTACTTGTTGTTGCATTGCTTACAGTTGTCTTACCCGCAAGTCCACGCTTTCACTGTTCCTTTTCGATTACGCACAGTGAACTCGTGCACTGTGCATATCGTAAATGATGTGCAAGTAGAATTATAATCAGTACACAACTCACACGATGAATTTCTTTAATACGGAACGCAGAAATACGCTAAGCAAAACACATGTTTCCACGATCGACACACGCATTGCTATTCTGACAGCATCATTCAGTCAAATCATTGTTTATATTATTCTTAACCCTATTCTTGACAACCGGAAAATAACCCCTATTGGTGACAACCAAACTACCCGTACGCAGCTGCTAATTTTAAATTCAAATAAATTGAGCGCGCGTGTGACAATTAAGCATTCTGTTATTGATTAACTTTTTTGCTTCTAACTTACCTCGTTTGTTGAATTCATCTATTGAACTTTTTATTGGTATTAAGCGTTAACACGTTGTGTGCCACGCTTATTTTGGTGATGTTTCCTAGCAGGCCACGGCGTTTTTGTTTACAAATTGACTGTCTATCATTTTTGATAGACATGGCCCCCCAGGAAATGTAAATTTCAAACTGTTATTTCTCCGCGGAGATACCACATTTTTACAAAAAACCTTCGGCAAATATGCAGATTAGACTTTAATGAACCTAATTATATAATTGGTTTTCGGAAACCCTTAGTAAATTAATTTATAAAAATATATTTTTGGGATGCCTTTTTTCGAAAATTTTGACGTTTTGTTCATATTGCTATCTCTTGTGAAGCGCCGTTCCATCGTCTGTTGTTCAAGCATATATTTGTCTCACTCGCACTGCAGACGATCAAACGGCGCGACATAAGAGATAGCAATATGAACAAAACGTTAAGATTTTTCGAAAAAAGGCATCCCAAAAATATACTTTTATAAATTGATGGACTGAAGATTTGCGAAAACCAACTATGTAATTAGTTTCATAAAAGTCTTATCTTAATATTTGCCGAAGGTTGTAAGTAGAAAAGTGCAGCCACCGCGGAGAAATAACAGTTTGAAAATGATGACTACTGTCTATCAAAAATGATAGACATGGCCCCCCAGGAAACTTCACTGTCTATCAAAAATGATAGACATGGCACACAACGTGTTAAAGGTGATTTATGTTTTTTTTTTAAATTAAGAAATACGGATTGATTTCGTGTTGAAAGCACCTACTATTTTGCGCAATGACAGCTTTTAATTAAACTTTTAATTGTTCTTAAAAGTATAACGTCTTATATGAATTAGTATATTAGCCAGTATTTTGAATTACGGTCAAATACAACCTCACGCGGTAGTTTATTATTTGATTATGTTTCGTTTATTTGACTATCGGATCGACTCGCCGGCGCTGCTCTCTGCAATACACATTTACATCCCGGCAAGATCTTTCCGTCCAAATCACTACTTGACGTAAGGGAATGTCGTACTCGTACTCTGATCCGTTCGCGGGGTTCGTTGCCGGGAATTCAATGCCGTTTGTGAACGTTTTGAGCCGGACATGTGCCTTTCTACGTTCCTTAATTGTACATGAGCAGTGCGGTATATCAAGTGTTAAAAACTGTGTAAAACTTTATGTAAGAAAAAAATAATACGCTTCAAGGGAGCCGCATATGATCCGTTGAGTTGAAATAAATAACAAACAAAATTAGTTACTTCCAATAATGCATCGAAATCAAACCTAGTGGCATTATATCAGATAAACACAAACCACATTTTACATACAAACGTTATACATTTTACTTCACAAAAAAATACAACCTTTTCTTCATCATGTATATGCCGACCAGCCAATGTACATTTGCGCGAGATTGTCTATGTCTGTGGCTTCCTTAATCAGATGATCTACCTGCCCTTCAATCGATAGTGGCATGTGTGATAATTTTCCCTTTATCTTAACGTAACCCTTTAATCTTTCCTCAATGTTCAACACATTATGCATTGCCTGGGGGTCCGTTCGTTCCAAGTGACAATCCCGGCTGTTCGGTTCACCCTGACCTATATTTGCATTCCCAATCTTTCTCCAGGATACCATGGGATCGTATACGAAAGGCTTTAGGACAGACATGAAGGTTGACGCGTGCGTCTGTAATATTCTCAAAACTATTTCACAACACCGACGATACAGTCCTTCTACTCCAAGGGGTCCCATTGCATGGACCATATTGTGCGTTAAGCGAAACGGTACCAACTCTGGGATCGTAAACGTTTCTCCTCGATTAAATAAGCAATTAAAATCCACGTGCACCGTGTCACCATTAGTCGAGTCAAATAGAATATTTTCGCCATGTCGATCGCCAAGTCCTAGAATGTAGCCCACCATCGAAATGACTGCTGTAGTTTTTATGTACGATGAACGAGCTTGAAACCAGTTATTAGGATTGGGAAAACAGTCCCGAAACCATTCTCCAAACATTGGTGGATGACTAGGGACAAGAGTGGATTCAAATGCTTGCCGTTTTTTTGCCAGCGGTTCTGAACGTTCAAACGCGAATTTTCGTAACTCTGTCACTGTCATTCCCAGTCCACGCTGTTTGTAGTATGTACACACAATACCGCGAAATGGGTTCAAGTTCGATATCCATTCTATTATGCCGCACTCTTCATTCAACGGCAACACTGCATACGTGCGTATGTACAATCTTCGAAACTTAGCGTCTGGGTCTTGTGCTAGATATTGCTTAACAACCGCATTGAACTCCATCAATCGGAAGTCTTTTCTTAGATCATCTTTAGGTTTCAGCATCATTGTATACAGTTTTCCATTATGTCCGCGAAGTGCAATTTTACGAGGCTTTTGCAGGGAGAATAACACCGTCAGCTCCTCCTCAATTCCTGCAATATATATCGCATTCGTAGGATACGGCTGAAAGTTCATTCCACTATTTTTGTTCAGCACTAGCTGCATGCATTTTTCAATAGGAATTATAACGCTGGAAAAGTTTTTATCAGCCAACAGTTTGGGTAACGCTTTTACTAACGAAGAGACTGTAATTTTCATCGTATTACTATTCCGAATGCCACGCGCAGGTCCTGCGATTTCTTTGTTAGTAAGCTCGATAAGACGTTCCGCCAACTCATTGAAGTCTTTTATCAACTTTTGCATATTTTCCACCTGGAGTAATTGACGATCGTTAAATATCTCTACACATCGTCGCACTCGGTTGGTGTAGGATGATTTATACACACTAAGCATCATCCATAATGTTTGCTGTGGATAGTTGAGTAGTAATTTAACAATAATTCCTTTTAGCACGTGGAATGTCTCCTGTGAGGGGTGGGCAACTCTACTTATTAGCTGGGAGAAAGCGGTGAAAAAGAAATATGGCGACAATGTGTCTTTGAATTTGTTGGCCAACTTATTCATAGACTGTGCAATCTTGCGACTCATGATGGCACCAGTACTAGAAACCTCTTCAGATTTTTGGACAGCCTTAGCAGTAGAATCGAGCCAAATACTTAGAATTCGAGGCATAGATTGATAGATGTAGCTTGATCCAAACATCATCGATTTCCCATAACATTTCATTACGTCAAACATCATTTCCCAACAGTTTGCCGAGTTCTGTTCGCCTGCAGGGCTAGAGCTGTACAATTTATCAATATACTGGCCTAACTGCACTAATGCAATTTCACTTTCCGGGTTTACATCTAACGCTTCTTTGAAATAGCGTCGATTCAGAGTTGCTGATATATTCGAAGCTTCTGCATTGTATGACGCAATGAGCCGTTTTCCTTCTGCGTATATCAAACGAAGATCTTTCGGAATCGTTTTCAAATTATTCGTATCTGTTGAACAAGAAGCAACATCGCCAAGTATTTCATTAACTCCTCGCTCAAGAACTTTCAATGCACCTGTCATATCGCGTCGGTCCCACAACAGCTTCGCATTTTTTATGAAAAGATCAGGAGGGCGATAACTTTCCGCGTGTAGAATGTATAATAGCGCCTGCTGATACATATTGGCTCGCGATGCTAGTTCGGTGCTCTTCATCCAAAGCTTTCCGATTGTCTGATCTATCAGCTGGCGAAGTTGTTTCACATTGTTCTCATTATCGTTTGGCTTCCAACTGATTGCATCTATAGTTTGCCTTATTTCCTTCAGCAGTATACGCCTCAGGCTAATGATTGGTTCTATTGTGGTTGCATTCGGTTGCAATACCTCAAGTCTGGTATTCAGATTATTGACAAGGTTCTGGACATCGTCATATAGAGTGGCTGCTCTATTACAATCATCGGCCATAGTGCAATGTACAGAGCGTAGATTCTGCATAATATGGCCACACTTGGCGAACTCATGAATAATGTGTAGCTTTAACACCTGATCATAACGGCTTTCATATGTACCCAGCTGTTCATCGAATGGTCGGGAGCTGATACGTTCACTACAGCTACCTTGCACTACATGCAGCCTTGCACGTTCTATTTCGGAGCAAAATCTTTCATAATTCGTTTGCCGGAAAGCAATTATTAATGAACCACAAATAACTCCCCAATGTCGTTCCTCACCATCGATAGCTCCGCTCAACTGGTCAGCCTGTCTTTGAACGATCAATTCCTCGAGCTCTTCAAATCTTCCAAGTCGGTACAGTGGTTCCGCTTGTATGTCCAGCAGAGGCTTATGCAGAGCTGTATCATGATATCGAACAAGCAAACTTTCCGCTAACAGTAATGCTGTTTCCGGTTGGTCGAGTCTTAGATAACACTCAATCATACTATTCACATATTCGAGACTAGGGGCTTGCTCTTCAACACTAGTTAACTGCAACAATCGTTCATAGCAGGCCACTGCTTCTTGTAACCGTCCAGTAGCGTTGTGATAAAGAATCAGCTCTTGCAGCGTTGGCTCCGTTGCTTTCAAGGCCATCACACCCTCCACTGAATCAGTATCACCGAGACGTGAAAAAATTTCACTCAAGAATGATAATTTATCCTGCAGTTTTTTACCCTTATCTTCACCCGTCAAGCTGTACTCTACATATTGCAGAGCTCGTGCATATTCTTGGCATTTGAAATTCACTTGCGCCAATAGATCGCTATCAAATGTCTTCAGAAACGTATCAACTAACTCAAACTCGTGTTGATTTTCTGGAAGGTTATCGCTGCTTGCTATCACTTCTTTAAGGTGCTGTCGTTTCCATCGTTCGAGAAAATCGAACAAACCAAATGCATACTTCGCGCATTGCAACGCTAGATCTTTGCTAGAAGAGTCATACTGCTCTTGAGTTATGCAGACGACCGATTCTCCCACAGTATTGGTTGCCACATCTTCTAAGTCGTTTCGTTCGTCCACTGCAGATATGGTGGAAACACTTTCGGAATGAGCTATGGCTGCGAGAAATACTGTATGCAGTTCTTCTGCTATTCGATTCCTTGATTCGTTTCCACTGCTGAGTTGTAGTGAATGAAGTAGTACGTATGGTAGCATCATCAAAAGAGTTGCTCTATCGCAGCGCAAGCTTGGCTTGAAAGCTCGCAGAAGATTGCGAGTGGATTCACGTGTTATGCTTTCTATCATTTGTGACGCCCATCGGTAACACCATTCATGGCTCGAAAGAATATAGTTGAATACGGGATGGACCATCGATAGTGACGCTCGTGATACTGTTGTATAACAGGACGTTAATAATGGTTCCATGATTGGACGCAATCGTTCTGGTATAGTTTCCCACACTTCACGTTTTTTTTCTGCTGTCGGTGAAACACCTCTTTCATTCAGTATTTCCTGTATAGCGAGAGAAAAACTGTCGACGAATTTGGAATCCTTTTGGCGTTGATATGCTCGGCACAGTTCGCGTAGCGCGATGATGGCAAAACTATCTGAATGAATGCTTAATGCGAACCCTAATCCCGTTGGAGCATAATTCGGTGGTAAATGACTCGGTGCAAGAGCGCCCAGCTCGCCCAGACATTCTGCAGCTCTTTGTTGAAGGATCGTGTCCTGCTCACAGAGTCCGCGTATAAACGTATCTACCATTGTAGCTATAGTGTTAAGGCCCATTGTTTGGTGTTGACCCAAAATAGCTTCATTTATCTCAGCACGGCTGGTTTCACAAAGTCTGCATAGGTAGGCGAGAGCGTATGCTCGTATCTTTAAATTTTCATGATTGCAATGACGAATCAGCTCCTCAAGGTGAAATACAAATTGATCGCTTCCATCTGTATGATCATGCTTCTGAGTACGTGATGCTACAATTTTTTTAATGTCATTCGCGACATTCGTGTCTTCAAGAAAGAATAGATCGCCGAAATGATTCCCCAGCAGACTATTATTCTCTATAACCAGGTACCGAAAAATATATCCAATATCTTCCGGGTACGAAAGAAGCAATGGTTCCAGTGTCACAAATATTGTACTTAATAGTGAACCTAGCTGACGCACATCGACTGTGCATATGAAAATACGCCACGTATTTACGCAAATTTTAGTCAGCGCCGTTGCTTCTGGTAGCGCTAATGCAGTTCGTAGCACAGCAATTATTTTGAATCGAAATGGTGTTATATGTTCCCCGCCTAGTAAACGTATAATATCGCCAAGACTGAGCAGCGCCAGACGTTTGAAAAATTTCTCTCCATCAGGATTGACAAGAGTTGCCTCCAAGTTGGTCAGTACACCTAGAAATCGCTCTGCAATGTATTCTGCAATTCGTGCTGTTGATACCTCATCGATTTCGCTGTCTTTGGATAGTAAACTACGAAATGCGTGCATAACGCATTCTGCGCTGATATGATAGTATATCAAAACTTCAGATACCGTCCGCTGCAATGAAAAGAAGAGAAAAGAAGAGTAATAAAAAATATATATCATACTCACGAACATCACAGGATTTACCCCCACAGGATTAGGATATTTTATTCACAGGATTGGATATTTACGTAAAAATATGATTATATATAAAATGTTATACAATCATTAGAGTGACACACACGAGCTTAAATGAAAAGTTTCTTATTACTCACCTTAATATCCGAATGAAGCAAATGGAAGAAACTGTTGCCGGTAAGCTTCATGATGTAGTCGATGCATTTGTTCGTAACTTCCACAGATTCGCTAATAAACAGGTACGTGTAAATCGTCAAGAATGATATAGATAATATTGCCACCAAATCTTTCCGCATGATAATCGCTACTTCACGCAAAAGAGCCTCACATTTTGGCAGTCGAAGACACCAAGGTAACAGCATCGCCATGATGATTTTATAATGCTTACCAACAAAATCAACCGGATCTCTACATTCGAATGTATGGCTTACAATGTTCATCGATTGGTGCAGACTAATTTCTGCAAGAATATAATTGCTAACGGCAATGCCAATCATTTGTTTGATGATATCATGGCGATACCATGAAAGAATTTTCCATGGACTTGTATCTTGTCTTGCGCATATTTCTGCAATCGCAAATGAGGCTTCATGTGTAACATGTGATTCCGGATGCATCAATAGAAAAATCATCATTCGCACGCAGTGAAATAATACTTCCTTAGATTCATCCGATACTCTATTGATTGTAGCACGGTAATGGGCATCTGCAAACTCCACAATCATTCTTACTACGACCATTTGATGGGTATGATCCGTTTTCGTCGTGATGCAATGTTTCGTAGCAAGCAATAACTGCTCGATCAATCTGGTTACACTCTTTTCATACTGGTCCGGTTCGTTGTTCAGTTTGGTGGTGAGAGTTTGTACGATCGACGGAATGTGCATGCCGATTTGTTCACATACTTTTGTTGAATTGCTTCTGAATAAACACATCCAAAATGATACTAGCTTCTCATCCATCATACATGCGAACGAATGTTTCAATGCACTAGGAAGGAGATTTGCCCAGGCCAATAAAATTGATTCTTCATTTGTGTTAATTGTTTTCAATAGTGCCATTCGCATATGGGATTCCACATCAATAGACTTCCCTTGTGAAAGCAACTGCTTCGAGTCTGCTTTAAGGTAACAGCCATTACAACGTGTGATAGATTCTGGTGGCTGACTACATTCACAACATTGAAAGATACGATTATTTTCCGTTGTCTGGTACACATGGAAACGTTGGTTTTCATCGGAACGAATGCAACAAAGCAAATTCCAGACTGCGAGCATAACCACTAATGCTTCTGTATCATCATTATTAGTGGGTAATAGCGGAACAAACACATTTTCAAATAATACCTTCAAATCAAGTTTGGAGGACAATACTAGCAAATTAAAACCCTGCAGAAGTGTTCGTTTCAATGCAGTGCAATCATTCGACTTGACGATGAACATCAGCAGCGACGTCAACTGTTCTTTTAGGCAACTATTTACTACTTCATCGTGAAGATTTTTGGCTTGCAATTTACATAGCTGCAACAGTGCGTAGTGACAATGTGGATCATCGTTCATATGTGGGTTCCATTGTTGCTGTGAGTTCCTTGCATTGTTAATAGTTTTCTTGAATGGTTCAAATAGAACTTGAAGTAAGGTGTGTTGTTGGTTTGCGGTTAGCAATTGGCAATCGCTTACATGAATTATGTCAACGATTGCATTGAAGAGATCCGTTGGCCTATCGCCGATTTTTTCTACCACAAACGCCGCATCCAAGAGCGATAGTTTCGATTCAAAAAACAGCAACTGTTGATCATTCATTTCATTATTATCATCACTGTTGGAGGATATGTTCTGAGTGCTTAATTTATAGATAACGTTATTGGCTATCGTCAAAGCACGCTCCAATAGGTTGATGTTATGTACCATTCTTTCCAACAGGATACTCCATATGCTGCTCACCAGACGTACCGATATTTTGTGAACGGAAATCGTTTTCGGTTCGTTTGAATTAGATTGTGCGTTATGGATTTGTTTAAAAATTTGTTTCGCCATGATTTCTTCAAAATCTTTGTTTTTGATACATTTAAGGAAGTCTGCATAACTAACACCGGTATCGAATGATGGACTCAGTTTCTCTAGGAACGTCAGCATTTGTCGTTGCAATTCAATAATTGTTGTTACATGAAGTTGTTGGAAATCTTTACTTTTGTTCAGCAACTCTGTTGTAACCGTGCTTATTTTGTGCGACCATTTTCGTTCAATCGGCGGCGAAAGTTGTTGGCTATTAATAGCGGTATATAGTTCTGTTAATACTTGCAAAAAATGTTCCACTTCTCGATTATTCACAAGTCTACCCGTATACCATGTATTGATTCGGCTTAACGCAACAGCTATCAAGCTCATCATATGGGAAGTTTGCTGCAAAGATAATCCGCAGTATAATGCCTGATTGTTGTGGTGGAAATATCCTTGGAAAAATTTGACGCACAAATCTTTCTCTTTTAGGTTGCCCAACGACAACGTTTTCAGCACTGCATTTATGCTATCGTTTACAGTTTGGGTTGATGCTTCGTCTTGCTGGGTAACTATCATGGTCATGGATTCAGTTATGGCATGTAAACAATGCATACGAATCATACGACAGCGTGCCTTGGTGTTGATTTCTATTTTTTCAGACTGGTAGTCACCGCCATGTATAGTGCTGTTGCTAAAAACGTCATAAAATTTGTGAATCGTGTTTTTACAACCATGCTGCTGACCATCGTTCATTTGATCTAATAGTTCAATAAATTCCATAGTAATTTCTAGGGCCAACCATCGCTGTTTAATAAAACATGCCTTCATTATTTCCTTTTGTAAACTTATGTAGCTTTCAGATATGCTGTAATGGAGAAACGAAGCAATGTATGTTAGTGAACGTCCGGGCACAGTATCACTTGAATGTTTCACAGTTTTCTTCCTACCTTTCATAGACTTCCAATGACGCTATCCTGAGCAACTGGTACATAAGCCAGTAAACAAAACCACGACATTTCTGTCGTTCAGCCTCCGTTAGCAGTGTCTTCGGGAACAGACCAGGATCATCGTACGTAATATCCGTTCGAATCATGTTCAGAATTTTCTCCAGATGTGATCCATGATCATTTACGATGTCGGTAAATGTAACCACTAACGTTTTCCACATACTTTCTGTATCTTCTACCGAATATCGCTTTTCAGGCGTTGTCTCCATCTTGCTGAGTGAGTTTTGTAGATGTGCTTAAGCGAACAAAGGACAACACTTTTAGCCAAAACAGACGGGGATTTGGCTATTTGGTAGACGATTTGTATCAACAACGAACAAACATTCATTTAATCACGCGCGGGAAATGTTAGTTGTCACAATTCCGATGGTAAACAAGCGCGTTTTTCCTGTTGTCAATTGTGACATATGTCACATCCAACATCGATGTCCGAAAACTGCTGGAAAAGGATAATTGCGGAATGGGGAGCTGTCATTTTTGCTTCTCGCAGAACAGCAAAAGTCCTAATTGCATCTTTTCATAATAATTGTGTTTGAACAACTTACTACTAACCTTCGCGTTTGTTGGTATTGCATGATGACTGACGTTCTTAACAATGTTCACAACTCCGATAAAGTTTCCGCCCTCATCAAGGAAGCCGAATGTCTTAAGACAAAACTGGAAGAGGAACGGCAGAAGTTAAACGATGTGGCTCGTAAGTTGTCGCTTATTGATCGGCCGTGTGGTTTTGATGCAGAATCAACTCTCAATATTTTATTTCTTTCAGTGTCATCTGTGGCCGAACGTTTGGAAATGATAAGTTATTTAAACATTAAACCACGCCGTGTTCTCAAAGGTCACCAGGCAAAGGTGCTGTGTTCAGATTGGTCTCCGGACAAAAGGCATATCGTTTCTTCATCACAAGATGGCAAGTTAATTATTTGGGATGCTTTTACTACCAACAAAGAGCACGCAGTTACGATGCCTACCACATGGGTCATGGGATGTTCATACGCACCTTCTGGTAATCTTGTTGCGTGCGGGTATGTATATTAAAGAAATGGTGGTTTTTTTTCTAAATTATGGTGACACTGGAGATCCATCGATTATCGAATGGTTTGTTTTTAGTGGACTAGACAATAAGGTGACGGTTTACCCAATTGCACTCGAAGAAGACATTTCATCCAGGAAGAAAACAGTGGGAACTCACACGAGCTACATGTCCTGCTGCATTTTTCCCAATTCGGATCAACAAATTTTAACTGGTAGTGGAGATTCTACATGTGCTTTGTGGGACGTAGAATCTGGACAGCTGTTGCAAAGCTTTCACGGCCACACAGGGGACGTAATGTCAATCGATTTGGCTCCTAATGAAACGGGAAATACCTTTGTATCGGGCAGTTGTGATAAGATGGCATTTATATGGGATATGCGATCAGGCCATGTTGTGCAATCATTTGAAGGGCACCAGTCTGACGTGAACAGCGTAAAATTTCATCCCAGTGGCGATGCCATTAGCACTGGATCTGACGATAGTACAGTAAGTTATGCAGAAGTTTACGGATTCAGAATACCTATGACTAGTGGTTAAATTCTATTTTTCTTTTACAGTGTCGTCTGTTCGATATGCGAGCCGACAAAGAAGTCGCCGTTTTCAGCAAAGATAGCATCATTTTTGGAGTAAATTGCGTCGATTTTTCTGTGAGCGGTCGTCTTTTATTTGCCGGATATAATGATTACACCGTAAACGTTTGGGATACTCTTAAAGCGCAGCGTGTATGTCTGCTGTATGGACACGAGAACAAAGTTTCTTGTCTTCAGGTATCTCCGGACGGTACTGCATTGTCCACAGGCAGTTGGGACTACACACTGAGAGTAAGGTGGTCATGCAAATATGACTTGGAAACTAGGTATATGATCTCTTTTTTCTTGTTGCAGATTTGGGCTTAAGCTGGATCTCATAAACAACAAAATTACAGTATTACTATTTAAAAGCGCTCTGATTGTGAAAAATTATGCCACATCTATGCTTAACATAAACCAAATCCTAATATGATACAAAAATTATTCGATGTTAGCCAAACAGAAGAAATTAATGAAATGGAAAACCAAATATTAGCTATATATTGGATATTAGCTATATTCCAAATATTGGATATAAGGGTAATTTCGACGTTTTCGTGTTGTGTCTTTTAGTTTCATATTTAATTCGTTGCTTTTCAAGATAAAGTTACCAGTGTATTGTTCAAGTTATCAAAAAATAGATCATGGTTCGTAAGATCGTAATAAATCATAATATGATTGACATTTTCAAACATATTCCTTATTTTCCTTTTGATGCGGTTCGAATCTACAATTAACAACACATAAATGAGAGTTGACATTTTTATTCACATTAGAATGACCTTTTAGGGTAAATAGTCAGAAATCTAAAAAATAGAAGATAACAGCAAGAACATTATCGAAAGAGTTAATTTAAGTCGTGTAATATAGCAAATTGAGAATAAATCGATTTATAGCTTTTATTGTTTAATATAGCTACATTTTAAGCAACTCCATATTTCTACTATTTTTCTTGCCATAACGACCAGGCCATACCTACTATTTTGCTGCCACATACATCCCCGAACCTCACCTCTAACATTGCATGTCACAAGTATATCTGAAATCATGCCAACCCTCAATTTTAATCCTACGAACTACATGGAAAGGCTTAAGAAGTACACATCACACATGTATGCCGACGAAAACAACCAAATCCAAGATGTCTTGAGAGTTGTAGAATATAGGAGGACTGTATTATAAAGAAACAAACTAAACATACGTTTAATTGTTGGTTTGCTACCAATATAAACATCGTCTCAGTGACGTCACACTGATGAAAAATTACTGCAGCTTCGATGTTCTGAAAAATATTATCAAGCGCCATCTATTGAGTCCTATGATGCTAAATTTAATAAAACAAAATATACCTACCTGCCCATATAAACATCGTCTCAGTGACGTCACACTGATGAAAAATTACTGCAGCTTCGATGTTCTGACAAATATTATCAAGCGCCATCTATTGAGTCCTATGATGCTAAATTTAATAAAACAAAATATACCGACCTGCCCATATAAACATCGTCTCAGTGACGTCACACTGATGAAAAATTACTGCAGCTTCGATGTTCTGACAAATATTATCAAACGCCATCTATTGAGTCCTATGATGCAAAATTTAATAAAACAAAATGTACCTACCTGCCCATATAAACATTGCATCAATGACGTCACAGTTATGAAAAATTACTGCAGCTTCGATGTTCTGATAAATATTAACAAGCGCCATCTATTGAGTCATATGATCGCAGAATGAATCAGCGGTACTGCTGATCATATCAAGAAAAGCATAATTTCAAGATGTTTAGTGTTTATATTCGAAATTGCACTTGATATGTGCAAAAATTTTGCCAATAATCATGGACTGAAAGAAAACCTATGCAATACCAGCTGTTTAGCTACTGCTAAACCCCCTAGAGGAGTAGTTATAAATATGTAACGAACTTTGAACTGCTGGTGCATTGGAGATATCTAGCCCGATAAGTTGACGAAATTTTTTATTCACAAGTGCATTATTCGTTTTTCGCAGATGTACAGAAAGGTGACAGTGGATTTGTTATGTCAAAAAACATGATAGAAATGGCTACCATGAAAGCGTATCCAAAGATCTAGCAATGCAAAACAGTTCCCAAATAGCCATATCCACATACCTTCTCGTTCTGTTTTATGAACAATCAAACCTGCCAAAGCGAGAAAGCATGTTGGTTTGGCTGGTTGGGTTGTGTATGCATGTGTGTTGGATGAAGTGTCATTGTCGAAGCAAGATGTATTTATCTGGTTAGTTTATGTTTCACGAGCGCGCAAACAAAATTGATAAAACGCGATATGCACATAATAATGTATAAAACCAACGAGGCCTTATTCCGCACAGGACATCTTTCTACCCGTGAAGTTGAGAAAACAAGGTGTACGAGAAGAAAGTACGGGCTGAGTGGCTGAAATAGTTGAGGAAAATTGATAAATCCTAAATCTTTGTGTTAACCTTGTGCAGTGTTCCGTGTGTACCAGCCTTAACTATTGTAATACGAAACAGAATGAAGGCAGATGTTAAATGCATTGGTATGTGTATGGACAGTGTAAGGTTGCAGACTCGCAGGGAAGTGCGTTAGAAGTAGTTTTGAGCTGTAATTTGCGTTAAAAGTGAGTTTATTGTTCAAAAACGATGTTAAGAATGGCATTTTAGCATGTGCGTACTATTTGTGGAATCCAATCGTGGCTAATAGATGTTTGCTTCTGATGAAATCGATTGTTCCGCTACCTACTTGACATTTTGCATTGGTGTATTGGTGCGCTTGTAGGCTGGTGTTTCCGGAGAAGATACGGAATGTGAAAGAAAATAACCGAAAGAAATGGTGGAACAATCATCAATGGTGTGTCCTATGTATTACTTGTTCATATTTCTCCGGAAATGCACGAGAACCGTCGAATCTGTTAGGGATAAGAACCCTTCGGTTTGTGTGCACTTGAAGTAAAAAAATTGCGTGCAGTTTCGCAAGAGTGATATGTTTCACCTGTTTTTGATATATGTGATGTGAAATATTAGATAGGTAGTGTTGGCAGCATTATGTAAAATAGTTTTTAGTTACGACAATTAGACCCTGGTGGTATATATTATACGAAAACTGCATTTGAAGTGCTAAATGTTCTGACCCTAAAAGTGAACGAAGAAATTCTGCAGTGAATTTTATTAAAAAATATTGCTAAAAATACGAAGTGCAATATATCATCTTCAAACATAAGGTTTAGCTAACTGTTCTGTTGTCTGTGTTATTTCTTTCTGTAGACGTTTTCGGTACATATTGTGCCATGGTGTTTAGTGGTTGTACCATACATCGCCTAACAACAAATCTGCATCAATTCTAATATGACAAATGTTTATAACATGTTAATGTATGTCGTTTCTTATCCTGAACAGTACGTTTCATGTATTGCAATTGATTATCTTTTTTACAACCGTGTATGTTGATATATATTAGTGACAAACGTGATAAACGACTTGCATCCAGTCTTGATTGAAATAGTGCAAATTTATTGTATCATCATTTTTGTACGTTTAGAATAATTTACCTATTTTTCGCATAATTTTGAGCATTTACAGAACGAATTGGGGACGAAATATTTCATCGTTTTAGAAGCAGTGAGAACGCTGGAAAAATAATGTACATTAAATTGTGACGAACAAAAAATATATGAACAACTTATAACGTTAGTTTCTGTTACAAAAGCTACTTATTCTTCATGTTATGTCATGAAAATGTTCAATTTGAAGCGTAACAAAATGCTTTATGACAGTGTTCATTTCATATGTGAGATTTTAAATGTATCGTACGTATCGAGTTTTAAAAAATAAACGAAACGAGTGAAGAAACCACCGACCACAAATGGAGGATTCATATACTGTGAATAGCGCGCACAGACTATCTGAGAGGTCTGCATGCAAAACTGTCGTTGGCAAAGTAAAATGCCTTAAAGATTGTTCAATTATCGAAGAAAGTGAAATAAACAATCGAATTATGACAAACTATTTGAACAAAGTTTCGGCAGAAGTGACCTACTCTTCCGCACACGTAATTGAATTCTACAAGTTCCTGACAAGAAATTCCGGTGAGTTATGCCACATCATCATCGTGTGATTATTTAATACGATATTATTTAATTGATAATGTAGATATTTCGCACATGCACATAACTTTTATTTGAATTTCACATAATTGCTTGGCCGTTATAAATGTTTAAGAAAAAATAACTTAAATCAAGAAAGAATAATTTTGTATAACTAAATAATTTACCAACTTTAAATTATGATTTTAATTCATAATAGGTGGTTTTATGATTTCTGCATATTTCCCAAATATGCACAAAACAAAATTTCTCTTGATTTCATTAGGCGTATCGATCTGTTCTATTATGCAATGCGAAATAAGAATCATACTACTGTGTCCGAAAAGTAAAGTGACTGCGTTTTTTTCTTAAATGGTTTTTTTTATTAGGCCAAATGAAGGTCATCACCTTTGAAGTAATCCCCTTCCGATGCAATGCACCTCTTTCACCTCTTCTCCCACTCCTCGAAGCAGGTGGAAAACGCGGATGCTGGGATGTCCTTTAGTTCCGCCGTCGCAGCGGCTTCTATCTCCTCGATAGTGTCAAAACGGTGTCCCCGGAGCGGCCGTTTTAGCTTGTTGAACAGCCAGAAGTTGGCTCAAAATGATGGCCGTATGGGAGGGCGCATTATCGTGGTGCAAAAACCAGCGGTTGTTTTTCCACAAATCCGGCCGCTTTCACCGGAAGGTTTCGTATCGTCAACCGACGATTGTTGACCACCAAATCCGGACGACGTGGGCGTCGTCGGTCGAGGTGGATGGTCTCCCCGGACGGTCCCTCACGGCCATTCGGCCATTAGATTCTTCCCCGAAGGCTTTTTCTAATATCCGCAATGTTTCCGCAGCGTTTATTTCATTGCGCAAACAAAAATTGATACATGCGCGCTGCTCCACAAACTTGGATATGGTCAATATGGACAAAAACACTTTGCGCAGCTCCGAAAACAAATTGTCACTCCTAGCCGTGGTCTTCAAGTCTTTCTTTGGCCCTTGGAGAAGTCTAATTTTCCATTCTCCAGCAAAAGTCTGCTAATTGCAACAAAATAACTTGGCCCAAAGAGTGCTAGGGAACATGGGGTTGAATCTAACATTTCTACATTTTTTAATGATTAGAACCGAGGTGCCCCTATAGCTTAAAATTGAAATAGCGATAGGAACCTAATAACTGATAACTGAAGGGTTGGAATTCATTTTCTTATCTCTCCTTAGAAATTCTTTTTATTCTGGGAGTGCCTGATGATAAGCTTATTATTCAGGGAACTACCACTAGAACAAGAAAAGGTGTTCATACATCGTTGGTCTATGATAATTGTTTTTTTTTTCTTCAATATATGTGATTTGATGGATTAAGCTTTTCGTTTAAGAATTCGTTTAACTAGCCAATATAAAATCGTATGCAACGTATTTTCAATGTTGTCAGATTTCGTAATTTCACCCACCACCACCAAGTAAAATTTAAAATGTCGATGTCCTGTCCTCTCCGTATTTCATTTGGCATTTCACAAGGCCACATTCTTAAATCTTAGCTATTTGTTCTCTTCGTCATTGATGTGGAAGCAGTGTTTTCTAACAAAAATTCTCGACGATATAAAACTGTCAATCAAGACATACTTCTTCTTCTTATTCGTGGCTTAACGACGTATACGGTCACGCCTACCATTTCTGAGTTACTAGATTTATGTTTACCACGTAGCCGTAGTCAGCTCTTGCTCCGGGGGGACGGTCCGAATGGGATTTGATACCATGCCATTTGAGACCATTTTGGAACTTCCTATATCACTTGTAAACATTTTTATAGATATTGCTGCGCCACCAAAGGCTTTCGGCACCATTCTCAAGTAATCTGTTGCAGAAAATTGGCTATGCAAACAAAATTTTATGCACATAATTTGTACAACAAATTTGGGCATCACGAAAAATGTGAAATATTCGTGCAAAAGCACCTCACCAAATAAATCTTATCTCCTATCCGGATGAATAATTTGACGTGTAACTTGACAGCTAAATCAAAAACACTACTATTGACAAACAAATTACCAATCCCTCAATTCCTTTGACGTGCGCAGTTTGAACTCGAATGTCACCTTATTTATTTCGTAAAGAAATGTCTCCTTACGTTAACTATACTTTAGAATAATGCAGTTCGAATCCTTGCAGATTTGAGGTAAACAAAATTTAAATTTACAAATTGGCACAACTGTAGTAATATAACTTAGTTCCTTAGTCATCGTTCACTTTTTTCTGCCAAAGAGACGAAAACAATGCGCAAGAGTATTCGAAAAGAAACACAATTTTAAAAATTACTTGAAACCCTGATTTAGGAAACTAAGCCGACATCAACCAAAAACGTATCGTAGAACTCATGCTAAATCGCCAATATGACTCATAAAATCACCAATGTTACTACTAGAGCTATCATAGACTACGGCAGGCAGTTCAAAATGGACAGACGAAAGAATTTTTATTTTAAATACATTCTTCTTCTGATTCTTTCTAAGTGGAGAGATTTTCCGTTTAAGGTTTTCATTAAAAAGCCCTGTTGAAAGTATTGGCGATTTTAGGTAAAAAGTTTTCCTTAATCAATTGAAAATCCTAAGAAATTTCAATAGTTCCTTCTGGGAAAAAACCTGCTGCGTAGTGGTCACGAATGACACTTACGTATAATAAACTGCACAGCGAACTCATATGGAAAAATGCAACTAACTTTTTCCTGTCAATGGGTTTGAGATGGACCACGTCGTATTAAGACCCCATACTCGTATAATTAAAAAGAAGATGAAGAAGACAACAAATCTATCAAACGAGTACACAATGGTTTTAGTAAAAACGTGTTAAAACTTGTTTAAATTGTCTTAATCCCCAATTCCCAACAGATTGTTTAATTAGATAAACATAACACTGTTGATTCCATTATGTGTTTAAGCTCCGTAAAATAATATACTGTTCGAATCTATTCGGGTAATCTTGGAATCTTATTTGATTCTACGTTACGGTTTGGTCCGCGTTTAAATCTTGATTGAACCGAGATTGTCTTATTAATTCTCTATTAATGCTCTATTAATCAGTACAACGATTAATCAGTTATGCACAATACTTTCGTCATGTAAGGTATAGTAGGGTAAAATCAATAACAGTGATAAATCGATAATTTCTCGAGGTCCCACAATCTAAAAGGTCGTGAAAAATGTTATTGTAAAACATTTTTTTACAGGAACAAGGAAACTTTTCTGGCAAACATTTATTGATGGTCATTGGAACCGAGCAAGAAGAAATTGAAACCCACGACCGAATAACCGCCCAAATAGCCAAATTATCTTAAGCAGCTAATTTGAGCACGCTAAAGATCGCTTCTTTAATACGACTTTTGCAGTAGATAAACAGCTTCAAAGTACGCCGTACTTTTAACCGACCCTTAAAAACTAAATGAAGTGTGAAAAAATGACTCATTTCTGCTTGGAGTTGTATTTGTACATCCTCCAGACATCAGTCACAATCACAATATTTTCTCTGAATGTCGAAAACGCCGTTTAATATCGTTGAAACTGTGGACGCTTGAGGGCGTAAGGAACTGTTAGCAGTTAGCAATCAAGGCAAAACTTATCATTTGAGGTAAAATAACCGACACAAGAAACGTTTACATTAACGCACAGAAGACGACAGCATTTTCATTTGATCGCGTTTACGTTAAATTTCCCCCGATTTTTTATACTTTGGGAATACATTGTATTATTTAATTCCACTTTACGGAGCAAATGGCGTCGTTTTGCGATGCCGACATTTGACAGATTAGCGATGGGATTGTAAACAAAATGCCATCGATTACCGTGTGCTTCTTGTGGAACCTTGTAGTTCCATTGCGAACCACTAACCGACCAATAACAAGCCCCATAGTTCCTTCTAGTACCGTGTTCTTATTGATGGACCTTATAGTTCCAA
Source organism: Anopheles funestus (assembly GCF_943734845.2). Classification (NCBI taxonomy): domain Eukaryota; kingdom Metazoa; phylum Arthropoda; class Insecta; order Diptera; family Culicidae; genus Anopheles; species Anopheles funestus. Next base: position 46,611,731 of record NC_064599.1, read on the forward strand.
AGCGAACCATTAACCGACCAGTAACAAGCTCCATAGTTCCATCGAGTACGGTGTGCAGTTTAAACGACCCCAAGGATCGGGCAAGGATCGTTTTTTCGTTAAGCAGCAGCCTGCAAGCAGCGTTATGGTTGCAATTTTATTAATTTGGCTACTTGGGCGTTGTCGTATCAAATAAGATGATGGTGTTTAAATGTAACTTCATTGTTCGGGTTATAGGGATACACAACGGAAATGCGAGATGTACGCAAACTCGTGGTTAACATAACCACGGAAAAGGAATAGTCGTTGGGATAACGTCTTTTTCAAACGATGAATTTAATGTGCTTATCCTCGTGGCTTTGTTGGCGTGTTGTGGGGTCAACGGTTGCAGTCTAATTTTTTGTCTACTATTATTCTAGCTAGCTCATACGACTCTGTCAATTGTTTGAATCGAGAACGCTCGATTCGAACTCCCGTGTTAAATATGAAGCTCGTATGGAAGGTGTCTCCTATACTCGTACTATTCGACTGGTATTGACCTGATAGGGAGTCGTGACTGCTCCACCTATGAATAGCGAGAACGTCGCCTGTAGTGTGAGTCAATCAGAAAATGGATCATATGACAAAAAATCTAGAATGAGTATGAATATTTTTACATACGACACGCAAGAAGATTTTTGCAATTAAGCAACTTGCCGACTGGCCCGAGAATCGTTTTTGACACTGCTCCAAGAGGTTGTATTAGGGCGTCATTCGACTAAGTGTGAACTTCTTCAGTTGCGGATGGATCGTTGCATCTAAAGCGGATAATACACACAGGTGGAGAATAATGAAGGTACTCGTGTTACAGCATACTGTTTAACAAAGTCTTCCACACATCGGCCGGCTTATCAATATGGAAATACAAATGATATGTAATCAAGTTCAATGATTTATTCCATTTATATAATATTCCTATTCGTTCTAATCGAGCAAAACAAATAATATTCCTATTTATTTATAATTTATTTTTTAACTATATAGATATACGGCATGACAGTTATAATAAGAAAACAAAATGTTTGTGGGTGTTATGATTGAACTATTAATTAACTCTTTGATGTTTTGTTTATCTTTTTTTTCAGGAAGGAGACGAATGTATTTGCTATTTAAAAAACTATACCAGAGATCCGTGTATTGTGTTGTTGTGTTTTTAATTGTAAGCTCTATTTTTCCAATGACAGGTAAGTTAAAACACCATGTTAGTGGGACTCGTAACCTGGCCTGAAACAGGTTAGGCCTTGTTTTCCGAATGTGGATGTAAATTAAGATTTAAAACAATAAAGAAATTTAACAATGTAGTTTAATTATTCCAAGTTAAAAAAAAAGAACAATATAAATTTTTACTTGTGCTATAACAATTCTTCTACAATATGATTCAGTAAAATTCTTGCGTTTCATAGCAATATGGCCAAGCCGTTCCTCATGAATAAATAAAACATGTTTGTTACGTCTTGTTACTAGGTTATTTCAAATTTCTTTTTGTACAAATAAAAAGAATTCTGGAATGGCATTAGCACTAACCCATCTAATACAATCATATGAAATTAATTTAAACATTGCATAGAAAATCAATATACATCTCACCCACAATATGTATCGATACACAAACGCAGTCTGCATAGTTATTTTGCTTTATGTATCATTATAATCTGTAATCTGTGTAATTTGAATGATATCTTAGACACCAAAAAAAATGAATTTCGAAAACGTCAAAAGAAAGCTTTTTTCTATCATGTCTAACCACGATTCGTCCATGTTTTTTATATTTTCTAAATTTGAATCAAACTTTAGAAATGTTTGTCCCAACAGTTATTTCCTCTCTCTCTTCTTGGTTAAACGACCTGTAAGATCATGCCGGCCATTTCTGGCTTACTAGACTTGATTTTTTAACACGTAGCCGGACAGTCAGTTACGGGGGATGGTTTGGATGGGGTATGATGCTTGGTCCTGTCGTGTAGACTCGGCGCCGTTTATCACATACACCAGTGGTCCCAAACCTGTAGTGCGCGGACCACTTGTGGTCTGTGGCTTATGTGGAAGTGATCCGCAGAAGACATTTTCGGCTGTTGGACCGATTATTTTAACACTTTTTGTTTACCATTTTTTTACGTGATAAAATCATTATACGCCTCTCGATGTGTTAGATTGTGGATAATTATAATTTTTGCTAATGTTTTATTTAAAAAATCGCCTTAACAGCGGTACAGGAAATTTAAAAAGATTTAAAGTGAGATAAATTTAGCCTTACACAATGTTATTTGGGTGCAATCTGTTTTTTTGTGAATATTTTTTTACAGACAACAATATGGACGGTTGGAACATCTGTCCCAACTATATACAAAGTATTAGAAAGAGAAAATCGATTATTGCTTTCCTTTTGCGCCTTTTCTTATTGAAAGCTACAAAATAGAGCACATTCACTGAAGAGAGCGAAACATATTTGAGCATGAGCGTCACTAGGCGGATTGTTGGTGTGATGCTGCTGTTCTCGTGCCTTAACTTGCGTGCTTCGTTTACTTAAGAAAAATAAAAGAAACGATCTGCCAAATGTATGCCTTTCATATCTTGCTCTTGCACCCGGTCGTGTTATGCTGCAAACTGAGAAGAGCTAAGGAATGAATTAGAAAGAACGAAACCCAAAACGAAAGGTGCACATAAATCCAGTGCGTTGGTGCATTGTATGAAAAAGCAAGAGACATGCTGGTTGTTGTTTCGTATTATTTCTGAATAGACAGATGACTGCTAGCAAACATATGCGCGTCTGTATTTTTGTGGCTTCTTCTCCTTTTTTTGGAGATATAAACTACACCATCGTGTTATACCAACTGTTGATTTTTCATGTCACCTGCAATACCTTCAACCGCATTTACTGAACTAATGGCTAAAGAAACATTGCCACTGAAATGGTATAATAACTTATAACTTTAAGGCCATCTTATATCTTCTTTAACGAGATTTTAATAATACTAGCACGGTTCTCTTTTAATGATGCGATGGCATTGTTTAGTTTTGACGTTTTTAGTACATAAAATTATGAAACTTGAAATATTCTTTTAACTGATGAATAATAAATTTATAGGATAGGGGGATAGGATACAAACCATTTAATTTCATAAGAAGTACAATTTATGTAACTATTGCTATTTACTCTGTACTTTCTACAAATAATTGACGAAACTAATACGATGTGTATGTTGTTATGATATTTGGGTCTTTGCTCAGAGAAGTTTGCAAATCACTGGAGAAGGTTACACACGATTCAGCAAATATGTTTGGTTTGGGTTAAAAAATTGAACTTAAATCAAGTACAGTGCAATCTGAAATTCAACTTTGTTTAGAATAAAGAAAGTTTAATCGAAGACAGGACCTGTATGTATGAATGTAATGTATGAAGATAAGCGTAAAATGTATTTTATTGGTTGCACAAATTAAGTAAATGTTGCAACCAATAAATGCAATCATTCGATTGATGAAACAAATGTTTTTTTCTTATTCCAGTGTTCGTATTTTTATATCTTTCGTTTATCTTTTGTTTGCCTAAAGCCACTTTGACAAGCTAATATTTGCTAAACATGTAGTGCCTTTCACGGAATTTTTAACTTTCTCAGTTCAACTGAGCGCATTTGAGCAATAGTTGCAAAGTAGATACGGAATAGTCGACCACTGAAATGTACTCTATATTGATAAATATGTGTGACACAAAGTAAAAGTGAGTGGAAAGCAACATTGTAAAATATTCATTCTTTCCTGCCATAAAAGGCTTAAAAAAAACCTATGCAACTAGCACCAGGGGTGTACGCTTGAAGTGTGGCTAACACAAAATGAAGCAAAAACATAATAAGAAAAGTTTCACATTCCTTTTCATTAACCAAATCATCAATTGCCTGAAATTTGGCTCAAAGTAATGTATGCCACGTAGCCGGATATTCAATCCTTTGGAACGGTCCTAGTTCTACGGTGGAACGGTGGTCCTAATCTTAATTAATAGAACATACAACATTTTGCTCAAACGGATTTGCAGTTTTTATTAGTTGTGAACTGTTTCATGATCTATTTTCGTTATTCTCATCCTTACAGATGCTTGTTCGAGTAGAACGACACCAAAGCCTCGGCCACCCAGTCCGACACCAAGACCAAATATAACGTTCCATACATATAAATGTCCTCCAGCTTATGCGGCTTGGTATTGTCTTAACGATGCTACCTGTTTTACTGTTAAGATTGGAGATTCGTTGCTGTACAACTGCGAGTAAGTTAATATGGGCTGCTTTTGTATCAAGGCGTTTTTTAAATACAAAATTACATTATTTCAGATGTGCTGATGGATACATGGGACCTCGTTGCGAATACAAGGATTTAGATGGTTCATATTTGCGTGAGTACTATTGTCATATTGAGTGTGCGTTTTTCAGTATAATAATATATTTATCTACGTTTCTCTTCAATATAGCCACTCGTCCACGAGTTATGCTGGAAACAGCCAGTATAGCAAGTGGTGCCATCGGATCTTTAGTCTTAATCATGATTGGATGGTGCTGTTGGTGTGTTCGAAGACATCAGCAACGTAAATTGGTCAGTAAAGAACATAGCGTCGACACTGTCGATTCCCCAGGTATTGTACACGTTGTCCATAGCGAAAGGTTGCTTCGTCCATTCGGGACACACCATCTTAAAACAATTCCTATGAGTGATTCATTTAAGTGATAAAAAATTGCATGAGATTCAGTAAATCGACAAAATAAAAATCAAAACAGCAAGGCAAATTACAGGCATGACCACAAAATAATCATAAAGACACTTAAAAATAGAAAGCTTGCATTACAAAAGTATTTACATGGAGCCGTTTTATGATAATAATTGTTTGTGCTTGGTATTTCAGGATTTAGCTCTTTCGTTAATTTGTCTGATAGAATGTAAAAACTATTTTGATTTGAGAGCAAAATACCAAATGTACCTAGTTTTCTTGTTCACACGATTAAAGAATGTAATATACCAATTTTAATAAAGGTACGAAAGTATTTTGAGTTATTCAAATTAAATAGTAGACGCAATTTTCTACTTAGTCTCTTCATCATACAGATAACAAATTATGTTTCAAGTAACGCAAAAAAGTTATCTATTACTATTATATTGCATTTGCGTATTTTCAATTCCACAATGTAGAATAAAATCCGTAGACTTATCTTTTACGCACAAATTGTTTTCACATGTTATTTGATGGCTCAATAATAGTTTCATCAAATCGATGTATACATTTTAAAAATAACATTCTTTGACCCGATTTTTTGTTGTCATTATCTTTTGTGGTGCCCATTGGTTAACTTTCTTGAATAGTTTCATATTTATTTCATATTTATTGCGTTACAATAAATTAAAATGGCAACATTTTTTTTCCATAGAGTAAAATTGTTGTCACAGGCGCCTTATGCAAAAATGGGATATGACTATGAATAATGAATCTTATTGGATTTATTTTATTAAGGAATGTATTTAAGTTATGAAGTGATTAGAAATAGTGTAAGATGAAAATGGTTATGACAAATATTAACATTGAGGCAGAGGTTACGTAAGGAATAGAAAAACAAAATGGAAGAATGCAAGTATTTTTTTAATACAGCCGAGTCTAATTTTTAAACTTTAAAAAATTCATCTAGCATACACATTAAAATTATCAAAAATTTGAATTTATTTATGTTTAGCAAACATTTACTCGTGAAAAATAATAAAATATGTAAAGACAGAAATAACACTCACAATAAAACAATATCATTTCATTTATTTTTCTATATCTGAATACTAACGAAATTTAAATAAACGGCAAACAGAAGAACAGAATAGAAATGAAAAGCGAATACGAATGATTTTAAGGTTGCATGTTATCTATAACAATTGTTTATTTAGTTATGTTAAGGGAACTTATATTGAACTCTGAAACAAACAACGATTTTTACAAAAATAAGATGACGAATTATGGTAAACATTCAATAGCTATACTTTTGAAAAAAGTTGATTTAAAATGGAAGTTTTAGAATATGCAACGATACTGAAATACATACACATTGCACTTAACACTGCCAATTTAAAAAAAAATGAAAGGGCTTAGCGCATAGCATAGGTCGCCTTATAAAATGAAGTTTTTTTTAAAGATAATATGCGCCTGATAAACATGCAATAATCAAGTATCCTGGAACGAAGCGCGTAAAGAAGACGTTAATATACCGTATTGTATATAACATTTTATATACTTATCGTATCACGAAAGTGTCTTAAAATGAACGCAAATGTACATATGCCTTTTAATTTATAGTTTTTATAATACAATAAATATATTATTTAAAAAAGATAAACACAAAAATATAGAGTTTTAATCCTCTAGACAACCCGTATTTCTAAGGTTTACATGATTATGTCTATTGTTTTCGAAATTATTTTAAATGCAGTTCAAAATGTTTCTTAGCATCTTAATATCTATTTCAATAAGTAACGCTTAATTAATATATTATTTTAGGTTTCTTATTTATAATCTATTGTAATATACTCCGAGCTTTAATGAATCAAAAAGAAATGTTGCTGCTAAACCGAATGCAACTTGAAGATAAAATTGCATAAAAATAAAACTACTTACAAAAATATCTCTTTGCGTCTTGTTTTCGTTACGTGTCGTTTCCTAACCCTTCAGCACGAGAGGGAGGGACTCGATTAGCGTATTATTCGCGCGAGTGGAAGGAGCGAGTTATATCGTACTAGTACACGAATTGTTCGTGAATGTGGAGAGTAAAGCAGAATAGTTCACTTGTCATACTGGTTTAAACCGAATTTTATTATTAAATTAAATTTATAATCTTATTTTTATTTATGCAGGATGATCAGGAGGAGGCAAGAGAGAATGGAACAGAACGTGGTTCTTTTTTAAAAGGAACGGAACGAATCTAGTAGTTTAGTTGAACCTACTTTTACGAGAAAATTACAAAAACTAAGCAAGTAAAAAAACTATTATCAACACTAGTTTATCAGAGTTCTGAAAAATTCAAAAGAAATTAATAGCTTATAATTATATATTATAATCGGGTATTCTTGTTTCTTTGTTGTCTTATTATCGGGTAATCTTGTTTCTCTCAAAAAATAAGACGAATAAAGAAATATGTAACATATTCTCCTAATGCAAGATTCGAACTTATCGCAACTACAACCATTATAAAGGTTTTAGGAACATAATTTGTTGAATTCTGTTGAGACCATAATTTATTACGCCGTTCTGCGTATATTACCTGCCCCGTAAAGCCTCTCTGGCTCCGGGGTTTTGTTTATAAGTGCTAGAAACGGATTATGGCCGGTTGGTATTCACTGACACGATCCTGGCCTCCCATAAAATATCTTCTTTGGAGATGAATACCATGTCTATCGTTGCTATAGAGATGTCACTAATAGCTTTCACTCTGGCGGCAGGGGATTGTTAACTACGTGTAGATCTTATCCCTCGAACGATAACGATTCTAGTATCAACACACAGCTGAATTCATACTCATATTTGGATCCAGCTACCCAGGTACCCGATTATACGTCGCAGAAACTAACCTTCCTCTCTCCCGTAGCATAGATAGCATGAAAATTAATGTATTGCACGATTGCATAGATGACATCTTTAGCTCCCTTGGTCCGGATGCCAAATTCGTACTCATCGAGGATTTCAATCTCATTATATAATCTCTTCGTCGTCGTCTCTTCGGTCGTCCGCGCAAACAGATCATGAAAATCCTGTGAAATTTTTCCATGAAATTCCATGAAATTTTTCGATCCCCAAACTCGCTCAACATGTAGCGCACATATCGTTGATGGATTAAATCTCAACACGCTGTACCGCTCAACCGCAATAAAACATACCTTTGGGGGGGATTCTTGATGTGGTGTTCATTGTACGCTTATTGTTCAATCGCATTTAGCACTTCGGCGATAAGTGATGCCTACCGATTGCCACCAGCCTTCGCTCGAATTTGAACTGGACATCAGAGCTCCCGTTACGAACGTTATCCTTAGCACTCGTGAAAAACGATTCATTTTCGCCGGCGCTCACGAGTTTGATCTCATGCTTTGACGAATTCTTGGAGCGCTTTAACTATTCAATTATTGACGATTTCTCTTCTTCAATTAATGACTATGGGACTGACGATTTCTCTGACTTTATGCGTACTGCGTCGAATGAATGCGTTCCTATAAAAACACTCCACCGTGGACCACCATGGGATGACCGTACATTGCCTACACTGAAAAGAGCGGGACGTAATCGTTATTTGCAATTATCATAATTTGCAAGCCGGTGCAAGCAGTGCTGCACAGCGTCACGGCTTTGCTATCTGCACCGAACCGAATTCAATCTGCGGAAAAATCCTCACTGTTTCTGGAATTACGTCAACAATAAACGCAAATCCACCGGCTTCACTGGGGCTATTCACTATCGGCCGCCTGAAGCTCTCTTACACCGCGCGCCCAAACGGCATTTCAACGATGATGCTTAAAAAGTGCGCCACAACTATTGCTCCTATATTAGCAAAGATTTTTTAAGAATCGTTATGCACTAGTACCTTTCCAGCCTTCTGGAAGGTGTCATGGCATACCAATATTTTAACACATTGACAGTCACGGTACATGTTCAGTGAATTGCCCGTCAGGCAACGGAATAACTCTTTGACCCGATTTCATGATGTCGTTTGTTGTGCTAATTTCTTGGTTTTGTGTTCTCGTTAAAGACGTTACAATAAAACAGTCTCACTAATTAAAACTTATTAGAACACATTTATTACACACATAAAATAACGTGTAAGGGCAAGGCACGAACTTGTCCCTTTGGCGGACGGCGATGGAGAGAGTTTAACGATGGTGCGCAAGCCGATAACTGCCGAAGCAATACATCGGCCGAGTAACGGCGTTACGCTTAGCGCCCATGATTAATACACCCGCACACATCACCTCCCCCTTTTAAGTCAGCTGGTACGTCTCAAACCTACGAGGCTTTCTTCTAGGCCTAGAAGAACGTCGAGGTAGCCGTGTCTGTTGATGGATGTTGCTGTCGATGGTCGCGAGTGCTTGCGGCGCCTCTAGCACTGCTGGCGCTGTTAGCGATGATGCTCTCGTTGAATTCTCCTCTATTCGTGCCGGTGCTGTTATCGATGATGCTGGCGTTTGTTTCGTATCTGCCCGTGCCAGTGCTGCTAGCGGTGATGCTGGCGCCACTGGCTGCGTACGATGGCTAACGGGACGAATGATGCGGCAAGTTCCATTCATCCAACAGGACATGAAGAGGCAGCTCGGCCTGATCCGATGGGTCAGCAATACGATGGCGGAGCTGATTTACGTGCCGTCGATGTCTTCGCTGGCCCGGCGTAACTATCTTGTAGCTGCCGAGATCTTTGCCGAGATCTCAGTTGTTCAGATCTCGGCAGTAATTAACCGAGATTCGGTTAAATTTTTTAAGAGTGTACTCTGCGAACGATTCTCCCAGGAGCCCGTTTTTACTATTTCGGGCTACTTAGAGAAGGCATCTATTATAACTAGGAAGTAGTCACCAGCCACGGGGCGAGCGTAGTCGATATGGACCCGGTGCCAAGGACCAGATGGTTTTGGCCAGTATGATGGTGCTTCCGATTGAGGGTATTTGGCTGCAGCCTGGCACCCTCTCTCCGAAAAGAATGCACCCACCGACGGTCGTAAGTGCTTCCTTCCGGCTGTAAAAACGGGCCAATTCCGCATCATAGGTAGTGTTTCGAAAACAACCCGCCAGAACGTACTGACGTACCTCACGCAGTAGAGCATCGTTTTCCGTAGCTGATGCAACTTCTCTAAGATGGATAGGGTATTGTTTTAGCGACTGTATGGCTACGGAACTTACAACCCCTTCGAGCTCGATACTCGCGATCATGTACTCTGGTACCGGCTTTGCGTACTTGCTAATGAGATGTATTCCCTGTATTCCCGAATTTGTCCGCGGGTATGTACTCGATCTCGAAGTCGTACAGCTGGAATGTTAACGCGAACCGTTGCAATCGATTCGCGGTACATACGGTAATGCCCTTTTTTGATCCAAAGATCTGCAGCAATGGCCTATGTTCGGTTTGCATTCGGAAATGCCTGCAGAACAGCATTTTGTGCAAACGTGTTACCGCAAATATGATCCCATATCATAATATGATATAAGCCAGCCCCTCGCGGTCTATTTGACTGTAAGCTTCTTCAGCTTTTGTTAGGGCGCGGGACGCGTGCTGCACCACCTTTATCGATCTATCCGCGAATTTATGACTAATGGTGGCTCCAAGTCCCACGTAGGAGGCGTCCGCTGCTACTACGATTTCGGCTCTAGGGTCATGGTGCGTTAGCAGAAGGTTCGATTTTAGTATGCCTTTAACAGACTAAATGCTTTTTAGCACTGCTCTGTTCAAACAGATTGACCTTCGTTTACTAATAATCTGTCCAGGAAATACCTCAAACCCCGCACCCTAGGAACAAATTTGCCGTAGTAGTTGATAGCTCTTAAAAATGAGCGAACTTCATTCACATTAGTCGGCGCAGGAAGCATTACAATGGCTGCGATCTTCTTTGGATTTGGAAGGAGACCTGTACGGTCAATCATGTGTCCGAGGTATTCGATTTGATGCTTCTTTAATGCACATTTTTCGGCCTTGATGGTAAATCCAAATTCTTTAATACGCTGAAGCACCTAGCGTAGGTTATCATCGAGATCTTTTTCCGTCTTGTCTCCGATAATAACATCGTCCATATAACCAGACGTGTCGCGCAAACCGGCAAGCATCGCATCCATGATTTGCTGAAATGCGGCTATTGCTATTTTTATTCCGGGAGGTAAACGATTGTACAGGTAAAGACCTCGATGCGTGTTTATCGTCAAAAAGGGTCAATTCGTGTTTATCGTGGCAGCGGGTATTCATGCGGTTGCAACCCAGCGTTTAAGCCGGTTGAATAGTCTCCATATATTCGAATTTTGCCACTACTTTTGCGTACGACTACAATTGGCCCGCCTAATCTGAATAGTCATCTGGCGTTATAACATTCATTTTTATCAACCGGTCCAGTAGCGTCTAACTGCAATCGGATGCCCACTCCATTGATGGAGATTTGTACAAATTTACGACTGGCTGGTACACTGCACACACGCACGGTTTTAGTGCAACGCGACGGGTGGTACCTTCTTCGACTCGCGCGAGGCTTTTACATCCTTCACCCAATGTATGCCACCGCATAGCCACCAAGCTACTTGGCTTGTCGCTCCTTGACTGGTCATCGCGATACACGCGACGCGATCGCGATCCTTTTCCGTTCAAGCTGTAATGGCTGCGATCTCCATTTTTCACTACCAGCACACGCTCTCCCGTCCCCCCAACGATCATCGCATTTTCCTTCTTTAAATTAGCAATGCGGTTACACTCTTCCGATATCTGCTCTAATGTTTTGTCAGCCCGCCGTTCAATTCGAGTTAGTAGTTTGGCTCGAAAGTCTTTATCGGATTCCTCTATCAAACCGCATACAAAAATTAAGCACTTAAATTGCTCCTCGGTCAAGCGGGCTAATTTAAAATCCTCGCGCGCCCGATTCACGCGACATGCGTATTCGAGGAAATTTTCTGCTTTGGTCTTCACAAGCTGCATACATTTGTGGCGCTTGCTTAAAAAATATTCCGAATAAAGATTTCAGCCGCCCTACAGCTGCCTCGAGTGTAAAATCACTCGGATTACGGGGTAGGATACGGGGTAGGGGAGGAGCAAGCGGAATGACAACACAATTTTTGTTCTGATGAATACAAGGGACGGATTTTTGAATGTTCGTGTGTACTTTTCTTGTAAATCTAATACACAGTTTTAGATGATAGTTAATAAATATACGCTATACATAAACACGTGGGGTGGCCCGGTGGTGCATGTAATAAACGGGGCCGGTCCACACGACAGGACCGGGTTCAAATCCCATCCGGACCGTCCCCCCGTAGCAAGGGCTGACTATCCGGCTTACGTGGTAAAATAAGTCTAGTAAGCCAGAAATGGCCGGCGTGCGACCTGTACGGTCGTTAAAGCCAAGAAGAGAGAGAGAGAGAAAGAGAGAGAAAAGTGCTAAGTTAATTATTTATGCTAATATGAAAATTAAAATGGCAACCGTCTAGAATTTAAGAATTAATAAATGTAACAATATATTATGCCCGGGATAAGGTAAAATACAAGGAGGAAATGCCTTGTGAAAAATGAACTTCTTCAGCTTCAGAGGCTGACAATACGGCCGAAGCCGTAATAATTAATTATAAATAAATAAATAAATGTAACAATATAATAATTTGCGGTGTTATCGTTGTTGCTACCTCGGGAAATGAACATAAAACCTGTACCGTTCGTTCAGTTCTTCAAAATGAACGAAATAGTTCGCTCAAGTTCAGTTGAAAGTAGGAACTTTACCAAACTCTAATTGACTAGAACAGGGGTCTCCAAATTAAGGCCCTCCCAAGAGATCCCGGGATTAGCCCTCAGCTGTTGCTATTCCACTCAAAGCGTCCCGCCATTTAAAAATTTTCTGGGGCCGTGAACTAGAATCATGATAATAATAATAATAAAATATGCAAAGTTTGTAAGAAATATTTTCGGTCGTATAAATAGTCTAGGAAATCAAAGAACAAACGTGAACACGGTCTTACTACTTTGAGCGTTGCTTTCGTTCCATTATGAAGCAGCTCTGAGTACAAAAAATCGAAGAGACCGCTAAAGTTCTACGTTAGAACTTCTAACTTGCTTTAGTGGTGGGTTCCGAAAACAAGAAGCGGTTTGAGTTCGTTCACTCCTCAAGAGGAGCGCAACTGCTCCATCATGTTTTTTTCAACCTGGTTTGGTAGAGGACGTACGGCATGGGATATGCACAATAAACAAAGTAATTTACAAGAAGAATTGGGTCCTTCTTGGACACGCTCTGAGCGACTCAGGTGCACACTGCCTATGATTGTTAACTTATTTACAGCTCTTTTATTAAATTTTTCTTAGTGTTTTCGTATTTGTGGTATTTGGTGTAATCGTTCATAGGAAAATTTGAACAATAATTGCAACAAAGAACAAACGAATCTTCCATTCCATTGCAGCATTTCGCAGCTCCTGGATCGCATGAGTTTTGTTGATTTCCCTGAACAATGCGCCTTCGGATTTCGTTGCTCATGTTGTTCGGGTGTGCCGCACACCGCCGTAGAAGTCTGCAGAAGAACATTCGGGACAGGATCTTATAGGCACCTTTCAAGACTGTGATGGCTCGGAAGTTAGAACAGTCTAGCCTCTCGCCCTTTTCTCGGCCACCAGATCATCGTCGTTCTCCTCGGATAGTGCTCGCCTGTACTCATGATCAAACCATTCCTTCCTCTGGTTACGTGTTACACGTAATCGCGGTCGCAAAATACCTCAGATTGCTTCAACTATCAGCCTGGATCTATAGTATGTTGATCTATGCTGAGCCTTGGGGTGGGCTGATAGCGCAGCTTATTGCCTATGCATCCTAGTTGTTTGAAGTCCTGTAGGATACCAGGACCGAAGAAACTCCTAAGATGGAGAACAGATCCTGGCTATCCCTCCACTCAATTTGTGAACTGAGATAGTTGGAGAGATCTACATATATTAACAATTGAACTCCTGTTTAGTAATTATGGTAAAAAAATTCGTTTATATTCATTTTAAGTTTTTGTTAGCAAACGATGTCATGTCGGAAAAATAATCTTTTAAGATAAATCTATTCATGGGTTATATAGTATCCACCAAGGGAATCCACCTGATACCTAAACAACCCTCTTTCACTGCTGCAGAATTTATCGATACCGCCTGCCTGACAATTTTTAAACACATACAACATATGAAACTGATAATTTATTTTAGTTGTAGTAATATTATCATATTGAAATATCAAAGTAAATTTGGTGAGCTTGCAATCCATCATAATGCAACTTAGCTCTCTGGTCAAGGCTTGATAATGTTCTGCGTCATGTAACAGAGAAACAATTATGATCAAAGAGAACGAAGATTTAAGCACCTTGGCAAAATACCATATAATAAAAAAAGAATTATTTATTGGAAAGATGAATTAGTACGATGCTGCCGTCATGATTCATGCGTAGCGGTAAATAGGGACAATAAAACATAAATGAAACCTGATACACTAGAATTAGGAACGAACACGCGTAAGAAGTTAAGGATGAGTTGAAATTAAGATGGTCGGAAAAACGGTTAAACCATCTGAAACAAACAAGAAGTCGATCGTTGTAGCATTAGCGGGTGTGTCGGGTGTGTTTATTTTTTATAACCCCGATAAAGAAACGTGAAGTATCAAACGATATTCGAATCCACAAATTTTCAAGCGAGATTTGGTAATAGGTAACTGCGGACGATTTGTAACGTGTAGAGCTGGCCAGTAGCACACCAGCGCCACGAGAAAAGTTGCTGTTCATTACATTCCTATCGCTGCATGGCTATCGATTAGCAAGCCTGGTGTAGTGGAACCGTTAAGCCATCGTTGAGTGCAATAAGATCAAATTCGGCTTTGTATACAGAGAGACGCAGTACTTTAAGCTTAGTACGCAGACCGTGCAAGAGTTTGATAGTAGACAGGAAACTGATCTACTAATCGGATGCTAGTTGTTGGGAGCATGCATTACTGGTTTGGGAAGATGTGATCCGGTTGCGCAGCGCGTAGTGTGATTGAAATGGCTAATACATTTAAAAAATGTGTTAAAATAATGAAGATGACCAATATTCTTTTTCGAGTCATTTTTTTGCTAGGAGCATCCCACCCCTGTGCTGTAACACATGCTTGAGACGTTGTCCAAAAGAATCACACGCGACACGCATCTGGTTCGTCGATATCTCCGTGGTATCACGTTTTTATTCGGGCCTCTAGGTAACATGTGGCCAGCGTTATTCGTTCTTTACCGCTGTCATGTGCCTAGTTATTTGTGCTATTTTATAATGATAAAGCGGTGTGTTGTGACTCACCGCCTGGTGATTCATGTGGAAGCTGCGCCAAGAACAGAACCGAATATCAAATCACATCCGCAGTTGTACACTGCACTCTGGACTGACTATTTACATCCGCTTCCTTTTTGTCCCGCTTTCAAGTATGAGCCAGATGTTGATTATACGGAAAAGTGTTCATCGGTGTAATCGACGACAAATGTCCATCAATCCGATTGTCATGAAACAGTATGTTTTACGAACCTCATTCAAATAATCAAAAATGATCAATAATCAAAACCGAATATCTTATTAAATGTCAACATTCTCAGCAGGAAAAATTACATTAAATTTTACTCCATTTAAGATCTCTATTATTCTCTCTATTCCATTCTATTAAATCCTATTACAGCATCTCAGGTATCTTTTGGTAAAGTTTGCATTATTTGCACTGGGCTTGTAAGCATTTTCATAGGCTAAAAAATACAACCATGTAAATATGATCAGTGACCGTATGCCATTAACATAAATATTTCAAGACGATATCATATCACAGTTAGCAAGCCATTGATCAAGCCTAGTGCAACACAGCGCTGCAATACAGCGCTAGATAGAGAAAAAGGAAGGTAAATCACTCTGAAAATATCCCTCAAGTATACCGGGAAATATTGCACTCTATTTGTGCATGTACGTAAAGTATACTTATATCCTTCGCGGTTCTGCGTGAAATTTGCTTTCGTTCGGTTTGCATGTATTTATTGTTCATAAAAATGGTAACATACTACGATTATGTTTGTTAGCTTACGTTATTTATTTTCAACTTATATTACCGCTCACAAACTGCATGATGATTAACGCTTTTGGGAATTAGTTCTATTTGAAAGCTTTATAACTTAGATAAAAGAAATGATAAGACAAGGTGCTTCCACAATGTACGAGATCGTGGCTGAGAAATGCAAATTTAACAATTTTTTTTCGACATTTTTTTCCAACACTAAGAAGGTATCACAGCCAAGATCTCATAATGTATAGAAAAAGGCAAATAAAATCAAATGCTGAAATTACTTTATGATACAGAAAATCAAATGATTTTTACAATTAATCTTTACGAAAGTTTCTATACGAAAGTAAAATAAACTAAACCAAAACATCAAAGTGAAGAGATTTTGTTTGAAAAACATTTCACTACAAACGCGTGTTTAAGTAATAAAGAAAACAACGGTTTTAAATAACGATCATGGGCACCCACAGAATTCTATAAGCTCAAATGGAATTATGGTTATCTCGGTTCAAATCATGATTTAAAAGAAATGAGTTAATTAAAAAAAAGTGTAAGGTTGTAACAACAGAGCGAAGCTATTTCTGATAGTGTAGAATCTAAAAATACGAAACTGTCTAAAACTGTATCAGCAGACTCAATCAGTATATGTGTGGATCAGTAGACACAAAGTTGTAATTGTAGTTTGTAGAAAATACACCTGTATTTATAGTGCGTTTAGGTGTTATTATATAATATATAAATGATCAACTTTTCACAACGGGACATCAACGTTGCTGAACAGAATAATAATATTCACGTATATTAGATTTGTCTCCATAAACTCAATTCAGACTTTTAAATCGGTCTGTACTTCTGTTTTTTTTTTATGTTTGACTACAGGAACTCGCCCATCGGCTTGATAATCAGCTCGTGAATCTAAAAATAAAAGAAAAAACGAACAAATAAAATACAAAGTAGAAAATTTTATAAAACGTGCAAAAGTTAAAGAGTAAATAATTAACACTCGTACTTGAACATTTTCTGGTGTAGTTATAGCATAAAGTACCGCTTCGGCCACATCTTCCGGTTTTAGTTTCGGCATGTAATTAACAATTTCGTTTTCCTTCGAGGTGTTTGCCGAAAGAATGTCACCTTCCACTAAGCCAGGACTAATACTCTGTGAATTATAATGAAATTATGGAAATATTGTGAGACTATACGTGATTTTATTGTAATTGCTATCAAGCCCGAGGCCTGGTGGTGTATGTAGTCGAAACGAAGGTCTGGAAAATTCGGTTATAAGTGTTTTCAGAATAACTTAAGCTCTTAAACGCAGATTGAAATATGGTACTGAATATACAAATATATGTTTAGTTAACCACTGAATGTCTGTTGTATCGCCAATAGCCACACATAATTTCGGAAATAATCTTTTTACCTGCTAACCGGGTAGATATCGTGCCCAAAGAGGTGATAACGATTATAGAGCCAAACAAGAAAGTTTGGTTAGGCTTTTTTAACGTTGAGTATGACTACCAAAATTATACTCGTGATTTTAAGCAAATCGAAAGGATAGAAAGATAGTCAAAAAAACCTAATAGATTTTGGTATGCCCTTGATGCCTTTGTCGGTTAGAAAGGAATTCAGCTCTATACAGTTAAAGGAGCTAGAGGAGCTCTATATACGAACAATGCAAATAGGAATTATCAAATACCTCAAGAGGCTTTTTTTAAAATATTTTGTTTTGCTCGGTTAGAACGGTCTGGCCGTATCAAGACTTATTTTACCACGTAGCAGGATAGTCAATCCATGCTACGGGGGGACGGTCCGGATGGGATTTGAACCCGGTCCTGCCGTGTGGACGGGCGCCGTTTATCACATGCTCCACCGGGCCGCCCCGCTTTATTTAAAATAGAAACCGTAACAAATCCACTAAAATGGATGCCTGCAAAAATAAAAAATTAAATAGATGTAGTAATGCCTTACCGTAACTTTACAGCCCGTGCCTAAGTAAACGAGTTCTTGTCTAATACACTCCGTAATGGCCGTGACTGCATATTTCGAAGCCGGATACATTCCATTTAATGGTCGCGTTCCTGGGACGGCTTGGTGCACTTTATGGCCAAATATGCTGTTAACGTTAATTATGTGACCCTTCACATCACGGGCTTTCATCGATTTAACAGATTCCCTGGTGCATAACGTTAATCCAATAATGTTCGTCTCCATTGTCTTATACAGATCCCTTGTATTGTTTTTCTCTGTTAGCAAGCATTTTGTGATGATCCCTGCGTTGTTCACCAGCATATCTACCCCACCGTATGTGTTTTCGATCCATCCAAACGCATACTTAATATCGTCCTCAACGGTAATATCACACTCAACGTAATTCAGCGTACCGGCTACATCAAACAGGCTAACGCGTAGTTTTTCCACCTTGTCACGCCGTCTTGACAGTGCGCATACGATCATTCCCGCTTTGACGAGTTCTACCGCGATGGCCCCGCCAATTGCACCGCTGGCGCCGGTTACGACTGCAACCTTGCCATGCCAACGTTTCATTCGGTCTGCTATATCTAATCTAACTGATGGCGATGGGGCTGGTGGTGTGGCCTCATTACTATCATTATTTCCGTTGTTACCATTGGCTGACATTTTGAATTAGGCGTTGCTAAAAAAAAAAAACAAAAAAAAAAACATATACAGTTAAGACATATCCCATGTTTCAATTTGCAACAAAGCGTAGCTTGTTTGGCTAAAAATATTGCAATTTTTGCTTATTGGCAAAGTATCAAGATTAGATGCGCAATTGCTCTAATCAATAATGCATTGTTAATCCCATGAGCATACAATGCCATAGTAATTATGGGTGTCATGGCCAATGGATGAGGTAGATAACAAGGTTTACTCCACTTTGTTTGTATTTAAACTACTTTTAATTTGATCACTATGTTTGGCTTTAAACAAAAATCAGTTTTGCTTAACGTAATCCAAGCATTTACACATGAGGAATTGTACATCAATTGATTGTTCATTGAGTGTAAAAATTATTCGTTCTTTACGCAAATCTCAAAAAAATTATTACATCAGATGAAGTAAAACATAAACAACATATATAAATAAATATATATCACATTGGAAATTTTTGGCAATACTATGAAAAACCATCATTCTTAAACATACAAATATCATAACATGTAATAATATGATCAAATGAATTGAAATTCCATTAAGTTCAACCAGAATTTAAATTAAACTATTCAGAATGGTATATAGTCACCCATGTAACTATCCTTCTAAAAGACGCTCATCGAGCAATACTTTTTTTAAGATCAAGCTCACTTTACTGATTAACAAGCATTACAAGTTGCTGTTACACTTTTTTAAATAAATTGCAATATATTAAAAAAAAGGTATTAGAACCCGGTTAAGTTGCATCAGTTGCATCAATGACATTGTTCAGTACGGGGGGGACACAGTAGTAGAAGATGATAACGGCGCCGGTTTCTACAAGGCAGGACCTGTTACGGGTACATAAAGTCGAGGAAAATCAGTAATGGCAGGCGGAGACCTGCCTTAAGGTTGTAGCGCCGCAAAAAAAAGAAGAACTCAGTACGGTTTGTATGAAATTCATGAAATACACATACGAAATATATATTGTATTTCCATTCGCACTTCATGTACATGCACACATTTTAAATATTATACCACTTTCTTGTAGTTAATATGACCACACTTAGTGCTTGGTACGGATTTTTTAAAATTATTTACAACTACCTAGTTCGTATCTTTTCACTGTTTAATTAAACTTACTTCAATTGCTGTAGTCAATAGCTTCGCTTAACAATGTTTAACTGCACTCGCGAAAATTAAATCCTTGAATCGTCTGTTCAACTATATTGATACAGAAAACCTATCAAGAGCACAAACCATTCCACTAATTGTTCAGAGGGGTTGATTTCAAATAATCGGTTTAAGAAGAAAATGAACACCAGTCTTCACCAAAGCAATAGTACAAAATGTCGAACGAGGTTTTAACCACAACCTATTTATATAAGCTTTCCCGGCTGGCTTAATGATTTTGATTTGCATGATCTCTTCTTCACTAGTACAACTTCACCTTGCCTCAATACAATTACAAATTTAATACCGCTCAGCACGCGGCTAGATGAATTTATAAAAAAAGATGCGCAGAAAAATATACTACTCCTGTACGCCTTTCGCTCATTGGCAATCACTTTTCAATTTGAGAAAGCAACAATAAGTGTGCGAAGAAGAGAATAAATTATTCAGACTATGTGCAACATTTTTCTCTACAACTTGCTGTTTGATATGTTTCAAATATTCTTCTGCCATTATGATGTTGTACTTTTTCTAACTTGCCGCATAATATACATATATAGCGGTCCGTTCCTTTTTAAATAATACGTACCTATGTAAAGCTCGTAGATTGACAAATTAAATAAATATTAATAAATAAACACACAAGGCCATTTTCATTGTATGAGCTAATTTGTCACCTCCTTCGACATATTTGCATAGGACAATGTGCAGCACACTTTCAAAAATGTAATAAAAAATAGAAAGGAGTGGTTAAGTAAAATATTTTGCCTGAAAAGTTATGATAGTGATTGTTTCTTTTTTTTTGCAAAAAAAAAAAAAAATAGAATGTCCATGTTGAGTCTGCTGAGCTTCGTTAGCATCGATTTTACACAGCAAACATAATAATCTCATCAAGTTGACCTTATATCCCACTCAGATTTTCCGTTTAATACAAGCATACTTTTCGTGGAGGAAAAAGATATAATTAAGTTAGGAGTGTTTTTCAGTAGCATGAAATTTTAAAAATAGCTATGGAATTAACTGCAGCCAAGTGCTGTGTGGAGTACGATTGATCAATTTCCTATCAGAATAAGAATGACTGTTGTTAAGCAAAAGTTTATTATAAAATTTTAGACATCAATGAGTCTAGGTACATGTGCAATTGTGTAGTTCAGGCACTATCTGCATATACCAAATTGTATTTAATGCAACGTGTACATACAATGTCTTTAGATACACGATTTTTTTTTTATACAAAAGCATAGGCATCCAATCATTCTAGTAGAACGAAACTGTACATAAAAATAGATTTTTTTTTGCTAATAGCAAACAGTCACAAAAGTGTAAACAACATCCTTGATTATATTTATTCCACCCTACGCATCAGCACGTCCGTCATCGTTTTTTTATGGTTTGATTAATAGGATGGCTAACATACGCCAATTGAAATACGCATTTTTAACGCGAAAGTATTCGGAGGTATTTCATACTGCTACTTGCTACTGTTCTCTGCTATTTGTGATCGTTTCTGACATACGTCCAAACATTTCACTCGTCAGTAACACACGGGAAATGCCGCACATGTATACAAATACTTTGTAAAAAGCGATTCGAGCTAATTATCGTGTTGATAATGCTATTCTTTTTCGTAAACACATGCGTTTGTGTTGGGTTTGATTAGCTCTGAAGGAGCCACTTATTTATATAAACTGTTACCTGTTGCATGATATTGCCGTATGAAGTTTAGAATTAGGTGAGGAAATTTAAATAAGTATGTTGGTAAGCAATTAAGCAAATAAGAAAGTAAATGAATACATATTTACATAAAAAAAAATTATTACGAAAGAAATAAAGCAATGAGTAAACAAGTATAGGAATTAGTAATGTGAAAAAATGTAAATTGGTAAATAAATCCAGAAGTTCATGAAAGCTATCCGTAAAGTAACTAAAAGTAGCTTAAACATATAAGTAACCAATGTCGTGCATAATATTGGAAACAACATGGTATATAGGAATGGTAAAAAACAATGATTAAATCTCATCTTCAATTCATGCTAACATTTGAAGCACCAATACTAAACATGTTACAGTTAAAAAAAAACTATAACAAAGAAACAAACTTCATAATAGAGTTTTTTTATCATAAAACTAACGATAGTTTTATAGCTAAATTGTTAAAGCTTAACGGCTATTTGCGGAAAATAACTGTTTTCTAATGATTGTGTACTTTCCGATTACTACTTCATTTTCACATTCCTAAGCACGTCGAACATGGAGCAAGAAATACTAATAATAAATACTCGTGAAAAAGTTGGGGTGGAATATATAATTTGAATTGTTTCTAGGGAACTGGTTAAACGTCGGAAAATAGTTTGAAAAAATTTAAACAGTGTGGTGTGTTGTGCAAGTGTGAGAAAATTGTTCGAAAGGCGAAGGGTTACGGTAATTTTTCACTTTTTGCACATTTCTCAAACGCAAAAAAATATATAATTAAGCGTAGTGATTAATAGATATTAGGGTTAAATAACAGTAATGATAACGATCTGTCACTCCAGTATAAAAAACGATGCATAGTGAATGACATCTTTGGTTTTCGAACAATAAACATGAAGCTAAACCATTCTTCAAAGCATATAAATTACATCTAAAGCATTCATCTGCTTGAAGGTTGACAAGATGCAATAAATTATTCATCCTGACACGCTCTTTTTTGTTTATGTTGCTCGCATTTTCTCACAGCATCGGGTAGAACTCGATGTTCTGTCAGGAACACTTACATACTCGATTTACATATGTATTTTCCGGATGGCAGACAAAAACAGAGAATAAGTCAAACTAGACAGCGTGTGGGACAATTGTTTAACCACTACTCTTTAGACAAATCCGCTCGATTCGTACTGGCTTTGCGAGCTAAATACTGACACGATTTTTAATTCATTTAACTCCGAACCAATCCATACGAAACATGCGCGTGGCAACCGTACGCGCTACGGTTATTGATTGGCGAAAATGTCATATGTATTGAAAATTAATTAGATTTAGTTTGTGATACAATCGGTTTGACGATAAAATTGAATAGAAATAAATAGCTTAACGCAACACAATTCTTAGGTTTCTACTTATAAACGTAGATAAATAAACTTATTAATGGAAAAAAATAGAAAACTGCTTACAATTTGACTCTGCACAAATAATTCACTGAAAGCAAACAAATAAGTAGTACTAAAGCCTATGAAGAACGTGCCATAGTTGGAGTTTTCGTGAATAATAATAAAAAAAAAACCTTTGGAAGAAAATGTATTTCAATTTTCTTCACTAAAGATAACTTAAAATGTTAACGAATTTCAGAACACACAGTCGCTATCTATAAATTAAATGATTTAACGAATATTAAACGCAAGCAAGAAATTGGTTAAATAATCCTTCATTTGTGCGTATCGTCAATCGCGATACGCGTTTAGAAATACTTCAAACAAAAGTAATAAGTTTAATTCGCGAACGGGTTTTGTTCTGCAGCTGTGATCACATCATTTTTACACCACCATTTCATCAGTAAGCGTAAGAAAAAAGCAAGGAAAATCCAAAAATGTCACGAAGATAAAAATATGAAATTGGTGATTTTTCTGTGACAGGTGTTATTAATGGTGTAGCAGGAAATAAAGGTGGCGTTTGAATTTCTACGTATATAAAATAGACTATTTCAGTCCATTAGTCTAAAATTGCAAAGGAATTCGATTTCTGCCGCTTCATTCGGAGTTTGATGAGTAAACCAGTTTTATTCGCGTAACTTTTACACGTTTAACTGCAAATCATTATCTACCGCTTCTATCAAGTCACGTTTGTTCACGCATTGACGTGTTGTCTAAACTATTTTTTTGTACATTAGCAGTGAGATTGGGCAGGGCAAATAAGTTGTAGCGAAATAACAGAAGAGCAGAAAAGATGCAGGAGAATCTAATGGAGTGTTGGTTATGTTCGGATTTTTGAGCTGGAAGCTGTTTATGTGTTAAGCAGATCGTTTATCGATTGTTCTATTAAATTACCATAGTTTTAAGTAGCCCTTAATTGTGTTCGCTTACTTCGTACCTCGTAAAAGTTCGTGGTATTTATATTTCGTTTGCACACATTACATACAGCATCAGTGTATCAGATAATTAACACCTCAAACGATCTTGAAGTCGGACGATAATGTTTGCTGATGTGACGAACGCAGAGACCATGAACTTGTCTGAGTGAAAAGTTGTTTTTGTTAATAAAAATTTCATGAGACCTTGGATGTCAGGCAGTAAGCCGCCAGCTGCTAGTTAGATTTACTTTTCACATTCATGTTGTATAGACCTCTTTAATAGTGCTTAAAAATAGCAGTCGATAGCTATAAAACAAATGTACACGTGGTGGTTGATAATGTACCTATCTAGATTGAGCTATGCGTAAAGTAAAAGAATGATTTGGTTTATGGGTTTCAATCATTAAAAGGTGTTCCCAACTTCGTACACGGTTAATCGGTGGAAAACAAGATTTAAAAAACGCATGTATTTTTGTAATGCACGAAAGATATGGAAAATCTTTCGACCGTAGAAACGTTATTGATACGTTTATGTTTCATGCAAGATAATTTATAGCACACCAAATCATTTGACGTGATGCGGTCATAAACAACAGAATTTATAAAACGAACTATTTACTATATGCTTCAAATGTGTTAAGTCTTGTAATACAGCAATAACAGGGGCATTAAGATGTTGCATAACGTCTACAAAATATAAAATACAGTAACCGACTTGTCTCATTCGTAGATGATATAATTGCAAACTATCATAGAGGATTCCGAGTCGGGAAATCAATCGCGGATCAGAACTTTGAACTCGCCCGGTTCCGGTGGATTGGCATGTCATAAGAAAGGCACCCGAACACCAACCTCGTAATGTCTTTTTAAGTCGTCTACTTAAACAGACGACTTAAGTCGTCGGACAGAGAAAAAGTGATAGGACCAAACTGAGATGGAGTGATGCGTCCGCCAGCAAGGCCAGGATCGACCGAGGATCGATTAACCGTTTCTCATTTACCATATTTCGGATAGAATCGCTGTTAAACACCACCTTTGGTATCCACAATTTGATAAAGAAAGGTTGGAATGCTGTTATACATGGAGATTTTGTTCAGTGTACTTAATTTTTTCCGAAATATGCCTCGGAAATACTGGGGTGGTGTTATACCATGGTGGTGCTATAGGTGGGAAAATACGCTAATTCTTGGTGGATGTGAATGGTGGAATGAAAGTTGCTTCCTCGTGAAGGGCCGAAAGATTTTTAAATGCACAATTTAATTTTTAACTCTCAATGAATATACTGTTACAATGAAACTGATTTTAAGCATAACAAAATTTTAATATAAAGACTTTGGGGAATGTTTCCAGTTATTCTAACGGTTTTAAGCGAGACGTTGCAGAGGAGGTAAGCAAATATATAGCTTTTGAGAAAGACCGGACGGGTACTTTACCGTCTTAATATTGGGAAGACACATCAGTGACGATAAAACTGATACTGTTTAGATGATTCTTAATTATATGTTAACTGTGGGATTATAAAATCACTTAATTCTCAACGATCTTCTGGTTTGAATCATATCCCTATTTTCTCTCTTGCCCCTTCCATATCCACCTTATTGTTATCCGTTGTGTTTGGCTGCATATGTTTTTCTGTAGTCCTACAGTCAAGCCGTTGAGGAAACAGCTGCCTTCGAAGATAGCATCAAAGTCGCAAAAGGGAGGTAGACATGAGTTGGTGTTTTGTGTTGTCTACAAATTTGTAATGTTGTTTGATTTTATTACAATCGCCAAATTAGGGAAAATTAAAAATTGTAAGCTTTTGATACAATCTTTAGAAAATACCGTTTGAGGCGCACTGACCTTCTTTTCAATCCGGGTTCCATGATGTGTCATTGTAAGATCGATGATGGAAAATGAATATTTTCGGAGCGCATGACATTTATACCAACCAGCAAAATAGTAACCTGTTGAATAAAATGTCTAAACAACTTGCAAAATTCCTTACCCTTCATTCACTGTTTTACAAAAATGGTCTCAATGCACAGAGGACAGTTTCGAACAAATTTCGGATAATATTACCTTTGGGGGAAATTTTAAGTTTTCTCAGTGTCGAGTAATGATTACGCATTTCTCAGTGTCGAGTAATGATTTTATGGATTCGAGACCTAGTTTTACCATGGTGAAAAGTGTTACCGGGTTCGAGTTGGATAAACAATTTTGGATACACATTTTACGCTGTGCAAAAGTGATGTTATGGTGTTAAGCTGTCCTGAGAAATCCTGTACTGATTGCTATCATGGATAGAAATTAAAAAATGTATCTTTGGTTTAGTTCAAACCCAAATCACCAGGTGGCGCTTAAGAAAATTTGTATTTTTAGACATTTTTCATAGCGAAGCATAGTTTGCTTCGGTCAATAATACGTTTTTCCATTATAAGGGGTTCTAGTTTCGGTTTTTTGTTTTAATGCTTTATTGAATAGCAATCGTTTGCTTTGGTTTTTCGGTGCGACAACTGTTGGTAGTTTTCGGTCATCGGTCACCCATCATTAAAACCACACCAAACTAGTTGTATATTGCTTCATGGATGGAGTACAAGGATCTATTAAGGTAGGCTAAAACAACGAGATCCTAGATACCTTGCCAAAAAGCTTGTTATCTACCGTCTCCCACCGCCTGAAGTAGTGGAGGTGCATGGTCCTTAGAGTTAGGTATTGTAACAATATCTAGAGATGTTGTTCACTAGTTCAATCGTGTTAATTGGATGAAGACTGAACTGAATGCAGACTTATGTTTAGTGTATCTAATAAAGCCATAACTTCCCCAAATCCTGCACTGTTCTATGAATCGGTATCAGACCATGTGCGCAAACTAGAGCTTGTCAAAACAGTTTCAATATTCGATGTAGCAAAAAAAACATTTAAGGCAACATCTGGAAAGTCATATTTGTTCTGGGGTTTTAACCTTTTACATAGCTGTACTTCCCAAATTAGTTTCCAGTTTTCCTTTCTTGAAATAAATAGAATAAATCATGTTCTTCAATTAATGCGAAACTGTTTTTATCTCACGTTCTTAATGCTAACTTTACTCTGAATTAATTTAAGCCCTTTATTAAGTTTCTAATCAAATGTTTGTCACTATGAAAATAATGTTAGATATCATTGTAGCTAATCGACACCATCTTTACACTTTAATGAATATTTTGAGAATGAACTGCGTAATTATTTATGCATTTTTATATAAACGAAAACTAATGCAACATACATACCTTTACAGGTATTCAGGTAGAATGAAGCTTTGTTGAGGCGCTGTTCATCTTCTCCTACCTGTGCGAGATACAGATTATACTTCATAGTTTTAATAGAGGCACACTTAATATGGAACTCCTTCAAATATATTTTATCATCCTACTGCGGCCAACCAACCAACCTTATGCGTTACACGAATGTGTGGTTCTTTCAAAACAATTACTTTCATGCACCTATCGACTGCCAGAACAGAGGTAACCACACCAGAAACACACATATCAAGGTGTAACACAAAGTACACAACGATAGTGTAAATGCAGTACAATTTGATAAAATATCAAGAATCATATATTAAAAAAGGAAAAATAAATAAATATTTTCTTATCAAACCGCTGTATCAAAATCAAGGGCTTATGGGGACGCCCAGTACTTTACTTCTCCCATTCCAAAAGAAACCCCATTCCCATTCCCCATATTAAATCCTATTGATTAAAAAACCGTGTTTGGTTTGTCACTAATTGAAAGTTGATTTTTGGAATTTCAGTCCAGTTTTTGTCGACTGAAAATTACGTAAACCTTCACCCGATTGAAAGCAAATTAGCAAATAATCAATAACGAACTCTCTATATATACAGGATTCGACAAAGTAATAGGACCACCGATGTAAGGAAGTATCAATCTGAAGCAGTGGGAAGGATTTTCAGCCATCGAGCTCAATTATTTGCAAGTGGCAGCGTTTCAGCCACGGAATTTTGAGGGGACACATGGCAACCAGGTTGTTTTCAACCAGGATACGCTGAACCGTTTGATAACTTACCGACAATTCCAGCTAGTCCCTGATTGCTCTGGCCGACTTGAATGTCTCAGCCTTACACAATCGCGTCATCCGAACAACGTCTCTCGCAGTTGTTTTGCGAGGACGCCGGGACATCTTTGTTCACGCGCGTATTGAAAACAAAAGTTTTCGAACGCCCTAGCATAGCGGCACTCGCTCGTTGGGATTCTCCAGCAGCCGACGAACGCTGGATCACCAAACGTTGTTCGGCAGTTGTATGTATACAATACACCACGACCTATTGCAAAATAAGCACTTCAAAAAACGGTAGCGAAACGAACGTGTAGACAGGTTGATACCTTTGATCATTAATGAACAAAATAATTCTTATAATTTGTAGATTGCAAGTAAAAATTAGTTTAAAGGTATTCTTAGTTTTATGAACCTACATCGTAGTAATTTAATTTGGCGGTAATTTAATTTTTTAAGGTCGTTCATAAACCCCCGTTTTGAGCAATCGTACGTATTTATTCACACATGTATAAGTTTAAGTGGGTTTTTATTACAAAAGAATCCTTCTTTCATTAGAAATTCGCCGAGCCAGAATCTGGGCTTGGACGCTGGACCGATATTCCTTCTCTTCTCTTTCTCCTCCTCATTTCTACGCCCTCAGCACCTGCTGACGTTTCCTATTCGTTGCACGCGATATGCTAGTGACTATTCTCTACTTGCTTCTTTTCGCGACTTTACTTGTTCGGATGGATGTTTTGACTTTTCCATGTTCTCATCATTTTTTCATTCTCTTCTCTTATCTTATATACAAAATATCTTTTCTATACTTTTTCTTCTCTATCTATCTATTTGTATTTCCTGCCTAACGGTCTATTTATTCTTCTATCTTCTTTTAATGTTGATTTATATAAGTACCTTTTGTATATCCCATGAGTCAAATGATGAATAAACAGGATAATAGTAATAATAAAAATTTATGTTGTTAATTGAATACCGTTCTTATTGTCCATATCGCAAAATATATAAGTCATTAGTTACAACAACCGCTTTAAGAAGGTTTTCTTGATTTTATCATGAGGAAAAAATAAATATACTCATATGGCAATGCTATCAATCCATGCTTTGTTGGTATACACATCTACAAACACATCAGGCGTAAGACCATTGCATTGGGAACCGTAATAAAAAAGTCCTAAGAGCGTAGATGAATCAGATCGTACTAAAGGACTACCCTCATCCTTCTGTAAATTGTAAGTAGAAATGAAATTATTAACGAAAAATAAACTTATATTCGCGTTGACTTACCGAGCATGCTGCTTGGCCCGGTTGGCTGATAGCACATATATTTCCGTCCGATAGGTTCGACATTCCATTTCGTGCGCGACAGTCACTTAGTGACAGCGTTCGTCGGTAAAGCGTTTGCAAAATATTAGAATAGCCTGGGCTACCGTATGAGAGGGTTCCCCAGCCGTAAAATACGGCAGATGTATCAGTTGTAACCAATTTATCATTCAAATCAATGGTTGTAACTCTTGTTGAAAGTGGAACTGCTTCAGATAGTTCCAAAAGAGCCAAATTATTTGCACCGCTCACTGCACTGTACGATGGATGTCGTTCAATTTTACTAACAGAATATAGTTTCTTATTTGTAAGCAAACGATGAGTACCAAACAGAATTTTTAACTCTGTTGCTGCCTTATCGGTTACGCACTGTGCTGTGGTAAGAATCCATGTAGACTTTACTAACACACCGGCACAGAGAAATGTCGATGTAGAGGTTGTTTTTATGGCAACAATATACGGTGCTGCACCGGGTAACGATGAATGGCCACCCACGATGGAATTTACTGTGTAAAAAAATTAAAAGAATTCTCTTGTTGAATCTGTTTAACATTTTAACACGTAAAATAAAATCAAATTGCTGATTAATAATCCTGACCTTCCGACGTTGCAAACATTGCGATAATTACTATAACAAGCACCACGATAGATGTAAAATTCGCCATTTTTATGTCCAACGTATAGATAAGTATAAAGTTATAAAATTTACTATTCCTGTTACTGTTTTCTTCCTAGGTTACACTCTTAGATGTTTTTATGAAATGAAGCACACTGCAAGCTGCAAAGGCCTGTTATAAACAATTTTTACCATTACTTGACATTTAAAGAAAATATTTGCACGGTGTAAATAAGATAAACTTCAAAGCACCATCGTATATAGCGAGGCTTATCATTTTTGTTTAATAAGTGCTCCACCGATAACAGAATCATCATTATGAAATAGCTCATCAAATAGCTTTGATAGTTTGTATACAGTTTATTTAAGGTGCTGCAAACAGCAGGATAGAAAAATAGTAATTTTAAAATCTATGATTCCTTCATAATGGAATTTTTATAGTTTAATTGTGATGAATAAAATTTGCTTAACTTATAATATCTCACTTTCAGTTAACTTTAAGAAGCAGGTCAAGTCACTACAGATATGACACTTGGACTTGGTCACCTTTTTCATTCGTGTGGACAGCATATAACGTGTTTACAGGGTGTATTATTCTAACGAACAGACTAGCCGCCCACCAAGATGACTCTAATTCGTTCCCAGACGAATCGTTATCCCGAAGCAAGGACTGAATATCCGGCTACGTGATAAATTAAGCTTAGTACGCTGATAATTACAGACCAGTAGGTCTTTGCACCATGAGAAAGGAGATATTTTATAAGCCCTTAAAATTAATGAATGTATGGATATGAAGGATCCATCGCATTGTACGGATCTGATGAGTGATTGATTCTCTGTTTCTTCATTATTTACTTCTACAAAAGCCTTAAGAAGATCCCTATTAAGAAATCCCTGTCGGACCGTTGCTACCTAGAAAAGACACTACTATTCGGCTGAGCAGTAAAAATAAGTCTAATAACCCAGAAATCCAATAGGTCCAATAGGTCAGTTTACCAAGAACAAGAATTTAAATCAATATACGTAGGTACATAACATTTTCGTAGACATACAGCCTGGCCGTCCTCCTTCTTCTTCTACTTATCCTGATTAAGGTTGAGCACGTCGCGAAGACATGGCCAGGTCTCCAATCTGTCTCCAGTATATTCGATCTAGGGCTGTAGTTCTCCATCCACGGCTGCATCCGATCTCCGACAGGTTCGACTCCAGCACCTGATCCAGCCAATGAACTCGCTGTGCTCGTCTACGTCTCGTGCCGAACGAGTGGTTAACGAGAACCTTCCTGGTGAGGCATGAGTCCAGCATCCTGGCCATAGCCATAGTATACTTCCAGCTTTGACAACCGTCAGGATATTTGCACCGCCAAACAGCTCAGATAGTTCGCGGCCTGGCCATTCTAATGGAAATGAAAAAATATATATCTAAGACAAGGGAAGAAAGATTTTTATATCGTCAGTATCAAATAGCATCCAAACCGTCCCCTCGTAACAAGAACTGACCATTCGTTTACGTGGTAAAAAATTACTATAGTAAGCCAGTAATAACTGGCACGATCTTAGAGGTCGTTAAACCAAGACGAAAATGAACCTCGTGAGAAGCGCTTCTCCCGCTAAAGCCCTTGATGAGTTTTTGTTCTTATTTCTTATCAAATTTCATCGACTTCTTTCAAATGAATACTTCTACCATAAATGGTAATAGATGTTGAGGATCTACAGGTTATGTGAAGATTAAACATTCAACATTTTCGCTGGAAAAAATTATTAAAAAAAAAAAATATATACATACATATTTTTAGAGGGCAAAGCTAGGTTTGCTAGGTCTACTAGTTGCAATAATTATTAGGATTAGGTTAAACATGTCTGACCCATGACAGTCCAATCGATTTTGTCGTCATGATGATTTTGTCACGCCCAAGACCTGTTCTTTTTATTTATCAATATACATTTAAGTTCAGTTCACACCAAGCACTTGTTGGCATCGGACATGTTCTATTTATGCTGTGATATAATGGCAAGTTGTTGTTCTAAAGAGATAGCGATCAATCGCTCAATGAGTGCGTGCTGGATGGTAGTACGGTAGTAAAAGACAAAGAACAGAAACAAAAGCGAAAGAACTCTTACTCTAAAACTCCAACAGAATCCAAGCCTCCGAATATCACCCATGACTCGGATACTAATTACAACGATGAAATCAAAATATATACTACGAAGAAGATAATAAGATTTTGAACGCTGAATACTAAGCGATCGACGACTTCACCGAAGCTGTATTTAAGAGAATGTAACGTTCCCTTAAAATATACACCACTGCACCAGCAGTCAAAAACACGAAGTCAACTTCGTATAAAAAAACTTCCATATGCCTTTTGGCGCTTTCAAATCAGCGCTACTAAAGCAAGAGATAAATGCTCCGTGTTTATGTAGCGGTATCGATGCGAAAGTTTTGTTTTCTCTCCGAGGGACTTCAAGGCAATCGATTTACTCATGATCTCAAAGATGAAAAACTATACACGATGGTATTACTAGGGATTCCTCTTCTGGACCCTCAAGAAATCATGAACCGCCTTATGATCAAACACTATATGCAACTACTAATCGTTTCCGCATGCGCAAACGTAAAAAGTGAGGGGAAAATTTTCCCACACTCATTTTTATCTAGTGCCCATCCATCATGGTTCCTGCACTATAGTTGGACTGGAATCAATGCTCTCAGTAAGAGATGAAAGGGGCCAAATCCAAGAGGCCCAAACTCTCTCTGATTCTAAACAAACAAACAACAATGCCCTCAGTTCTTTCGATTATCGTCCAATAAGATTGCTATCGAAACAATCCAATACACTCCCTTAATGCTCCTGCTTTAAGCGGAACACGGATATTAAATCTTCCACTCCACTGATTCCTGTCAACTCCAATCGCCTAGTAATCGCCCTCCTTCGCCTTCAGAGAAAGCTGTCCCAACGCTTTAGTTCACGAAATATTTTCCACAGCCATCCTCTGCTCCTCTAAGCATTAATGTATGGCTCACTGCAACAACGAATGTCGTCCCATCATTGAATCTAGTCCAACGTCTTGAAGCTGCCCTTGCAAAGACGCCCGTCACTGCTTCGGCTGTAGAAGTCTCCCTTTATGATTCATCTCTACTTAAACTCATATTCAAGGCGAAGGTATCGAAGCTTTTTGTGTGTGCCGGACAGGTCCGATATGGTCCGAGAGCTGGTGTCAAATCCTATCCGGACCGTCGCACCGCAGCAAGGGCTGACTATCCGGCTACGTGTTAAAAACAATTCTAGTAAGCCAGAAATGGCCGACATGACCTATAAGGTCGTTAAGCCAGAGAGAGAGAGAGAGAGAGAGAGAGAGAGAGAGAGAGAGAGAGAGAGAGACTGCATTGGATATAATCTTCTTTTGCAAAAACAGACTTTCGGCATAAGTAGCAGAAAAACGGTTCCAAATTAATCTCGAAATTGAACAAGGGGGAAGAATTGTGGAAGGTTTCTACATAGAAACAATAGAAACTTATATAACTACCCAAATATCGAGAGGAATTAATGGTTGCTGTTTAAATGCTATAAAAAATCCTTTGGGATAGGATTTAAACCATTAATAGATACGAACAACATTCGAATTCGAATTTTAGGAGTAAAAACTCACAACACTTTTTTTAATATACCTACCTAGTCTCTACCATGATCAAAAAAAGATGTGAGAAGGTATGACTAACTGGATATTCAGCCAGCTTATGGCAGACATGACCCGCTGGTTCTTTGAGCCAAAACCAAAATAAAAAAGGCGTTTAAAATAAAAAAAATGGATATCCTGGATATCGTGTCTAAGCTAAAACAAGTGGTATATCATTTGTAATTATCGAAATATTTACTTTAGGCTCAAATAAGTTTTGCTCAACTAAGTGTTTTTCTCAACGGCATCTATTCGCAAAACAATCGGAAAATGTATATAAATTTACGAAGTAATAGTTCACATTCACAATCATCTGTATATTTGCTTAATATTACTTTTATTCATGTGTTGTCCAATGTTCATGTCCTGGGCAATATGGTGTACTTATGTGCTCAGCGTTATACCTTTCAATTTAGAACATGAATTTTCGCTTTTATGTTTTGCTTTATATATATTTAATTTTTAAGATCGATAGTAAACGGTGTACACATCATTGATTACCTCTTTTCTATGCATACACACTCAAGCAACGCCAGCTTAATGAAGTTCTAATAGTCTTCCAGATCGAAACAATCATTATCCAATTCATCCAGCTGCATGCTTTGAAAGTCTACCTTATAACGCAGTATTCCTGTAAAAAGTTCGAATATTTAGTATTTAACTTTTGTAGAAGAATATTTTACATTTTGCTACATATGTTATTAGTAACATTTGAAAGTAACATTAACAGTAACGATGAACACAGAAAAACAACACAAAAAGGATAATGTTACAAATCATTCAAAGTATAAATGTTTATAACCTGTGCATGCATTGTTTCGAAAAACTATAAACCTGCATAATTTAAATCTGTATCAGCACATCCATACCGCAAAACGGTATTTCAGGGTGGTTTTTTAAATTGTTATAACTGATACTTAAATTTAGAACCATTTGGTTGTTGATTTCTGATAGCATTTTTTTGAAATTGCACAACACCGGCATTTGTTCGTCGTGGCAGTGCTTTAAAAAATACCCGATTCTTTTGTTTAATGTTAAGGATCTTTATACAAAAAATTAATGTTTTTATGCAAAATAACTTAGTTACTTAAACAGAAAACAATACAAAAATTAATAACACGTAAGACCAAACGGTATACATTTTAAAATTGTAAAATAAAAAAAACACTGTATTCGGCATAATCACACAAGCAAGCAGAGAAACATAATTCAAATATATAACTTTCAAGTTTTGGTAAAAAATTCAATTACCTTGTCGAAGGAATGTGTAAGAATGAGGAGTTGATTATTAAGTATGGAAAATATCGTAATGGTTAAAAAGCGCATAAACATTGGATGGTATAGTGGTGCTTTGTTTGTATTCTTCGCTCATTTAACCTTGTAAGCGCCCACTTCATCAAAAATATAGTTATACCACATTAAATAAAAGCAAGAAGTATGTTACTGTCCTCGTAAAAGCAATTGGAACCATAATAAATAATGAAAACGCATACAATAAACGTTTAATGATTCAATAAAATAGACTAGAGGCGGATAATTAAACAATCTAATTATTTTCCTTACGAAATGAAATAAGTTTAACAGTTTTCTAATATATTGAGCATGTTTACAGATTAACATGCTAGCCTAGTACTGTTGGCAGTTTTCAAAAATTTTCATATATTGAACAATGAATGTCATATTGATGCCCTGTTAAATGGACCGCTTATCTAGATATGTGGCACACATCATAAAACAAAACAACCGACATAATATGTAGAAATTGACCCCGAACAATCATAAAAACCAACAAAAATCCAGTCTATTGATTAGTAGTGCATACTGAATGAGCAAAAAATGTACCATATATAATTATGAGAATAAAAAATTCAATAGTCATCTAAATCAACATCATCCAACGGCTCATCCGCTTGCAAAGATTGAAAATCGACTTTGTAACGAAGAATTCCTAAATAATTTTTTTAGGTAATGCAAAGTGCAAACATTAATTTGTTACATAAATCCATAATTATACACAACCCACATGAAAGCATTGAGGGAAGAAAAAAATATTTAGCAATAAGTTAGCAATAATAGTTATGTTACTTGAAACGCTACATTTACTTACCTCCTATTCCTCCGAAACCACGGACAAATTGACTACCTTCTTGGGATTTATCCGTAATAATTTCCAAAGTTGCACCAAAACATTTGTAGTTATTAGCTAACCATTCAAGTAGTGGTTGCGACTCAACCAATTCCATTTCAACACCACTCTAGAAGATAACAAATGTAGGGGGAGTTAGATAAGCAGATATCACAGATAGATTTTAGGATGTTTAAAAGTAGTTCCACCTCCTTGTCAGTGAAATGAGATTTGTCCTTTTCCTGTTCAGGCGTTAAATGTAATACTGTGGTAGACGTAGCGCTAGCATGGTTCTTCAATACATAACGCTGAATATCCAAGTTTTCCCAGCATATAAGAGTCTCTACAGAACCTAACTCAAGTGCCTTCAGAGTATCTTCAACGCCGAAACAGTATTTTCCAGTATCCTGAATAGCAAAAAACGAGAAAGGTTTTTGAAAAGCATTAAAGAAAATCGGAGCTTTGATTAGCAGTCATACACCACTACAAACATAGCTTATATTCTATCTTACCTGTGATATTTCATCGAAGTATCTACCAATTAACTTTTTCTCTTGAATGAATTTTACATTTTGTAACGATTCAGCTGCCAATTCTATTGCCTGATTAAAACCGTTTTCTCCTCCGTAAGAAACATCGACAAGTTTGATGACCTTCGATTGCAATCTCTGTTGTAGAAAAATGAAGACACATTATTCTCTTATTTTCAGTTCTAGATGCTATAATTAACTGACCGGATCGAACATGTCAGACTGGCTAAGTTCTGTTTTAAAGTCAGCGCTACCTGCCAGAATCAGCCCAGCAATGTTAGGTTTGTCATTAGTAATGAACAATTGAGTTGCAACCTCAGCTACCTTCCGCACATAATTATGACGTTTTTCCATACGCAATCGAGCAAAACGCAACGCAGACTGACCGCCTCGACCGTGCTTTTTCGGTAGATCGACAGTGAATTTGTGTAGCACTTCTCGTGTGTTCCCCTAGAACGAATGAAACAAGTGTTTGAGTAGATGGTATTAATAATGCCTTTTAACCAATATTCAATAAACACGTACCTGTAGAGTACCGAAAAGTGCCCCGTTACCGTCCATCACGATAAAACCAAACTTATTGTCATCAGCAAGAAGTGCAGTTAATGCTTCAGTGTGAAACTTGTTGTCACATAAATAAAGGGAGGTATTGATTGGTTTAAACGGTTCGAAGTCAATGTTGACCTTCTTTTCTTTACCCTCTTCAGTAACGATCGTACCACAATAAATCACTAATCCATTAGGAGGCACTTTGGTGTAAAGTTTCAATCTGTGTTGCACAGACGTAATAGCGCCGAGTACGGACAGACGGTTTACGCGGGATTTAATGTTTGATGCAGTCCCAAATTCATCTGCTAACATCTTGCTTACACGACTTATTTGATCCTTCGGTGGTATGATTAACGAAATCATACTTGTACCATTGCTGCAATTAACAATGCATATTGTTAGTTAAAGAAAACAAAAAGCTCGTGAAAATTATCCACGATAGACAAATAAAGCTATTTACTTACCCTCTTGCCATTTCCAAGCTCTTAATAAGCTTTTTAATCTTCCAAATCTCCACATTACGATCCGCCGATGTCTCATCGAAAGACATGTTGCTGGATGTTGTCTTTTATATAAATAATGATCAATGACAAAGGTATACAATTGTGCGAGATGTAAATCGTGGATGTATATAAATTTATATACTTTGGCGATACGTTTACTTATTCCTTGGAATTATAGCGTACTGCTGATCATTAACTACAGCTGTTCGTTCTATTGAGACAAGGCGTAATCTGGGAACGGAGTTTTTTAGTCAACGAACGTGTACTTTAAATACATAGACGAATGTTTTAAGCACTGCATTACCAATCCAAGATAGCCGTGTTCAACGTAATCCGAAAGAAAAAAAAACACAGCGGATTAAATAGATGAAAAAATAGAGTGCAATTAATTAACACAATGTCTTTCGTGGCAAAAATGACGTAAAATTACACTTGACGAGGTTTTTCTTCTAATTTTCTTCTTTTTCTTTTGTTTGTGCCCTAGGAAGTGTACTTTGCAATGATCTCGTAGCTGCTGTCACGTCGTTTACACAAATGCGTAGATGTATTGGTGAACTGTCAAAACAGGTCAATTCTGCTTCATTTCTTGCACGCACACTATTTAACATTTTACTCGTATTCTTTGAGCTGTAGGATTGACTCTTTATTTGACTGCTAATATTCATCAATGAAAATAATGCTTTTATTTCATGCGCCCACTCGCGCAGTCATTGCTTTCATTTTGCAAGACAATGGCAAAGTACGAAACGATGTCAATACGAAAAACTGAGAGGAAACTTATCGGAATTGGCTGACGTAGAGAGATCATAGGGCAGATTGTGGTTATAATACTACTACGAATAACATTTACTTGCGCAATGCCATGAATTCACTTCTTTTACCATATTACTTTTTCAGTAACTGGATGAACGCAGTTTTAAATCGTTCTGATTAGCACTGTACACTATTTATTCGCGATTTATTTAATGACTTAATGCCACATGGATGCCATCATATTCTTCTGCATTGACAATCACTTCCGATAAAAATGGATACGCAACATTTTTGTTTATCTACGAACAGTTATTAGATCCTAAAGGTCTGTAGGCACTTACGATGGAATTATTAGCAGAATTGTCACTAATTATT
This sequence comes from Anopheles funestus, assembly GCF_943734845.2. NCBI lineage: Eukaryota > Metazoa > Arthropoda > Insecta > Diptera > Culicidae > Anopheles > Anopheles funestus. The sequence continues at coordinate 46,649,853 of NC_064599.1, forward strand.
CTCTCTATTTGCGATTCAATAAGTTAAAGAAACTAGACATTTACGGGACAATTAAGGTTACTTTCACATGTGGTTTTGCAATATGAAACGAGCGTGAGTGTGTGTGCGTGTGTGTTTGCAAATCATTTGGACAAAATGTCAAACTGACAGCGCAACGCCAGCATCAATTAAATTCGCCCCAAAGGAAAATCCCATAGTTTGTGCCATACCCAAATTCGACATGAGTGCAATACATGCCATTATTTCTTTTCGAACTATCTATATTACAAACAAGATTTCTAAAATACATAGATTTCATGCTATGTACAACTATGTATTGAATTTAGATCTGAAAAAATAAATATTTTCGTACAAAAAATGTGCAGTGCCATCTATTGAGAAATCGGTTCATAAAACTTGCAAAGTTTATTGCTATAAATAAAATATTGCAAGGAATATTCTACGCAAGAAATATTATAGCATGATAATATTATTTTAGCATCAACGCTTCAATGTAATTTTCGCTATATTCTACGTAGACTGTATTGAAAGTACAGGCAGTCCCCGATACACTATATTAGCGGACCACAGAAATGTATAAAAATCCACGTATCCTAAAATATTTAGAATTACCAGACCATACAACCATTTTTACTGCCGAAGGAACAGCAATAACTACAGCCCAGCAGGAAAGAACCATCCGAACCGGCATGCCAAACGTCATCTTTACCAACAGTGTGAATTTGGATTTAGCAATATATAAAGGGACTTGCCAAGATCCAACTCCACTTTTGTTTGTATGTAATCAATGTGTTTCTTGTAGCGATGTGAAAAATCGCTCCCAACTGGGACTCGATCCGACCGATCCGGATCCACCTTGGGATCGATCCTCCGAATCCGATCCGAATCCGTTTTAAAAACATATCCTGTGTTAGGGGGGGAGGTACAAAAATGTAATGAGGCGAATTAGACAGAACTAGAAGGGATAAGGAAGCTAGCAAATATAATGCAAAATGTATTTAAGTAAAATACATACAAAATAAATCTAAAACAAAATGTAATCGCAACTAGCTTATGCCAGATTTTTTGTGTGTCCTCCGAACAAACACAGTCAAAATGCTTGAACAGGATGAACAGCATCAGAAATGCTTTGAAGATTAAAACCATTGTACAATTACTAGACCGACTCTTGTTTTGGATCCCAATCCCTGAAGGATCCGAATCCTGAAGAATCCCAATCCTAAAGGATCCCAATCCTGAAAGATCCGAATCTTGAAGGATCCGGATCCGGACTCTTGTTTTGGATCCCAATCGGGACTCGGAATCCAGGCAATCCAAGATATGGGATTGAATCCGGATTGATCCGAGGAAGGATCGAGTCCCAGAATCCGATCCAGATCCCATTGCCCAACACTAGTTTCTTGTTGTTTTCTGTCTATCGCCAAATCTACACCAAGATAGCAAACATATGGGTTCCAAGTGATCGCATGTTCATAAATTTTATCCGACTTGACCCTACGTCTGATGGTGGATAGTGAAAATGTTATTTTTTTACCGGTAGGGCAATGCAATGCCTTGTATTTTTGCATAATTAACTAGAATCTTTCAATCATGAAGGTAGTTAATAAACTGTTCTATCGCTTTTTGAAGTCCACCGCGAAGAATTCCACCAGGCCAAATACTTATGTTGATATAAAATGGCAGTAATATCAGACAACTGTTTGTTATTAGCTAAGGGAGGAACATACATTCTATTAATTCACACAATTATACAAGAGTGGTACTAAGCCTTCTGTGGTAGTCCTGCGTTACTTACATAAGATGTAGAGTTTATCACACCTAAGTACACTGTTGATGTTCTGCAGCTTAGATAACTCTGAATCATCATAATTGTATACATTGGGAAGCAAGGGCAGCCCGGCGGGGTTTGTGATAAACGACGATTTTATCATAATAGAGAATTCAATACAATGAAATATTGTAGCGGAATGTTTTAATTGAAAAAAAGATATAGGAAATGTGTAAGTAATATTTTTTTTTGCTTAAAGTTTTAGTTTTATTTGAATATTTATTATAATTTAGAATTTATGTGATCTCATGCCTTTTAACATGTTTTACTCAAAATAAACATGGATTTGTGGACTTTTATTATAATCATTACCCCACTTTATAACATTAGTACTCTTTTCCACAATAAGTCATTACTGTTAGCAGTGAATTCTACAACTGTCTCGGAATATTGTCTTTTTATTATTTATAACACGTCGATGGATATCTAAAACATACAATATCATTATATTAAGATTATTCTGATATTTTTAGGCTGAAAGCAATTTATCTATGAAATAGGTAGCATGCAAAATTATTTTAATTGTACAGATTATTTATCCCAGGTACCTTCAATGGTTTAATGATCTTTCAAAATAAAAATGTTCAAGATTGTTTGAAGAGTTTGAAAAAAGTTATTCTATCGCATTATTCCTACAAATTATAGTGTCAAATTCTAGAATGGAGATGGCAATACCGGCTTTTATCAGTAATGTATTTAGCTACTAAGCTAACTATGATTTGTCAATTGTTATCGAGCATTTGAATCGAAATTGGAAATGGATTAACCTAAAAATAATTTGAATTATAGAATTTCTCCATCTCACGATACTTCACATTATTTAAGTATTTCATTCTTCAAGACTTAAATTGCTATTGTAAAGTTAACCTTGTAAACAAATGTACAGTATCATATTTTGTAGATTATCTTTTGTTGGCTATGGTTTCCATTGCAAAAATTGTACAAACTTTTTATTTTGATAGTACTTCATATGCATTTATTATTTTTTTTATATTTTATTCGTTTTGTTAATACTGTTTGCTTGATGATCCACTGAAGTAGTAACATGCGGCAGCTTGCAACTGATAACCAAACATTACGTAAACAATCTTATGTGGACACTAGTCACTGAACTATCTATGTCATTTCGGATGTTTGCAATGGAATATGTATTTTGTTTCAGAAACATAAATTGATTCAGAAACATCTAACTCAACTAGGAATAAACATATTGACTCTTAGCTAAGAAAACACATCCAGTATCATACGGTTCTTGGTTCAACATTTATCACTATTGGATGAATATTTGTTTATAGTAAGCGTTTATAAAAATATTGTTTTGCTATGTAATATGAAACTCATGCCGTACTCTTCACAGGGGCTCTTGTGCGAAAAAATACCACGAGTTTCTTTATGTGTTTATTGTTGTTTTCTATATTTTTTCTATAATGCATTACGATGCGTTAAATATTCTTCGCATAATCATCTTTGTTACGTTTTGCGTGTTTTAGCTACTTATCAGGCACTATCACCGCAATGTAGTCTTAGTGTGCTGCGGGAGTGTCTCTTAAATGGTTCACGGTTGCACGCCTGCCAATCATTAATCCTGGCCTCTCGGTCATGCCTGATAATACATGTGTTTTTTTTTTATTAAAAGTACTTCACGATTTTGGTTTTCCGGTACCGGTTTATCAACATTATGGTGACAGTGATAATACTGAGAACCCTCTAATTCTAGTAGGTTGATAACAGATCGTTCCCTGTTTATGGGTTGTTTTGGTTTTACATACGTAATTATTGCTTAGCATGCTTAGCCAATTGTTCTTATTAATGTATATAAAAAACGTCGTTTTTAGTTTAGGCAACAATATACTCTTAAAAGATTATTTACATTATTGTTTTAGTTACTCTTATGAGAATATACGTGTCATCTATTATTGATTTTTAATTGTTGAAGTGTAGGTTTGTTGAATATTGTTTACTTGATGGATGTTTACGATTTCATGGATGTGCTCGCATGTTGACTATGAGAAAAAAAATACATATTCAACGTGTATTTTAGTTGTCTGCCACGAATCAGATGAGGTGTGATAAGCTGCAGGACAGTTGCACTAGTAAATAGTCATATCGTTATAATGCTTATTTTTCTTGCATTGTTCACATATCCAGATGATTTGCGAACACAAGCAATTTGTAACTTCACCACTCAGAAAACAACCTCAGCGTGTTTGCTTATATAAGCAATAAATAATTCTAAAATCTAACGGCCTTTACATTTTTATTACCAATGGCTAATCAATTTCTGCTGAAACTATTCGAGTTCGACAAGGATTATGTCTAAACATAAATTAGAACTTGAAAGTAAAAGCGCAACATTTATATTATAGCATAACATTGCTTCCTTCATGCTTTATAATGGTAAAATGCAACGTTTCCCAACGTATCATGCAACTTTACGCATCTCATCTAATCGTCTGCCTTGACTGTATGCTCATCTAAAGAAAATTTATTTGATGTTGATTGCCACAGAGGCTATATAGCTAAGGTTATTTAGGTGTTCATAGTCGTATATTGTTATACACATAATAAATTTGGCACAGCTGGTTTCCGCTCTTCTCACCCATTCTATAGTTATTTTCTTGTTTTATAAGTACATTGTCCAAATTATGCTGCACTTTCCATTATACAGTTTTTACATAATTATTGTCCTATCCATTTTAAAATATGTGACTGATTGACGAATACATTTGCGTTTCATTACTTATCTTATATTAAATTTATGTCATATGCAAGTCTCCGCGCAATATGCGTGTAAATGTTTTCTTAAACTGTTGGTTGGCAAGGGCGTAGCAGAATGGGTTCATAGGACTGTTTGCATAGCAAAGAAAATACGAAAACATAAACAGGTGCTCATTCACGCAAGGTGGCGTTGAGCAAAAGCCCACAACCAAAGCCAGTACGTGGTAAGGCGTCCAACAAGCTACGAACGCGCCCAATATGAATGAAATGGTTCGAAAGGCTTTCCTGGCACGGTTTTCGGATTTAGATTTTTGTCGACAAACTCCACCGAGTGGACCGTCGGCATTAGGTTTTTTTATACCTGGCTTCAAACGCTTGCCGATTGATTGAATAAAACCTCGCTTACTTGAAGAGTCTCTTTCTATGCTAACCGTCGGCTTGCCAATATGCAGTGAACTAAAGTTTATTGTTGCTGATGCCGAAATGTTGGTACAGGTTACGCCCGTTTGGCCCACCGATCGTGCTAGTTCATCGTCTGCTGCCCCCTTTGAGAAATTCGAAACATCAGTAAGTTCTACGGAGGTGTATGATTTGCCGATAGTTTCTTTGTTGTGCTGGGTCGGACTTCGATGTGCATCGATAACATTTGTTCTGGATTCTCCTAAATCGGTATTCATGGTATTAAGGACCGTCTTTGGCTTTTCCGGGCTTTGTGTACTAACGGTAACAGTAGTATTATATTTATTATCTTCCTTTAACACATCGCCAAGAAGTGCAATTGTATTCTCGTTAGTACAAGTTTCAGGAGATATCGTACCCATGGTGAAGTAGGAAGGACGAATGAGAACCGTCGGTGATGGCTGTTTGCATTGGGCAGTGGCGCGGATAAGTGCTTTCTGAAGCAGTGTAGGATTTGCAATGCTCTGTCCATTGTAGTGGCTGACTACTGATCTCGAGTGTTGTTGCTGTTGTTCAATACCAACTAAAAAGGATGCCAATGACGAATCGGAGGGAAGATTTTCACACTGCGGCGAGGGTAGCATTACAGAACTTTCATCCATGAAACGAAGATCTGCGCTATCCAAACTTATCAACGGATCGTAGGTAGTTGCGATGTCTCCCATGCTGGTTATGCTCTGTGGTCTTTCGCTTTCTAATTGGTTGTCCCCTAATAGGGGTGTTTGAAAGCCACACGGTGGTGTGAAAATTGTAGATGACGAATCCTCCACTATCTGTTGTAATGCGGTAGTAGTTTTATTCACCCCAAACCCCATGAACAGCGGTTCCTGTCTAGCAGCGTTTGGTGTGAATGATTGGTCTAAAATTTCTTTATACTTCTCGACATCATGCTTTTTCTCTAATGTTTGCAGATTACTCGTTTCACTTATTTTTGGTAGTACTTTTTGTTCAGACACCGATGTCGATAATTGTTTGATAGGTAATTGAGTACCATGATTTTCAGAATACAAAAACGGAAGATTGTCAGTGTTTGCCGTTGCGATACTTTCTTTGTATCGTGATGAAAAGACTGAGGCAGAAGCTGCACCTACTAGCAAACCAGCGACAGAAGATCGTTTATTAGGTGTTTTTACAAGTTGATCTTGTTCTTGTTTGATCGCAGCCGGATGCTCTTCATCTGAATCAAATGCAGGGCTACTGGAGCGTTCGCTTTTGTCCCCTTCTACCTTTTCGTCTTTTATGCTAAAATTTGTCATAGCATGCGTCTTGTTACTGTTGCCAATCTCCGAATATGCCATATCGAATGGAGCAGTTGAAGGGTGTACAGATGTATTGAAACTCTTTTCGTTCTTAAGCATTGAAACATTCGTGCTAACAGGAGTGGCTTGCAAAATGTTGGAAGATTGAATCTGTGTTGCCAATTTTCGTAGCGCTTCCTCGCCCGAAGATGATGTACCACCTGTGGCAGCTCCGTCATGTTTTGGCATTAAAGGAGCTGTAGAAGGGATTGGTTTATCCGCGCACAGCAAGGTACTTTGAGTTTTAGAAATTCCTATACCTGCTGTTCTACTAGCCATTCCGGTCATTGCACTGCTGAGTGCCACCATGGACTGCATTTTACGTTGCTTGGCTTCACTTTTCTTTTGCATATCATAGGCTGTCTTGTAGATGCCGCCGTACAACACAAACAATACAACTAATGTAGTCCAGTAATATCCAATGATAAGTGCGGTGTTGAAGACGGGATCTTTTAAAAATTGTACTGCGCATTGTCCTGGTTGTAAATCTCGATATCCAACAAAATGCTCCCAGCCAAAAATAGATATAAAGAAAAGCAGTGCTGGTATAATCCATGTGATAGTTACCATCCAGATGACTTTATTTTTGGTTCGCCAACTTCTATATTTGGCAGCTATTTTCACTGAACAGAAGCGATCAATTGTTATCAGCAGAACCGTGTACTGCGACACCAGACAGACGGTATAATCCACTGACAGCCAAAGATCGCATAGTAATGGGCCAAGATCCCAATAGCCCATTAGAACATACACAGTATAAAAAGGCATTGATACAGTTCCTGTATGTTGCAAAATTGAGAATATAGAAAAATAAACAAAATCATGTAACGTTATGATTAATGTTGAAATCATGTAAAACTCACCGATTAACATATCCGTTGCTGCTAGGGAAGCAATAAAGTAATTGCTCGGTTGTCTAATGCTTCGATCTACAATGAATGCCAAAAGTACTAGTATATTGCCACCTATAGTAAGAATGATGCAAATGGCTAAGCAAATAGCAATAAGCACAGTTTGCCAAAGTTCAAACGGTGGTAGCACCTGTGACGGACTTTCGTCAATGATGTCTATCCCGTAAGGAATAGTTGTAAAGTTAATTGCATTCGGAAGAAAATTGGAGCTTTCGTTGCTTATAGAACTGGCGGATCCGTTGAACCACTCCAATAGGCTGAAGTTACCGTAAGAAATCCAGTTTGCAATGTCTCTAAAGCTACCGATGACTGGGCTCACATCATCACGCGAAACGTCAGATGGAGATTTGAAACCATTACCCATTAATTTGCTATTTGTTCCGAGGGATTTTAAAAATTCAGATGTAAAAACGGGAACGTTTTTTCCTTTTACGTCAAGATAATGGCCTAACAAATTTAAACATTCTGGATAATTTAACAGATCCAGTTGTGAATAGAGCTCTCCACACTTTTTTTCCTGCCTGCGCTTTAGTTTCCTGTAAAGAAATAATTACAAATGTTTGTAAATCAACGAGTTATTGCACAGGTAAAGTAAAAGGGGATTTTAACACAGGTGATGGATACCGATTTTCCAAATGATTTTGAAGGTAAAAAAAAGTAACAAACATAGCAAATAGATCATGTTGCAATTAATTTCTATAATTTGAGACACATTTGAGATACCGAAAATCAATATACAGTACATACAATCAGTCAGACAGACAATTCAGTATTCGAGGATTTTTTTTTGCGGAATCACCACACTACTTACAGGCATTCGGTGCAACTATTACAAATGTTACGTACGCATATTTCTTCTGCATTTGACTTGTAGCAATCTTATGTGCGATTTAGTGATGGGTAAATCCGACAAAAAAACGGAATCGCTTCCGAATGACTCCATACATTTTGGAAGCGGCTCCGGAAGGTAGGTGCAGTACTCCAAATTCGGAACCGTCCGGAACAGCCCGGAGCCGTCGGAATCGTCGGAGTCGTCCGGAATCGTCGGAATCGTCGGAGCCGTCCGGAGCCGTCGGAGCCGCTGATATAACCTAGATTATTGCACTATCAGCAAATTTTATATAATCTGACTAGCTTACCCGGCAAACCTAGCTTTGCCTTTAAACATGCGTTTTGTAATTAAAGCAAACATTTTAAGTGTTCAACCTTCATTCTTGTGATATTGGTGTGCGATTAGAGAATATCGTTGATTAATTGAAAATTCTTAAATTATTGCCATTCCTAATCCAAATCATATTCGCAATCAAATCAATTTTTCTTCTTTTTTGTGACTATTCTTCTTCTTTTCTGCTACTTCAGGAGGCATTTCTGGCTTTCCTTGCGGATTGAGATTTAATACCAGGTGCTTCCGTCTAAGGCGTCGATTCCACATGTACCACCGAGCCGCAAATCACTAAATAGCATTTTTTAATTATTCACACACTTGCTTTTTAATTATTTATCACTCAATTTACGCTTTAACAAAATCGTCAGGTGTACCTACTTTGCTTGATTCATTTGTTAACATTTTTGTCTCAGTAGTGTTCAACATTATTCGTGTTGGAAAAGTGGCTATGCCTACTTGATAACTCCCGTAGGAAAACCCGAAAAGAACTCATAATATTGGCCAGAGGCCACCTAGCGAAACGAACTATAGCGCTAAACCTATTCTCATACCTAACGAACGTTCAGCGAAAATTTCATACAAATCGGTTCAGCCGTTTAAGAGGAGTTTGCACACTAACACCGCGACACGAGAATTTTATATATATAGATAAAAATAAAAAAAATAAAGCAATCTTTATTTAAAAAAATTTAAAAAAGCGCTAGCAATAACTAGCGGCTCCGGACGGCTCCGGACGGTTCCGGACGGCTCCGGACGGTTCCGGACGGCTCCGGACGATTCCGGACGGCTCCGACGATTCCGACGGCTCCGGCTGCCGACTAGGCGGCTCCGGACGGTTCCGGACGGTTCCGGACGGCTCCGACGATTCCGACGATTCCGACGGCTGCCGACTAGGCGGCTCCGGACGGTTCCGGACGGCTCCGGACGGCTCCGGGCGGAATCGTGGTTTTAACCTAGCCGGAATCGGAACCGGAGTTGCTATGCTCGGAAGCGGTTCGGAGCCGTGGGTGCGATTCCGAGAACCCATCACTACTGCCCGATCGGACGAGCGAACAATACAGGGTTCTAGCAAAAACAGGGTCACGGAACTACCGGTTTAGGTTCACAACCAGACCGACGAAACGATTTCCCCTAGCGACAGCGTGTTCGAGCTGATCCTTGAAGGATAGTCTGTAGTCAAGATCCTTGATGCAATGCGCTCGTTCGAGTGTGAGGCCATCGATTTCGTAAGCGTTTAACCGGCTGAACGTTATCACGCAGGACTTCGCGGGACAGACTACCAAAGCATTTCATGTACACCAAGATATTAAAGCTTGAGTAAATTCTGAAGCTTAATCAGAACAGCGAACCACACGAAGCAGTTTCGCATCGCCAACATACATTAAATGGTTATTAGCTGGTAGAATCGCTGCAACATCATTGATGAAGATGAAAAACAGCAATGGACCTAGATTGCTGCCTTGCGGCACTTCGGAAGACGCCGATGTAGACCTAGACAAAAATTTGCCTATCCGCACCGAGTAGCAACGATCGGAAAGATTCGACCTTAACCATTCCGTTAGCAATGTAGGAAAACCCCGTACGTTCAGCTGAACCAGCAGGTTGGGATGTGATACGTTATCGACGCTTTGATATCCGGTATCGACTTGAGCAGGATCATCAATTAAGCTGTGGCAATAATTCACTAATTCTATTAAATTACTTGTTGTGGATCGTTTGGGCATGAAGCCGTGCTGGGTCGCACTGATGTAGTTACCAGAGGAGGCTAGAAGCGGCTCATAAACCTATAACTCAAACACTCTAGCGCAAGCACAAAGTGACGTGATGCCGCGATAGTTAACTGCTTCAGATTTACAACGCTTTTTGTAAATAGGGATCCTCCAGGAAGTTTTCCACACTCCATTATTATCCAAGAAGAAGAAGATGGAGTATTCTACCCTACCAGATATGCTTTATAGTTATTAAACTATCAGAAATAATGCTCTTGGATCGATGGCACATGCTCTGAGTGACCAGAAGTTCCAGAAACACAGGGACATCGATAAATGGCTACTTTGCTTCAACAGACAAAGTTCATAGTGACTAATCACATCATCATCATCGTTTCTGGCCTGCTAATGGTCGAGCACGTCGAGAAGACATGGTCAGATCGTCTATCCGTTTACTACAAGTTACTAATAGTACATGTTTACTAATAGTGATTACAATGAATTTATAATAAATAACATAACAGTAATTACTATCCTATTACGGGCAAATAAAGGACAGGCCAAGACTTCTTGAAGTTGTGTTGCCTCAAAAGAAAAAAAAGAAGAAGAAACATAAAATCTTTTAAAAAAAACTTTCATTGTGCATCTATTTATAACCCCGAAAGTTCGATAAATAGAGTGTTTATACAAACGGTAAAATTTGCAAAGGTTCATGTGTAATTATGTACGTCGATTGACTATCCAACTACCTCGTAAAAATGAGTGATGTATGCCAGAAATGGAGGCCCGGGGCGGCCCGGTGCTGCATGTGATGTGTCCACACGGCAAGACCGGGTTCAAATCCCATCCGGATCGTCCCCCGGTAGTAAAGACTGACTATCCGGCTACGTGGTAAAATAAGTCTTATAAGCCAGAAATGGCCAGCTTTAAAGCCAAGAAGAAGAAGAAGAAGCCAGAAATGGCTTGACTGACATTTGATGTAGCTAAGTCAGACAGAGATACACAAATACAGAAATATGCACATATGTACATACACGTATGTAAAGCGAAGCAGAAGAAAATCGATAAATGGTTGTATTTTTCTATCATTACTTACTTATCAGGCGCTACAACCGCTTCCCTGCATTGTTAAAATTTGTTTGTTTAAATTTTGTTAAAAACATTCAAACGGTAATGATCATCATAAATGCGAAACGATTCAACCTAACCGTCATCTCCGGTATTCATCTCCTCGTGAAGTCATCTCCTGGACTCAAACAGTTTATTTCCTGGAGCCTCTAGCGACTTTTTTTAATTATTAGGTTATTAATCTGACGATTCGATAATTATTCGACAAACTACTGTTGACAGTATGAAATACCTAACACAATCACGTGCAATGGTGTATCTGTTTCATGTTAAACATAAAACATATCTTTAGTAATTATTAACATTTCATAAACTTAAGGAGGGGCGGTCCGGTGGTTTATGTGATAAACGGTGTCGGTTCTATACGACAGGACCGGGTTTCAAATCTCATTCAATTTTTATGTGGTAAAAATAAATCTACTAAGCTAGAAATGGCCGGCATAACTTTAGAGGTCGCTAAGTCAAGAAGAACCTTGGCTTTTTCTTGGACTTACTTACTAGAATACTTGGATATAATACACAATCTATCCGTACATACTCATCCATCTAACAGTTATTGCTGAAAATAGGTATTTTTATGATGGAATGGCCAGTTCCTAATGTTAAGAAAAAACCAAACAATTAAACCATACAAACAAACCTTAAAAATATACATAACAATACATATGCATTAAACAACACATGTTACACGTGTTAATAGGTGTATCAATGTAACTTGTGTTAATAAGATTATTTGAAGTGGATCTAAATGTTATTTAATAATTCATATTATTAATTAATTCATTAACTTATCTGTAGACATCGTCTTTCAATTTTATTTACGTATGAATTGACATTCATTTGAAATATCTTCAAAATCAATAATAATCAATTGCTCTTTTCTATGTATGAACAAAGTAGTAACTGAAAAAAAACCACCATTTATTCTTTTATTCAAGCCTCCCGCCTCAACAAAAAAAACTGTAGTAATCCATCAAAATCTCAAAAGGAGATGATTGACTGCTAATGCTATCATGCTTGGTCTTGCGTAACGCAGAACAACCTTAAACTGTTTCATCGTTGGTTTAATACAGCTTGTGAACTATAAAAATATCCCCATTTATGTTGCCTTTAAACATCAGCACTGCTTCTATTCGTACCACATTTAATATTGCAGAGAGGGTAAGAACCCTTGATAAAGTGTAATCATACTCTTAAGGATTCAAAGAAGCGGGGATGTTTAACAAGAGTACATGGAAACAGAGTAAGGTGTTTCGATTGGACAAACTTCTATAAAACCACCAGCCTTCATTATAGTCATCAAGAGCATCATCGTTACATCACCATCAGCGTTATCATTATGTATATCTTTATGAGCTGAGCGAGGACAGTATGTAGTCTAAAGTACGGAAACGATGATTTAAGGCTTAGTTAATCGAATTTCAACCTATTTTGATCACAAATAACCAATATCTAAACGTTATATAATGTTGTTTATGTGTGTAATTCATATAACTGAAAAGAACCAATAAACCAAACGGTAAAAAAAATGTAATTTGAATATTATAACTTCAACCTAATTTCAAGATGTTTCGATACAATAATACACTTCTTCTTACTTGAGTACATTTTGTTTTTATGTTTAATAGGAAAACAACAAACACCATACCATTTGCAAATAGATCTGAATGAATCTTTACATTGTAGATGACTGAAGTTATTATCCGTGCGTGGTAGAACTGGTAACTATCTAATACAAATATATTTAATCAACATAACATTTCTTTTATTTTTGTGTAGTTTTTCATGACATTGTTGGATGAGACAATGTATCATTTCAAAACTCCCCACACTATGAATAATATTAGGTACATATAGAATAGAAAATAACGGTGGTGAACTAATTAACATTTATACACTTGAACGTGTACGAGACGTAAAATCAATACCTTTCTATACTCCATAGTTTGTATGATATATTATACGCTAGGAATATAGTATCAACACTTCACTTCAAATAATCGTTGAAAGCCACCAGGATGAAGTAAGTTACTAGACAGTATTTCTCTCCTTAATGCTTTCATAAGCAGAATAATGCTGCATAAAGCAAAAAAAAATACGAAACAAGCAAGAGTAATGGAAAACGCTGAAGGCGAAATCGTTACATCAGAAAAGCATAAAACTATTCAAATCAGTGTTATGTGTACTGTATGGAAAAAGAAGGTTTGTATGGGAGGGAAACATACCAGGACAATCTGGGAGAAATGTGTGTTTGTGTAAAAGAGAAGGATCGAAATAAGTATATACGAGGCTGTACATATCCACGATAGTCATATTTACCGTGCAATGACCTACCAAAAGAAAATGATGGAAACCCTTACTCGAACAGAGCGGCACAGAATAAAAACAAGATTCATTCATAAACCTTGCTTTCAAACCACTGAGTTTGAAATCAGTCTATGGCACTAGTTGCATAGCGGTCGATGCAAAGCATGGCTGGCGCGAAGTATACAAATAACTCATCCACATAGAAATGTGTTAAATACATTGTGCAGACAGTTTATTTTGAAATGTGTGCAAATGTTTAAATTCTCTATCACCAAATCATACTAGGTTCGCACAATATTTCTGTGTATACTAAGCTTTTTATATATGCAATGTTCAGTTTAGTTAATGCGTGAATAAATCTTTGCAAAAGATAAAGTTGTATATGCCGTTACTATAAAATTGAAGTCAACATTTCAATACATTTATCCTTACATGAGTTCCAATTGTTAAAGATTCCAATTTTAAAATCATCCCCAAATCGAATACAAAACGAAAATTCGCTTCAGGCGCACGGTTATCAGGATCGATATTACTCGCGCTATATCTGTTTTCCTTCATCCTCCATCGGGATCCATACATGTTCGCCTTTAATTCTAATTATGTATATCTACGGCGAGAAGACTATGCGTGCTAGCTGTGATTCGGTTACCGTGTTCGGATGAATAATTAACAACAAATCGAAAAATCAATCCTAGCTTATTCTATTTATCCGGTATTGACAGGAACAATTTAAATTGTTAAGTGAATTTCAACCTATAACTCATAGGAACGGGAGCTTGAAAATCCTTTCACTGCAATCAATGCTAAAATAAGCTAGACCATGATAAACGCTCGTTGTGATATGGGACAATTCGTGTGTGTCGAATCAACACACTGTTCAGTTAATTATCTGTCTAAAGTCTTTTTGATAGGTTACTCACGGTGACCGCATGTACATATTGTGACTATTTATAAACTTCATATTCATCAGTCAAACGAACTCACTTGCTAGTGCTAGTAAAATAGGAGTTTAAGGTACAAATGGAATGATATTTGATATCTTTAAAGGCGAAAAACAGATTTTACAAGAAGTTTGTGATTTAAAATTTGCTTATTTTTTGAGTTATAACTCTTATCACAGCATACACCAATATCAATCACTTGGACCTATCCTCGAGATTAAAGTAATTAAAAGAAAGAAAGAAAAATGAAGCAGTGTTGACCAGTTTTACTAAAATTCCTAAACTCATGAAAAAAGCAATGCTACTACTAGCACTACTTTCCATGTATCACGCAGCGACCTTGAATTCCCATTTTTTTTGTATTGCAGTTTTCAGCCAGGTTAACCAGCGATCATGACTTTATTATCCGTAACTGAATAGACATAATTGTGTACGAACGAACGATGCTAAAGGAATTCAGTACTGGAATTTTAGAGAAAAAATCGACACCATTATCAATAAATCACAGATTAAGAGGAGATTTGTTTACTACTAAAATTGTCCATGAATATGCAAAGGACCGACGATCATACACTATCGATGAATTACCTTTAACAACCAGTAATAAATTCTATTAGATCTTTAACACTAAAACTCATCTTCTGAATGGTTTGCGGCCATTAGTAAAGTATTAATATCCTATATTTCAGTTTGTAAAAAAATCACATTTGCTTATTAAATATAAAAAAACTACTCATTGGTTCGAGCAGAATAGTTCCCAAAACACAACTTCTTTGAGAAATTTGCCACAATATTTCGTTTTTGTTTACCGTTCTGATTCAAATTGCCAACAGCTTCGAATTCAGTATATTCTTCTTAATTTAACTAAATTTGTTCTTAGACAGACTAGACTTTTTATATGATATATTATAATAATGTTAATAAGTGATGGCCATCTGGAAAGCCCTAATTTCATGATAAATAAATCTTTCCAGCTTGTCAGTTATTTTATTACCAGTGGCATTTTTAGCAGTTTTATTTTAAACCAACTCCAGTGTAATTTAATTTTTGATTCCTGTAATCTGGGCTTGGTGGAAAGGAGTATATCGAAATCTATTGTTGACGTAACTATCAACGTGAAACAATGAAAAACTTATCGTACTCTCTCCTCTTGGCTTAACGACCTCTAAGGTCATTCCGGCCATTTCTGGCTTACTAGATCTATTTTTACTATGTAGCCGGATAGTCAGTCCTTGCTACAGGGAGACGGTCCGGTCGGGATTTTGGGATGAGACGGCGCCGTTCATCAAATACACCACCGGAACGCATCATAGTAAAGATGACTGGAAAATAACAATATTTAAAGGAGGACGTGACGAATATTCATGTGACTTGATGGCCATGCCGAAAGGATCGTAGATTCGCGCAGGAGCAACTCGGTTAAATGTTCTTAAAAAACTACAATAAATGAAAAGAGGAAATAAAGAGTACCGGGCTATCTATCGGTAAGCCTGTCTTTCTAACGATCCAGGACGGTTTTATAAAACGAAGCTTAAAAGATAAGTTAAAAAGTATATAGTTTTATCTTTATCATGCAAAGTATTCGAGTTGTGAACAATATGCTGCCCGGAATATCAATCAAAGTGTGAATCAATCAAATGAAATGAAACATGACATCGAAAACGTTCGGAAATCGTTGCAAATTCACTATTTTATAATAAGGTTTGAGTGATGTTGCTGGAAGTTCACATGCGTTTTTCCAAATAAAAAGTTTTGCTCCTTTGATTCGTGATATGTAGAGGTGAGACCAATTCAAGGTATTTAATATACTTTATACAATATTATAAGCAAAAGGTGTCTTAAGTGTCTGTAATTTGAATCAAATATTATTTTATCGGGTGGTGCATGTGATAAACGGCGCCGGTCCACACGGCAGGACCGGGTTCAAATCCCATCCAGAGCGTCCCCCCGTAGCAAGTACTGACTGTCCGGGTATGTGGTAAAAATAAGTCTAGTAAGTAAGAAATGGCCGACATGACCTGTAAGGTAGTTAAGCCAAGAAGAAGAAGTATCGCGTGTAATGCACAAACACAAAAAAAAAGATTTTTCGCAAAAACTAATGTCTGCTTAGTTCAGTTTGTTCTGCCTTATCCTCTTGTTTCTTAACACCTACATGTTTTTCCATTCGAATGATATGACCAGCTCACCAGCCCCTGCGAGTCTAATTCGCTGAACGATAGCGAGTTCATCCTACAACTCATACAGGTCGTTATTATTGCGGCTCCGCTATTGCCCTTTCACACAAAATGTAAAAGTATTTTCATATTAAAGAATAGATATGTAAAAGTCATGCACCAACTTGGGTATAATTGTTTAAACTCAAAAACTTTGACGCCTTTCAAGAGTTGTAGAGTTCTTAATGATTGTGAGTAAAATATTTACAGTTTAGTTTAACTTTAATACATCATTAGTATGGTTACTAATTTGAGTAGTTCATTAGTGAACACTATAGTCAAAACTTGAAGACATACTTTTTTCATGAAAATGTTTAATAAATATCTAGCATTAGCGTTAGTAATTGACGTAATTCAGTAAAATGTAAGGGTTTTGCAGTTATCCGCATTAACCATACCATTAGCTCTTCCAACCACAACCCAGGGTAAGTACCCTAAAACCTAAACTGGATCTAAACAATAACTGGTTCTATAAAAGCTTTAATGTGGTAGTTTACATTCTGACGTGAGATTCGAACCAACACATTATGATAGTGTTCGGTGGAAAGTTAAAACGGAGCGGACAAAATACTATAACATCGTTGAACCTACTAGTTGATTGAACATTACTATGATGTGCAAAATGACATCATTTAGAAAGGAGCAAAACAAGTCGTGCGAATTATTGGCCTCGTCAACAATAATTCTAAGAATCGAAAACCGGAACACTTTTAAAAATCAAAGGAAAACCGGCAAAAATCATCTAGAGAAATACAAAAATAGCAAACCTCATTATGAACTCAAAAACATCTGGAAAGCCATTATTCTACCAGGCAATGTGACCAGAACTACCGATTTATCTGTATTCCTACCGATTTTTGATAAGCCTACCGATTCACAGACGAGCACCCTGAAACTACCGATTTTTCATGAGTCCTACCGAAAATCACAGAATTTTCTTAATATTACTGAAGAAGTCATAAATGGCAAAAATGAATTGTCTACAGACAATCAAAAACTGCATATTTTTAAAAAGACCGAGTTTTGGCTCTTTTTGTGCCGCTGAAAACGACAAAATTCACAACAATTCAACATTTCCATTTTCCCTGCGAACAAACCTCCCCCGGCCCCCCGGTCACACGTACTAGCTGAAGAGAACATGAGCTGAACAGAATTAGGATCATACCGACAACTACCGATAATTTTTTTGCTTTCCTACCGATAACGAGGAAAACAATCTGGTCACACTGCTACCAGGTATGGGACGAATTCATACATTGTGGGAGGCTGTCAATAAACTATGGAACGAATTAAAAAAACTCTGGGAAACCTTCAAAAATCGCGAGATACTTTATAAATACTTCTTAACAATAATGATGTGCAAACAGCTTTAAACTTCCCTATTGGCTTAATATTTATAGCATGTTGTAGAGTACCTACTAATAATCTTAGAGTATTACACCTTAGAACCTACTAATAATCTTAGGTGATCCGGTGGTGTATGTGATAAAAGGAACCAGTTCCACACGACAGGATCGAGTTAGAATCCCATCCGGACAAATTTATAGTATGGTAGAAGTTTAAGGTAACCGAGCAAGCCGAGCGCAATGAATTTTGAAAGATAAAATAAATTAAAAAATATTTAGAAATTATTTGAAGATTCTCATGAACCAAGTTGGTTTAATGCAGCTACGGAACTTGCCAATTGTTTTAACTTTTCAATAAATTAATTTTTACTCTTAGTCGTACAAAGACAACCAAAGTATATTTTACGACGTTATAATCTGGAGTAAACTCTTAACACAATTACAATGAAGGAAGTAAATACCTTCGTCCCTGGAAAAATTGTTTCTTAATTGTTTCTTAAGTGAATAGATGATCACTAATTCATATGAAATTTATGTCCAAGCTAAATTTCTATGCAGAACTCATAAACTGTTTTCAATAAGACCGGATACCTGTGCTTTTAATAATGTAATTGGTTCTGCCTGGTGAAGCATTTATGTACATAGTCCTAGATTTTGCTTGTAATGTGAATTGCTGTTTTTTTTATGGAAAAACATTGAGGATCTTACTTTTAGTTAATATAGAGAACGGGATAATGTTTAAATTTCATATACAAATAAACTTCAAATTTGTTTGTGAAAAATTAATGGCATATCAAATAAAGTTTGATAATCATTTCACATTATCACATTATACTGTACGCTTGTATAGTAGCAGAAGAGCCGAACTTCACATGACTGGGTCTTTACCAGATACAGTAGTACCTCAAGACCTTGACATACGAGTGTTTTGAGATACGAGCCGCCAAGTGAACGAAATTAGAGATTTGGAATTTGTTGCTGTACGATACGTGCAACATTTGAGATACGAGTAATATCACACTACATCGCTCCACACGACGTTATATAAGTTATGGGAGCTGGAATTTCGGGAATTTGAGAAAAATTGTTTTCCGATATGAGTGTAACATGTAAACAAGAGATGATTAGATATGTTATACATCTAACATCCAATATTAGTAAATGAGTTGAACTCGTCTCTCAAGGTACTGTAGTACTTACTGTAGTAGTATTATACTGTAGTCTATATGTAGTAAAACCAGTGATAATGATATACAGTGATGTGATAGTGATATACTGTAGCATCCAAGGTTTTATAGAGCTTATAGAGGATGAGCGTAGTTGTTGCTTATATTTAAAAAAAAGTATTAGAGGTATTGAGTGATTTGCGACCTGTTGGATGTTAGTTACTGATTATACTCTACTGGTCCAATTAGCATAGTATGAGACAATTAGTATGACACTTGGTCTCCTAAGAAGAAAAACAGCTTCCAAATGGTTTATCAATACATTTTCCGGTACAGTTCCATAAACGTTAAATGAGCATTTTACACTTGTACAATTTTCCTAATTAAAATAAACGTACCTTAATTATCTACAGTATCATCACATGACTCCGTGAATCGAAATGTATACCACACATAGTAAAAGGTGCAGTGAACAAAATAAATCAATGATGAGTATAATATATATCTTGCATCCACCAATCATTTAAGTATGGTGATAGTTGTAAGTACTGTACCTCTTAACAAAACACTTCCATATAATTTAAAAGTCTGTTTACAAACTTCCCAGTGACCAATACGGCCAATCAATACGACCAGGCTGTTCTATCTGAAAAAAAACTTCACAGTGGCAAGAGCAACCACTTCAAAATCAATGAAACAGCCTTTATCATGTTATTCTGTACCGTACAAATATGCGCTGGGACAACAAAAAGCGATGTAATTCGTCGCTAATATATTTTGCAGCGTGTTGTCACATTATATCCTGAACCGTTTCACCTGTTTTACCGTATCGTAAGGGCCAAAACATGAATGAAAGCCCATACTGTGAATACAGCCAGTCAGGACACAGTTTGTTGATTTTACACAAATTACACGATTATGTATTACAGTAGCTGCAGACTTCAGATAATTTAGTTCGACGTACATTGGTTTATGGTCACTTCAATATCGTATATGTTGCAACATCGTATATGTAAAATATTACATCTTGTCTAAAATGAATAAATGGTATTATGCACTACATGAAAACCCAGCTTGGAAATATTTATGGTAAGAATGAAATGAATTGAATTGAAATGATTAAATATAAATATCATATTACGTACCATTGCGCGATAAAATCAGGATTGATTGCAAATATTGTGGACGTTCGATTATTAACATCGGACCCGTTGTATTCGCCTGTTGATGATACAAAGTTGTAAGCATCCATAGCAAGATGCTTCCGATGATTTTATTGATAAATGTTCAACTGATTTGAACGAGCTTGTAAAAACATTCAGCTCCACTTGGCAAATGAATCAAAACGTTATTAACAAACAGTTTTTCGTTTGTTTGTGATGCCGCTATGTATTCTTGTTTCAATTGATTTTTCGTTTGAAATACATTGATTAGTTGAACATTTTATCTTCATCATTTGTTCAGTCATCTTCAGCAGTCGTTCCACCGTGGCATTTTGGAAATCTGAAATAAATTAATACAAACATAATACTGTTACAACTTCGAAAACTGTATAATTCTTATAAAGAACTGTCATAATTCAATGCTTTTTAAGAAAGGTACAACGTCTTGAAAATCTGAAAAAAAATCAGTATCGTGCTCAAATGTGAGCAAACCAACGATGATGATGTTTACGATAATAATATGCGACCTAGCAATAAATCTATATTGTAATCCGCCATGTGCACATCTATAATTTTGCCAATGGGCTAACATGCAAACCACTGGAAAATAGCAGTAAAACAACGGTTTTGAAATCAATTAAGAGATAGTGATGTTAGAGAATACACACATTATCATATCACATGTGACATAGATCAAACGTTATAGCTAACAAAAGCCTAATGACCTAAAATCATTTTTAACTTATATACGATGTGTTAAAATGTTATGTTTTCAAGTGTGTTGTTGCTAATTTGGTATATTCGATATTTCACTCGATTAATCCCTGGGTCCAAACACAACTGAACTATGCTTCCCTTATATACGATTGATAATTACGCACAAACTTAACAATGAGCATAACAAGAGGTAAATAAAGCCATATTTTCTTTAAACGTTGTTTTTAACATGAGTAGATAGATAATTATTAATAAAACAAAAACAAAAAACAGCAAAAACCAATCCACCAAACTTGCTCAACTAGTCGAAGCACAGTAAATTGATTGAAAATATTCAACTTTAATTCATTTTACGTTTAGCGCACATTGGAATGCTATATTTATGCTCAAACCAACTCGTTATGCACTATCTACTTTCAAAAATGGTACAATTTTGAACGGTTTTATGTTTCCATATTGTGTATAGCTTTAAAAAACATTCTTTCATTGTGCATCATCCCAACCAACCATTAAAACTCAAGTCATGAACCTCTCTCGAAACTTGTGAAGAAGGTAAACTAATAACTACTATAATATTCATAGAATTCTTTTCATACTATTTCATAGAAGGGCAAGCGTGATTTATCGCGTGCTAGCATCGTCTACCCTTTAAAGATCCACTTATCGTCACACTGGAAAGAACGAATAATAAATAAGGAACAAGAATTAAAAAAAGAAAATAAAAAAAAGATTCGACATAGTTAGTAGATTTGAATGGTCGTACAAAATTGTAGTGTTTATTACAGAGAACTTGAAATTCTTGAAGTATGAATTATACCTTCAGTTGTACCCCATTTCATTGTAATAGTTTTATGTTTTAGGTAAAAATAATTGAATTATCGCTGTTAAGGATATTATATCGTATCTACATAGTTATGGTAAATGCTCACATTGGTTAAGACAAAATAGAGATATTTAAAAAATCGATGTTAAAAAACATAAACCTACAATACACTCTTGATTATGTTTTTGATTACATGTTGATATTCAGAAGTAAAATTCAAAAACCAAACAAATAAACATAAACAGTTTGGATATGTATATATCTACAACACATAACAGAAGGTTGTTCAATGTTACCAATCAATCAATTCAATGTTCATGTTAACTAAATCAAACCTATGAAAACAATTTTTAAAGTTAACATCGAGATAGACTAGTTTATAGATATTTCATTCCTTGCTGCTGGCAAATATATTCTCCCTTGAGTTTATGTGATTTTGAAGCTTGGGCGGTAATTGCGTTAGTTAAATTTCCGCAATCAATCACACACAGGTGATGAAAAATATTTTGCTACCAGAAGGATAACAACGTTAAATTTCAATTTCTCGGTGCTTACAGTTTATAGCCCTAAGCGTTTACTAGCATTTCGCGGCTGCTTTAACTGGTTTGCCGGTGTTATGTAGGAACCTCGGATAGTTAATCGGAAAAATAAAATAATCGTGATACTTATTAAAAAAAGATTTACAATATTTTGGGATGTACGTTAAAGGAGGATGAAAAGTTTGTTAAGTAGTTTCGAATAACAGACAACAATATATAAATGTAATATTTTAAATTTAACAAGTACATATATTAAGTATAAATAACTAAAAAATAGATATATTATTACAAACAGTTTATTGTCAAACACTGGATTTTCGAATTGTTTTTACACTGCGCGCACCTTTAAACCTGTTATACCTTTCCTTAAACGAATACCAGTATGAAAACTTATCTGATCGTTTCTTCTTCCTTCTTCCCGTTGCCTCGCCGTTGCAAATAATATCAATAACCGCTTTACGTTCCGAAGTATAGAAAAAATTACAATTATATAAGAAATAGAAATTGTAAATATAATACAAGCATTCAATGGTCCATCTTTGATATTTTTGAAGAATTGTTTTACAATCAATTGCTTTTGAATTTTTTCATATCGATACGATAGTGTCTTTATCATAAAGCGCGCCAAGTATCATACAAATACGTACCGAGGCAGCAATACGGCAAATGCCATAATCTTAAAATTATAATAGCAATATCATATAACCCAAATACAATTTTGTAACTCATTTTTTTCAAAGCCAAAAGTTACACGTTATTAGTTTATGGCATCAAGTGGCAGACATATTTCTGGTTTCTTTAACTTATTTTTACCATTTATCTTGATAATCAGTCCTTGCTACAGATGTAACACTCCAAGAAGCATATAAGCATTAGTTCTTATATATGAAAATCTGACGCGATTATCACTAAGTGACTTGGTTCGATCTCAGTTCGAGCAAATGGCTCAGTTTTCTTATGACTATTTAGTCCTAAAATCTTTTAGTAAATCCACTATTAAATCCGTTAGGCATGTCATTTTTACATAATTGACACAACATTTTGGAATTACATTGTTAGCGTAATGATCCTGGGATTTATTTTCATCATATACATAATTATTTGTTTGCCTTAGAGCAGTGATGTCAAACTCATTTCGGGTTCGCGGGCCGGATTGCATGTAGAATCCTTCTTGTGGGCCGAGTTACTGTACTGTGCGGGGAGGGGTTCGATGACAGCTTTAAAATGACCGAGTAGAATGGAGGCATTAAAAACTACATGTGCATCTATTTCCAACTCAACGCGAGAGAGGAATACAACAGCAACGTTCAAAATTAATTTTAATTTGAACTTTTTGCTTGCGCTTTTCAGAGCCTGATTATACCTATCTCATGGTGGATTCGATTGGCCGGATTGGAAGACCTAGCCGTATGTTTGGCATGACTGTCTTTGTGCAGTGCAAATACCTACAATTAAAAAGTGCAATCACCTACAAGAATATCAAAAAACAGTTTAGCAGTGGCGAATTTGCACTACCGGGGTTTCTTTTATTTTTCCTTCACTTTTTTAGCCTGTAGCAGGATAGCCAGTTTGTGTACAGGTTTTCGTTCGGGATGGGATTTCATACTCTTCCATAACCGAACCGTTACCCCATACACCCACCCTCATGAAAAACATACAATACAATAACATCAATAAATGTAATTGTGAAATTTGTAATCAATTTAACATATATCAATCACTTATATTATACATGATGAGAATCTTTAGAGTGAAACAAATTAGCTCGATCGACCAAAACACGGAAAAGTTTAATCGATCTTTCAACGATCACCGTACAAATCATACTCGTAAAGGCCATACTCCTGCATGCATTTCACAATAACAGGTAGTTGATAGATTCTGTAGGCCACAACAGTAAGCAAATTCTACAAAATCAATTTGAAGAATTTGATTCGCATGCTTTGCATTGTTTAGTCAGACCTTCATAAATAAGAATGGAACAACACCACTTTTGTTACTTATGATTTACAACCTGCCTGTAAAGCTTACGTTCAAAACTGAATCCCAACCAACTGTTAACTGACGCACAGTCGGAGATGTATTTTTTAAAGTTGTTCACCTTGATAGCGGTCAAGGCATGCGCATGTATACGATCTCAGACGATCGTACAACCTAGCTTTGGTGCATATGTGTGTGTATCATCCGTACTGATGACTAACCAGAAATTCCAGATGTAACGGTGAATAGCAAAGCAAAACATATGAATAATAAACTGAACTCGTAACGTAAACCACATTAGAAAACTATCACTTAGTTTATGTTGGTGCTTTTACACGATCAAAAAAACCCATTACTATATGAGTGTAAACGATTGATTGAGATTGCTTCATTATTGTTACGAATAAACAACAGTTCGCTTGTGAATTATCATCATGGAACCAGTTGATACGTCAGTAACGTTTTCACATTTTCGCCGTTAACATAGAGATAAGTGCAGTTAAGTTCATAGCCTGTTAACCTGTAAACAATAAACAATGAAACAAATACCCGCATATTCGCATACCCACACTACTACCATAACCGGTGGTAATTCGTGCGTACAATCGAATTTCTCGAGATTATACCTGCGTCTTCTACCAAAGATCATAGCCAGTGTATGATTGTACGTTGAAATAGCAAGATCGCTTAATTTTTTGTGAATAGTTGCTTTCGACATCAATACATAATTTGCAGTGGTGATTGTTTTTTTAGTGGATTGTAAATTAAATAAAAATTTCAGTGAAAGGATTTTTTTTTCAATCAGCATAATTCAACAACATGTGTAAACATATTTTATTGCTTATTTTTGTGATACTGTTTTGTTTAAACGGCTATGAAGCACAAAATACAAATAAACAATGTGCTCAGAATAATGAATATGTAAGTATATACATTTTAATTGCAAAATGTGGTTATCATGAGACATTAATCTCAAATGTGTTTAATTTTCGTTTCGTTTAATTTGTTTAATTCGAATATCCGTTTTATTCGTGTAATAGTGTCTAACGCACCGAGATTGCTGTTCGGGAAGTTGCTTAAGCTTCTCGTATAAATGCGTACCAGTGCCAGGAGGTGCTTCAGTGAGTACTGTATTAGTACCGGTCAAACCAACCCCAATAGATACTGAAAATCGTTTTGGAGGTGATGACGGTGGTGCTAGTTTGACCCAAAAAACCTGTGCACTTAATGGAGAATATGTGAGTACAGAATCTTTCTTCATCATGCCTGTTGTGTTCATTCGATGTTTCTGTAACTTTTTTTTGTTTCACCTCTACTATATTTTATAAATTTATTCTTATCATTATTCCAAAAGTGTCTCACGCATGCAGAATGCTGTTCGGGCAACTGTTTGACTTTCTCCTATAAATGTGTGCCCTTGAATCCACCTGGCACGACAGTGGCCGTATTAAAGGATTCGACGCCACAGAAACCAACCGTTAGTTTCACGAATCGTATTGGTGAAGATTCAACAAATCCTACCACAAATTCGGCTTCTACTCCAAAAAAATGTGCTGGGATTGGTGAATATGTAAGTTGATAAATTGTAACTATGAAACTTAGCAATGAATCTTGTGCTAGTGTAGTATGTGCTCAAAAAGGAAAAGTTTCACTTTTTACTGTAGAACTGCTACAAAGCTACATATACAATAATATAAAAATATTAAACAGTCTTGTGTTATGTTGGCCATTACGAAACTGGTCTATATAACTCTAATGCCGTGAAAGGTTTAAAATATAACCTGTAAAGTTCAAATAAGTACTCACAAGCTTACAATTTAATTTCTGTTATAGTGCCTAACGTCCTCGGAATGCTGCTCTAAAAGTTGTTTAAGCTTCGCATATAAATGCGTCAACAGGTATGACCTTTATGCTGGCGCTGATCCAAATCCATCTACGACGCCAATTTCTACCGCTAATCGATTTGGGGATTCATCGGTGGATACAAACACAGGAACACGTAAATGCATATCTAATGGATTATATGTAAGTGTAGCATTTACATACAAAATATTTTTCAAATCAATCTTACAGTTTTGCTAATTGTTTACCATGTTTCTTACATACAGTGCTTCCACAATACAGAATGTTGTTCAGGAGCCTGTTACAAATCCATATGTTCTACAGAAATCCGACTTGGTGTACCGGAATCAGAACTAACCCGCCCATCAGTTGCTAATGGACCCTACATTCCAGTAAATAATTTGGATGATCTCATTTCTCGGTTTGGGGGACAAGTTTCGACAACCGAACAAAATCTTAACCGTCAAGAAAGGCGTTGTAAAATTGTTGGTGATATGGTAAGTAATTTACTCGTGACGACATGACACGAAATGTCAAGGTGAACAAAAGTAAAAACACTTTTATATTGTTACAGTGCAATCGACATGAAGATTGTTGCTCATCAAACTGCCATTCGTATAGACGAAAGTGTGTCAACTAATAAAAGTCTGTATAAATATTACAATTATACAAAATAAATATTGCTTCACTTACGCAATTTTTGCGCAATCTCAATGCAGCCTACCTTCGTTTTGATTCGATGGACCAATATTGAATAAACGAAGAGAAAGTGTATAAATATAATCAAATATGACCACAAACATCGTTTTATTCTGATTATGTATTAAGTAGCTATATTTCACACATCCGAACATCCTACATTTAAATGCGATAGAATGAATGCACCACTGAATTAGAAGATTGCTGGTTTTATGAAAAAATAATATTTCTATAACTTTGTAAACTTTGTAGTTTTTTTATAATTTGAATAAAACGAAGCTTTATCAAGCATCTATTCTTGCTTCAATTATTCTTTAATTTTAATTTTAATTTTAATCGATTTGTTGTATTATTGTATTGTATTGTATTGTATTGTATATTGTAACCCCCTGTTTGTTGTGTCATGTTGTAATCTGGCTATAAACTATAATTTGAATTTCATACAAATTGGCGTAATTACAAAAATGGATTGATAACAATTACTGTCCTCAAACCTCGAATTCTCAAACGAGTTTAATCTGTTCCAGTGCTTTAGTCGTTACCTGAAGAACTCGTTATGTGAGTAGTGCTTTATACGGTTCATATAAAACGTAAAAAAATCCGCCTCACATTGAAATAATGCTCATACAAAGTGTATATAATTTGTTTATTAACCTAGTTATCTTTTACCTAGGAACTTTTATCTGCACCGTTTGAAGCTGTTATATGAATTCTTAATTCTTAACTATAGGCCATCCTCTCAAACTCATTAACGGGTTGTTTTCTGATATAATTGATCTTAGCATTGTCTGAACATTTCATATCAAACCACAGAAAACAATATTTTAAAGAAACCCAAATGCACGTTATGAGAAATTTTACACGTTACGTTACACGAAAGAGGTATTTTCGTAGCATTTAGATTTGCTCGTTTTACGAAAAACTTCTGAAAGGGAGTACTCGTTATAAGGGTTTTGACAGTGTGACAGTAAACTGTTAAGAAAGTGCATCTGGATTACGGGGCACTGCTTCGTAATTTCATGTTAAAACGGGTAAAACTTATTAACTGAACAATGCAAATCTGTAACCATAGCTAGCAATAAGTATAAAGCAAAAGCATTGTAGAACCAACACATTAAGCTTAATCCCCAAAGAACTTTAGGTCAACGCATCGGTTACGAAAATTAAGATAGTGAAAATCGTGGCAAAAATTTAAAAAGCGTCAATT
The DNA here is from genome assembly GCF_943734845.2 of Anopheles funestus. Taxonomy (NCBI): domain Eukaryota; kingdom Metazoa; phylum Arthropoda; class Insecta; order Diptera; family Culicidae; genus Anopheles; species Anopheles funestus. The sequence goes on from NC_064599.1 coordinate 46,678,012, forward strand.
AATTGGTAAGTGAACTATCTATGAGACCTTTTGATTAAACCTAACCAGGCTTATACGTGATAAACGGCGTCGATCCACACGGGAGGACCGAGTTTCAAATCCCATCCGTACCGTCCCCCATAGCAAGGACTGACTATCCGGCTACGTGGTAAAATAAGTTTTAACATGGCGTTCTTAACAAGCAATAAAAAAAGATTTATAACAGTATCATAGTCATTCAAAAGCATTTTTTGCAAATACTTTTCAATGTTCTAACAATTCCAAACAGTACTGAAACATTGAATGCAGTTGCAGGACAATCAAATCACAGGCAAAACTATTCTACAAACCATTTACAAATAAATTGAGCAAAATACGAAAAATGAGTACGAAACAAAGGAATTTCATTATTATTGAGATTTAAACACAAAAATTGTGAGTAAACATGCAAAGTAATATTCTTGTTTCAAGACGAAGGGTACAAATACCAACATAATTATATAATACAATGCAAATTTTAGCACACCATAAATTTATCAAAACTCGATATTTTTTATACTAATGTCATGTTTTATGCATATCAAATTGTAAACAAAAATCCCATAGCGTTGAAGAAATATTTTTTTAATTGAAAGTCATTTTAGATAAACTCGTTGTTTCGGTAGACAAATATTAATTGTCAAATGTGCTACACATAGCAAACTGACTCGGCCGATGGTTCCCCATGGTTATGACCCCAAATCATTTGGAACACTTTTGGCTATGTTTGGTATCTATGTTTAGTACTATACGCCAGCATTATGTGAGACTTCGAAAATTACTTGTAATCATCTATCTTAGAGTAGGTCAGCATTGGCAAGAAGTAAAAAAAGCTGTGTTTTAAAACATTTAGCAACAACAACAAAAAGTTGTATACATGCTATAAAACTACATGTTTTAATTCGTTCACGGTATAACGTCTTCATAATGTTAGAAATGTTTTCACATTATATCAGTACAATGAACAGCAACCATGTAATGCATATCAAAGGTTCTTCATTATATTAACTGAATGCTTAAATTTGTAAAACAATTATTGGATTCAGCTCACTACAATTTTCATCCACGTTGTCTTAGTCTGTACTTTACTCGGTTTTCATTAGCTCTATAAATATATCCAGGCTCCTGTCATTGTGGTCAGTATTTACTTCTGTTTCTTTTTTCCCTTTTCCGCTCAAAAAAGGGCATGAAAGCTACTTTTAGATATGTTATATTCTTATGTCGGTATTTTTTCTTTAAATTTAATTTAACAACCAGAAATTGATCGAATATTTTATTGATCTACTATCGCCGGATTAACGTCATTTTCATCTTAGTTTGAAAAGTTATGATGTTCACATTGTTAATGTAGAAGATTTTACGTATATTTGTTACAGAACACATTGTACATTGAAATATTGAATATTTTGTCAATAGCCAAGATAGCGTGATAATTTCATGATGCATTTTAAAACGGTAAACGCTACGGATCATGAACAGAGCAGTTAACTCATGAAAGGTCATGCAAAAATTAAGTTAGGGTTTATTATTTATTCCAGCTACTCATCGTACTATTAAATTAATGTGTAATGTCCTCAATTCTACACAATTCTATTAACAAACACAATCAATTGTCTAACATTGACTTACGGACGGTGCTACATCCAAATTGTACCAAAAGCACTAACATAACTAATTTAAAATTACATTTAAAAAGCCTTATATCGATTGAATCTAGCCATACATTCTTAAATCAATTCTCTTCCAATTTTAGGATGCTCTCAACGGTGTCATACATGTCATATTGTTTTCTATTACGTTGAAACACATTGCGCATCATTTTACGGTACATAACATTTTCCATCCATAGGTGAAATCGATATTCGTCATCAAGTATAATCATGTCAAACTTCCGCACTAGTTTGAAATAGTTGCCTATGACGGTAATAGAATACGCAAAGTTTGTGTAGAATTATTTGTTTACCAATAGTGCGCTTTATGGCACATGGCAAAATGCAATAATAACTTATACAATTAAAAGCTTTATAAATTACATGTTCACGCTATCTTCATATCACTATAGTTTAAATGCATTTAATTAGGAAGCATGAAGCATTAAAGTACGCATTGTTGTTATATTACAAATGTTATTTTTCTTTAACCTTTTCTTGGGTTTGAATACAATAATTGTTCTTAAACGAAAACCGATTATTTCTATGTTAATTTTAATTTTTTAACCTTGATATCTTTTCAAATTGCCTGATTTCTAGTGTATAAATATACATTCAAATACATATATATATATATATATATATATATATATGTATATATATGTATATATATATATATATATATTTATTTTTATGTCATTAAACATTAATATGTTAATACGTACATTCATAAATATTGATACGTGAATCTAGTGTGCGTGCAAGCCTATGTCGAATGTATTACAACACTGAATTAGTACCTACTTGTTGCGTACTATTAAGCATAAAAACAGGCCTCAGTTACAGTAGCTAATAACAAAACCTAACGGTTTAATGTTTAATTACATATATCCAATATTATAAAACATATAAAAATAAACATTATTATTACTAAGATCATGTACTAATGTTATTTTTAGACAAAGATTTTTGAAGGTAGTGTATAAGTGATCTTGGGTATTTCACATGAACACATTTAACGTATTCCATTAACAAATCGTTTTAATGTCTTGTGTCAAATATAGCTTGTACTTATTAATCTTTTTATGAATATTTCACTCAATTCAAATAAGGGTTTTTGTAGGTTCTTTGATTTAATAAATCTTCGTCATATCTATAATACAGGACCACATTTTTTACGCAGAACATTTAAAACTTGCTGGTGTTTCAAAGAAAAAAATATTTTAACTATTTATCATATATCTATGTAACTAACATCCTGAACCAAATAAATGAGCACACAACTTTTAATTGCTGCTAAATTCAGAATTTTCAAAGTAACTCCATTTATCAATATTATTCTATGATAGAATCGATAACATATAGTATTTTTAGGAACATTTAGAACATTTATTTACACCATTTATTCCAGAATTTCATCACAAAACACAAACACACATATATGAAAATAATCTTTATAAACACGCACCTAAATCAGTACAAAATTGAACACTCTTAGCAATAATCCAACTTTTCCACACTTTGAGTCAGTAAAGTTTCTTAAAATTCCCAAAGCTTGAACCACTGCACTCAAGAAAACAGTTTGATAATAAAACAATTATTCATACCAGTTTGAAGACACAGTAACGACTGTGTCGTATGAATCAACATGCAAGCTATGAAAGCAACAGTTCTATCCGAAATTATTCGGGAGTCATTCGTGTTTTGGATGAGCATGCGCATTAGCGATGTTAATTTGGAAAGGATATTTTATGACACATAAGGATATTCTGTTGGTTTAAATGTATTTCAAAGAGATTTGTTCAAAATGTATATTTTTTTAAATCTTTTTTTATGGGAATTGGTAGAAATATTTCGCAATAAAAACATGATTGAGTTTTACGCTTTTCCAGTAGAATTTTCTATGGAATGATTACATTATATCTGAAACGTGCATAAACATGTTGATATTAATGAGCAAACATCACAAATATAGTTGGTTAATTTTAAAAATGCATACATATTTCACTGAAACTCATCAATCAGTTACATAACAAACATACAAAAAAGCAAAGTAAATATTTTTGTGCGCAATATAGATTAATAATGATTACGTACTAAAAGGTACCAATACGACGAAATCGTTGCTTATGAATAAAACAAACATACTAAAAGGAACTATAATGTTGTGCCATAATAGTGGAATTATAACATATAAAAGCCATCCCAAAACCAGCATAATAGATATATTATACTAATAACAATAAAGATACAGTCTAGAAGAATTCTGACATAAGAGTAATTTAAATCGATTTTTATGACTCCAACGTACTGGGACGACAAGCAAGTATCGAGCTATTTATACCTTCATCTGTAGTCCCATCATGGAACTTGATAATATAGTAATTGTAAAGGACAAGTAAACACTAATATAATTTTTATGACACATTTGCCTAATTGTCTCCAAATGATACAGACAACAATGTGCAAACATATCTATTCAAGCAGTGCATGACATGTGCAAAACAATTGCATGCTTTTATGGCAGTACGCAGTAAGCTTTCATTGTTCAATCAGCCTCTTGACAGAGTAGCTCAAATTCACTTGTTTTCAGCATCGCTTCTCTTACTTCTTAAAGCGAAAATATTCTGTTCTGATAGAAAAATTGGGTGAGTGCTACAAACGAAATAAGTATAATGAAACAAAAAAAAATATTTACTTTGGTAAATTTACATTAAAACCGATATTTATTTATCCATTCCATGGAAAATGCTTAATGGTATCAAATGAGGTGCTGACTCCAGCGTTCCAGCGTTATTGTCCAGAAATCCAAATATTTGTATATTTGTTGGATCCGGATCAACACCGTATTAGTCGCATGAGGGGTTGCTGGACTAACTACTACACTATGTACATCCAAAGAAAACTATCAGAAACTCGAGAAATGCGGGGAAAGTTTCTATGATTTTTTTTAAACTCTCAAAAGCACCTGCCAAGCTATGTGTTCATCTTTTGGATAAAAACAATGAAGTATTAGAAATTTAAGTTCCTTTCAAACGCATGGAAAACTGTAAACCCCATTAGGATGTCGAAGTCAACAGCGAAATTAACATCGCATACGACACCAACTTCAACTCCGAAATAAACTCCGTATACGACTCCAGGAGTAGTGATGGGCAGATACCGACTCTGAACGGCTCCATACATTTTTGGAGCCGATTTACCGATACAATTGTTTTACCTTAGCTGGATACTGATTTTAACTACTTTAACTCTATGAATAAATCATTCCATGATTTCAATGAGCTCGCAAATAAGACGAGATTGACGGTTAATCAAGATTTGAACGAATGGCGTATTGTTGAGTTATATGATATTGAATATATTATATGAACCGAAATTGGTAACCGGATTTATAGCACTTTAAATTAAATAACACATACAAACTGTTTGTGTAATGAATAGCGTATTAGTATTGATTTTCAAAGTCGAAGTCTATGATCTTGTCAGCAAAAATAATGCCTATGACGTGGATTACAACAATGGACCGATATTACACATTATTTAATTATACATATGTACAGTAAATATCCGAGTTACGCGGTTCTCGACATACGCGGATTCGGAGATACGAGGTTTTTAAAATTTGACAGAAAGAGGAATTTATAACTTATACTTTATACTTTATCTTTTATAGCTATATTTTATTCATTCCTTTATGAATTTAGTTATTTGTAAACTTTTATTACATCAATTAAATAATTTTTCGTTCCATGCATAATGAATAAAATGTTATTGAAAATTATGTTTAACACATTCATCGCCGTAGATTTGTTGCATTTTTTGACACGGCGTTGAACGTGTTTTTTTATTTCACTTAACAACGGCCAGGCCGTATATCATAAATCGTTGAACGTGTTAAATATGATTAAATAACGGTCTGTTTTGTGTTTTTAAAAAATACCTTTTCTTCTTGCGCACACATTGGATCCCTGAATAGGAGGTATAAACTACATGTCATCCAGTATTCGAGATACGCGGATTTTCGAGATACGCGGATTTCTCTGGAACGCATCATCCGCGTATCTCGGGTAATTACTGTATATCATTTAGTTATATCAGCTACATGTTGAAAAAAATGCAAAATGTACGTTATTAAAAAAAAATCCCAAGGAAATTCGAATATAACCCGCCGTGACAGTAACCGGCTAGACAATATTAACTACAGAAACCAAGCAAAATCTGGAACTGACAATCAGGAATGAAAAAAAATATTAGAAAAAGTTATAATAAAAGAAATTAAAAAATATTCCATACATGTATATATACAAACTAAGTCAAAAATAAAAATTACTTATATTCAAGCTAGATTGAGTTTTGCCAGAAAATTCATGTCAAGTCCACCTGAACCGGTCAATGGAACAGCTGCATAGTACACGGACATGCACAGGGAAATATGTTATATAGTATATACATATATGATATACACAGACCCTTGTCTCAGACCCAGGTGAGATTCGAACGATTCCGGCTTGGTGGGTGGTGAGGATGTGAGTAAATCGTATTATTTTCGTATCGTATTAATCGTATTAAGGAAAATTTAAATCGTATTAAGGAATAGAGACTCTCAAAACTGAGCTTTGCGCACTAGTGGAACGCAGGTTAGAAATAGCATCGCGAGAGACTTCAAGTGGAATAGAAGCAGCTCGCACTGCTAAGGCGGCCTTGCGTGCAACCTCTGACTCTTCGAAAACCAGCAGAACGGTATGAAAAGAGAAGAAAAGGACCAATAGTAGGGACAGTAATGTTCATACTATTATAAATAGATTTGACGAGCGTAATGTTAAACCAACACCCAAAATTAAGAAACTATGGACAAGGCTATGGATCCAAAGGCAACAAATAAGAATAAAGAAAGCAAAACCCTGGTTATTGTTCCTAAAGTAGATCAGTCTTGTCATGAAACAAGAGCTGATTTACTCGCTAAATTGGATCCGAGAAAACAGCTATTGTTTGGGTTCCGCAATGGCAGGAGCGGTCAGGTTTATGTTCAAAGTACTGCTCAGGTTAATTTTGATGACATCAGGAAAGATGTAGAAACAATTTTGTTTATCATGTACAAAAATGATATGAAACAGGTTTTGAATTCTTGCGAGATCAACAACTATGCATCCTTTTTGCTGACCTGTTATACGGATACTGTTATGTTTATCGCGCATAAAGACATCAAACAAGTAGAGTCTTTCCTTAATCTTGATTTAAACGCTCAGATGATTGGTTAAAGTACAAAAAAATGGCATTGAACGTTAAAAAGATCAGCTACATGGTAATGTCTGTCGGTAGATTGGACATCCCTTCATCTAACGGAACGAATCGAGGTAACCCGTCAGGTTAAATCCTTGGGGTTATTTTAGACGACAAGTTGAAGTTCCACGCTCACATAGATAGGGTCATCACCAAATCAAATGGCCTATTACCAAAGTATCTGGGAGGGAGAATCGTTCGAGGATCTGACGTGCATAGGAACTGTACACGCAGGCCAGATGAACCCAGAATTCCTAACTTAGTATCTCACAGTGCTAGAAACTCTTTGTTTTCAAGGTGGTTCAACGGTACAACAGATTGCCAAGAGAAATTAAGAACGCGAGTAGCTTGCAAGAATTCAAGCGTGGGTGTGCCGTGTATGTTAAACAAACTGTGTAATGTGATATATGTGTAGATGTCCCATGTTACTCATGATGAAACAGTTCCATGCGTTGGTTCTGGAGTGCCATCTGAACAATGCCAGGGAATACCATTGTGGTGAAGTGAGCCTCGTTTTTCCGCGATTGAATTAGGTTGGAAGCGGTTTGGAAGCGTGAATGATACAGCGGACTCTTAAAAATGTATGTAGAGTACAAATATCGTAAAGATAATTCCGTCCTTTTGAAACCTGTGTTGGGGTAAGAGGTGGTACTTATCATCATCATTTGTATATTTGTATATTTGTATATTTGTATATTTGTATGTTTGTATTTGTAAAAAAGTGATTGGTCACATAGATTGACCTTACCACTTATCTTAAAAACTAGCCTAACGAGGTACAAACACACGGGATAGAGAGTTAAGTATTTAAAAAATTCATCTAAAGGTGCCAGTCAAAATCGTCATATTTACTATTTATTTTAAAAGCGATAGCAGTCATCGGGTCGTTAGCACTGTATGCTCGTCTAGTTTGGTTAGTCCTAATATGTCGGTAATTTCTAAATTATCTAGGGGGCACATATAAGTTTATACTGGCCAACAATTCAAGTGCGTCTATTCCTCCAATGAGGAGTTTACACATAAACCGACATTGGGTAGTGTCCCGTCTACTAGCGAGGGACTGTAAACCAAACAACAAACATCGAGTAGATAAGGGGCCACATTACGCCAAGGGGTGAAACGTAAGACAAAACGTGTAATCTTTTTTGGACAGATTCTAGCTTATTAGACCACACAGCGGACGAGGGATACCAGACCACCGAGCTAGTCTCAAGCAAAGAACGTACAAGGGATTTATAAAGAGTTTTTAAACAATGTGGGTCGGAGAGCTTGCTAGATTGCCTCCAAATAAACCCTAGCATCTTCTATGAAGCACCTAGCCTTATCTACGATATCACAGTAATGTTGATGAAAGCTAAGCTTATGATCGAGTGTAAGTCCTAACACAGTGCGGTGTCCTAACACCGCGACAGTAGCGTCACAAAAATATTGTAGCTAAAGACTAAAGGACGAACAGATCTATAGAAGGACATAGTCACGCACTTATCAACAGAAATAGTCAGGTCATTTTTTGGCACCAATCCGTAAAGCTCTCAATGGCACTTTGCAAACAGAGACAATCAGACAGGCACCAAACAGGAAGGAATAGTCTCACGTCGTCAGCATAGAGCAGGCATCCAGATTTAGGAATAACAGAAGTTACGTCGTTGATAAATAGTGATAACAATAACGGGCCCAAGTTACTGCCCTGTGGAACACTAGAATCGCTCTCGAATTCGAGGGATGGACAGTTTTAAATTTGCACCCGGTAGCGACGATTGACGAGGTAGGATTTAAACCATTCCACAAGAGTGTTAGAAAACCCAAGGCGAGTAGTAGGCGGGGATTAACACGATCGAAAGCGGCCTTTAGATCTGTGTATACTACATCCATTTGGGCACCAGTGGCAAAGGCAGCATGGCAGTGGGATATAAATACGATTAGATTTGTAGTCACACTGCGACGAGGGAAGAATCCATGTTGATGCGTAAAAATGAGCGACCGACAACGGTTCATGATAGGAGAGTGTACAATGATCTCGAAGATTTCCAAGCAGCAGGGAACTCTCACCTTGCACTGAATGCAGCTTGATAGCTACCGATGAAATCTCGTCCATTCGTCCTGTAGTTCTTCCTAATCCCGAATCCTTACCATCAACAGATGCATAATGGCGGCAAGCCTCTTCGTACCCACCACCACCAGACCTTTGCTGCCAGCTGACTTGTTGCATTTCAGCTGTTTGATGGCACCGATGACATCTTCCAAGGATGACGGGAGCAATTCGTTATCATCATCCTTGCTGTCGTAGAACTGCTCTCCTCTGCTTCCTGCGCCTGGTTTGGTTTCTCTTGCATCTGCTCCATTCAGGTGTCTGTCAAAGTAGCACTTCCACCTGTCGCTCACTTCTTGAATGTCCGACAGGACATCTCCTTCCTCGTCACAGCACATAGCGGTTATGGAAGTAGAACCACTTCGTGCCTAATTCAACATCCTGTAGAACTTGCACAGCTGCTTCATTAGTTACTCATCCGGCTTTTCGAATGCCGCGCTTCTTGTCCTGGAAGAGTCGGGTCTGCTACCTTCTCAGTCGTCTATAGTGGTCACCTGCACTCATAATCAAGCCATTCTCAACCGACTTTTCTGAATGGTCATGTGATTGGAGGAAGCGCAGTTTACTAGGCGAAGCCGTTGTCTTTCTCCAGCTGGTGGGCGTCGAAACTTCCTTTCGTGAGTTTCAGCAATCCTAAGAAAGATTGCGAGCTACCACAAGTAACAATTGATAACGAACTTGTGGGCAAAGGCGGTGTGAAAAGAGTAGAATCCTGAAGTCGGAGGCAAATGGTGAATTGAATTTGCGGTTGCTAAGTAAAAAGAAAAACATAGAACAAGAAAAAAAAAGAATGAGAAGGATCGAAAAGTTATGTGATGTGATCACATAAAAAACCGGGATTATCGAGGGATCAACTGCTTTTAACTGTTGTTGTGAGCGTAATGTGTAAAATTATACAGTTTTATAGAATAATTGTGAAAAAATATAACATATGAACGACGTTGCTCCTGAGCATAACACAAAACTGAACCCTACAGTGTAAAAATCTTAACGCTGGCCGAAATTCCCCGTTGTGAATCACCACCAGTGAATTTATACTGTACAATGATTTGATTTTTTTTTATAATATGTACACCACATTCGACAGAATTATTTGAGGTGCAGTAAAATGGTCAAATGAGACAATGTTTTATCTCCCCGTGCCGTATTTAGTATGATGTGCAGTATTTGACAACTGATAACAATGACTGACATAGAAACAATGCGCTATTTTTCGGCTATTGATTTTTTCTAATCAAATTTAGATGGGATAGTATGTGTGTCTACGTAAAATTATTTAACCTGACACATATAATTTCCTAACCGAGTATTCTAGGTATAAGACAAAATGCCTTGAATTTTGCCTTGACAAATTGAATGAACTTAAGCCTTACAGGGCTGACATTAGGGTGACAAGGAGACATTCCTAACTGTAAAATAAAACTTAAAAACTGATAACTAATGAACAAGTGCGCCATATCAATCGATATCACAATATATTAAAAAAATCACAATATATAAGATGCATCTAGTATTTCCATTCACTTATCTTCACGAACACATTTTAGTTCTATTGGCATATCATGAGCATAAAGAACCGTGTACATAATACACAAAGTCGTTTACAGGAATACTAATACTATGAATCCTGCACATCGTAGGTCATGTGTTTCACAATAAAAAAAAAACAGAATAGCAGAACAGAAAGCGTTTAGGGCGATGAACAGTCCAATTGTGTGTACGTCAATTTCACGAAAACTTGACATACGACAACCATTATTACGCTGTTAATGAACGATCTTCAATCGTTGAACACTATCAAATATTGATAAAGTATACCTCTCCCATCTTACAGGTACCTTGTCTGAGCATACTATTGCAAAAGCCACTTCAATTTAAACGCCGATGGTCATGTTTCTGAAGATAACGACAAAACAGATAACATCATAATATGACTATATGATTCTTTCTCTGAATAGAAATCAGTACTGGTTTAGTTATTCATCAGAAAGGATGAAGTGGCATAGGTGCAAAAGTGCAGGCGATTCCGTCTCTGTGCAAATAGTGTTACAAATTTTAATTGTTTCATTGTCGCTTATCCATTCCAACGCCCAAGATCAAGATAAAAATTATCGCTTACCAAATCAGACATATCCGCTCAGATATAACATTGAGCTAACAACACATATCCACGATGATACCATCGGCAACGATCGATTCCAATTCGAGGGTAAAGTGACGATACAGCTAATGACAATTGGCGATCCCGATGCAAAAACGGATGAAATAACTCTCAACTATCGCCAGATTAATATAACACATGTCAAACTATGGTATATTATGCAGAATGGCTGGGAAAACACAATTTTAGATGACGATAAAAGTTTTACCGTTGATCCTGTCCGAGAATTTGTTACAATATCTTCTTCACAACCATTAAATGGAACTTATTTTTTGGAATTAAAATATAATGGTACATTGCGAGAAGACAATGGTGGATTCTATAGATCTTCTTATCGCGATTACAACAGTGATGTACATTGGGTTGCAACGACACAGTTTTCTCCTACAGATGCTAGACACGCATTTCCTTGCTATGATGAACCCGGAATAAGGGCTCCAATAGCATTGCGTGTTATTCATGGCAAGAAATATTCTGTTCTCTCGAACACAATGCCAATCGATGTGCGAGAAAGGTAATTTTTTTTTTTCAAATATAGTTCAATGAGTGATTGTAATCAAGTTAAATATTACAGCTTTTTGGAAGGAATGGCAATTACGACTTTCCCCGATACGCCAAAGATGCCGTCATACTTGCTAGGAATCATAATAAGTGACTTCACAGCAGTAACTCTGCCAAATTTTCCTCGACAACAAGCATATGCTCGCCCGACAGCTTTACATATTCCTGTTGCTAACTTTATAATAGAAGCTGGTTTTAAAATATTGGAAGCACTTGAAGATTTCCTACAGACCTCATACATACTGCCGAAACTTTCGCATGTGGCCATCCCCGATTTTTCCCCCGGAGCCATGGAAAACTATGGACTAGTAATTATCAAACTTACGAATACCGATAAAACTGAAACAAACTAAGAACAATTCATTCGTCCATTCCAGATAACATACAAAGAAGAAAATTTTATGTTTGATCCACAAACTTCTCCAATGAAACAGAAAAAGAAAATAGCCACAACTGTTGCACACGAAATAGGTCATCATTATTTTGGTAACTACGTATCTCCCGCATGGTGGAGCTATCTATGGTTAAAAGAAGGATTTGCTCGGTTTTTCGAGTATACAGCGGCACAAATAGTTTTTCCGGAAATGGAAATAGGAAAAATGTACACTATTGACAAAACACACAATGTGCTGCAAACAGATTCACTTAGTTCATCCAGACCAATGACATACTATGTCAATACACAAACGGAAATAAGTAACATATTCGATGATATCGCTTATGATAAAGGTAAGTCAAATATGTTTAGGAGATGTTAAAAACATGGTCTAATGCCTATGTCTAAAAAACTAGTTTGATATTGGAACTTTTTTTATGTTCTCTCTCGTATTATTAGGAGGAGCAATCCTGCTGATGTTCTACCACACATTCGGCCAAGAGCCATTTCGTAATGCGATGATAAAATATCTTCACGACAATGCTTTACAGTCGGGTAGTCCAGAAAAATTAGCTGAAGCTATGCAACTAACAATATTCGATCCGTTAACATCTGGTAAGGTTCGGTTCAATGCATCATCCCTTCTCCAGTCGTGGACAGAGCAGGCTGGATATCCTATACTGTACATCTCTCGATTTAATGACGATTGTTCATTGCGGATTGAACAACAAAGATATCTGTTAAAAAGCAACGACACAACCAATTCGACTGCTAAATGGATAATACCTTATAATTTTGCCACAAAACAAAATCCCAGTTTTGAAAACACTACCTATACAGACTGGATTACGGAACAGTATCATATAGTCAAACCAACGAATGATATGAATTGGACATGTGACGATTGGATCGTATTCAACAAACAACAGACGGGTTATTATCGCATAAATTATGATAATGATCTATGGCACCTAATCACAACAGCTCTTCTACAAAATAGTACAGTAATCCATGAAAACAATCGAGCACAACTAATAGACGATGCTATGAATAACGCACGCTCTGGAAGATTGTTGTACACTGTTCCGTTGCAGTTGCTGCGATACCTGTCGGAAGAAATTGATTATATCCCTTGGGCAGCTACTGACCGCAATCTTGGTTTACTAAATGTGCTTATGAGAGGTACTAACAAGTACGATTTGTGGCATAAGTATTGTTTAGAATTCGTCGAACCAACCTACGTTCGCTTGGGCATGGCATCTCCTGACCAGGATACATTAACGCAGCGAATGACACGAGAAATAGTGGTTAGCTGGGCTTGCAAAGTTGGTTCACAAAGTTGCCTCAACACTACAACTTTCATTGTAAAAGAGATAGCCGAAAATCGATTGAAAGACGCAGATCCTGATCTACGTGAAGTTATCTTTTGCAATGGATTGCGGAATGCATCTACTACCGTGTTTGATTCTATTTGGGAACGCATGCAGTCATCTCAAGACCAGTCATACCGATCGGAACTCATTCGCTCACTTGGTTGCGTGGAAAATGAAACACTAATTAACAAATATCTCTATAGCACGATTTCGTCTAACACCAGCAACTACTTTAATCAAGAACGAGAACGTGTTTTTACGGCTGTTTACAGAAACGGAGATTTGGGTATGAAAAATGCAATGAACTTCTTACTAGCAAACATGGAACAAGTTAACTTGCTGTAAGTATATTGTACACCACTTCAAGAATATAAATGGTAATTTATTATCATGTTCTTATTTTACTTCTCAGTTATAATAAGGGCAACTTTGGTGGTCGAGCGATCAGTTCTATTGCACGTAATATGGCGCAGCAAATCACTAGAGAAAGCATGCATACACAATTGCAGGACTTAATGGCAATATTACTAGAAAAGGGCTTTTTGCGGGCATCTGATATGTTACAGGCCTTGGAATACTCAAGTGAAAATCTAATGTGGATTCAAGAACGAGGTGCTCAGATTGCAACATGGCTAGATGAACAATATCCTTCAGAAACTGAATCTTTAACAACTTTAACTACAATACTGGAAGATACCTCAACCGATACCTCAACCCGGACAACGAAAATGACAACAGCGAACACACCCACAACGAGATATACCACGAACGATGAGTTTGAATCGACAAAAACTTCGACATCTGCTTCTATGTCTACTTCTACTACTACATCCATGAACAATTCGTTACAAACTAATATTTCAACTAAAGTCGATATAGTTAGTAATTATTCTACTCCATCAATGAACTTGATATCGTCTACTGAAAATTATGACAACAACCACTCAAATCGTCTAGTACATGATATATTTTATAACTGCTTATTAATCGCCTGCAAAGTCATATTCTTTGTAAGAACTACATATTCAATAGATTTTTAGTAATCGCCCCCCAATTCCATTAGAGATAACATATGCAGCGAAGCGCAGTCTAAACATCGTTCTCACAGATTCCCACCGGTAACGTTGTCATATGGCAACCTCTGCCTGACCAACGACCTCATGCGACACCACCAGACTCCATCCGACATCAGACACGTTTGGCGAGGCGCAGTTCAGCAACGCCTTCAACCAACATAACCAATGCCATAACCCAGCGTCACAATAACAGCGCCAGCAATCACTGTATCCGACAATGCCGAATTAAAAATGTTAGAATTAAAATTTCAGTCTGTTTCGTACTATCCTAAAATAAACAACTCATAATTATGTATGTTGAAAATTACGATATCATCAAATTGTCTAGTACAGTAAATATCCGAGTTACGCGGTTCTCAACATACGCGGATTCGGAGATACGCGGTTTTTAAAATTTGACAGAAAGAGGAGTTTATAACTTATACTTTATACTTTATCTTTTATAGTTATATTTTATTCGTTCCTTTATGAATTTAGTTATTTGTAAACTTTTATCACATCAATAAAATAATTTTTCGTTTCATGCATAATGAATAAAATGTTATTGAAAATTATGTTTAACACATTCATCGCCGTAGATTTATTGCATTTTTTGACACCGCGTTGAACGTGTTTTTTATTTCACCTAACAACGGCCAGGCCGTATATCTTAAATCGTTGAACGTGTTAAATATGATTAAATAACGGTCTGTTTTGTGTTTTTAAAAAATACCTTTTCTTCTTGCGCATACATTGGATCCCTGAATAGGAGGTATAAACTACATGTCATCCAGTATTCGAGATACGCGGATTTTCGAGATACGCGGATTTCTCTGGAACGCATCATCCGCGTATCTCGGGTAATTACTGTACATGCATAATTTTATTACTGTTTTAATCGCTTTCTATGTGATACCGCTCATAAAGCACTTACTTACTAACTTGTAGGGGTTGGATCATCCACTACACCAACTAAACGGTCCCAGAGGGTCCCGAGACGATAAGGGTCCCCTAATTTTAAGAGACTCTTTAGTTTAATTTGCATTTTTCTGATAGAGATGCTCACGGTGTGGACCGTCTAGGGCTCTGTCATTCCTGGGAGCTTCGGAGACGAAGGAGTTCCCCTGCAGCAGCCTTGAAATTTGTTGCACACGGAGTATACTACGGATCGATTAGAAGGCCGAAAGAAGACACGAACACGATTGCCGTTGATGTTTAACACTGATTTTATTTAACTCTAACTTCCGCTTTTATACCTTAATTTATATTTACTTTTAACATTGTTTTGTTCGCTTATTATTAAATAGCAGCGTCATCAGCATGCCGATCGACCATCAATTGCTCACGTGATTGCCGCTTTGTTCATTATTAATTAAGTGCAACGCAGCCAAACCGTTCCGATCGTTCGATCGGACGGATGGCTACGGTGACCTACTGAACTAGAGACGAATTTTGCCTACTGAGGCTTTTTTCCGTCAGCGACCAAATTCTCTAACCTTCCGACGTTTACGTCTTGCTTTAAGTCTAGATGAAAAATAGTGAAATAAAAGAGATGCAACGAACATAACATAGTGGTCCTTCCAGGAGCTCGTTAGTGAAAAATGTGAGAAATCTGAGAAGCATCCCATTTATCATCTGGAACACACCATGTGCTACGACACGCTGCATCGAACCGATCGAACGATCTAAGCCGCATGTACACAACAGAACGCCGCATCGAGCTGAACGCAATTTACACAACACTTAAGTTTCTACGAATTCGTGTGCCGCATTGTACCGATCCTACGATCTATGTTAACCAACAACACTAAGCACAAACCAAGTGTTGCGCTAATGAGTGCAGTAGCAGCAGCGGCGTCAGGTTGCACGATCAGGTTGGTAGCGATATCAGCAGCCCAATGATCAACCAACATACCTGCATCAGCAGAGCTACGGGTGGATTCAACAGGAGAAGCGCCGTCCAGCCAAGAAGCGACAGGATGAGATCTATCGCCAACGGAGAATATGACACGCTCCATATCGAAATCATGACGATCGTGTACGCGTGTACACGTGTACAATAAGAATAGGAACCGCTATAAAACCGCGAATAAGCACAATAACAACCATATGTATAATAAGAATAAGAACTGCTGACCGCGATCGGTCAGCGGTAATTAGCTATAAAACCGCGAATTAGTTTTAATAAATAGGTCATTAACAAAGAGAACGAGTTAGAGTATTATTGCTCTTTAGTCGGCGTATCCTGCGCCTGTCTAAAGAAACACGCCGCGAGGTTAGCTTCGCGCACGTGACAAGATCCATGTAACCCGGACGGCGGATTTCGACTACGTGCAATGTACGCCGCAGTTCTGAAGTCAACAGTCAACAGCTGTAACAGTTTCAGGGGCGGCACGGTGGTGCATGTGATAAACGGCGTCGGTCCACACGGCAGTACTGGGTTTCAAATCTCATCCGGACCGTCGCCTCGTAGCAAGGATTGATTACGTGGTAAAATAAGTCTAGTAAGCCAGAAATGGCCGGCATGACCTGTAAGGTCGTTAAAGCCAAGAAGAAGAACAGTTTCAGAAGTTGATAGGTGTTGGTGTTGGAAGCGTACACCAACGAATTGTCTGCAGTTGGAGTTGACATAGGATACGGAATGCTGTGTTGGATTGTATGTAAAAATCAGCGCGGCAATAGAAGGCAAAGGAGTGGAGCGCCTGGTGGCGGAGATGTCAGTAGTCAACAGTCTCCACAATCAACATGTAGGTGCGTTGGGTGGCGGTCAACAACGGGTTGTGGCAGCGGCATGTAAAGGTGCGTAAGAGAACCCAGAATTCGTGATGGCGACCCTTCCAGCGAACATTCGTAAGAGCAGAGAGACGCAAAACCTGGTAAGCAGCGTAGAAAAAACGGAGGGAGTCGGAGGGAGTACTTCTGCTATATTAAAACTACAACATCCCATCGAACAACGGGAATTCGGTCACAGACTCACGGGAGTTGAATGAAAAGAAAGCGTCCATCGTTACCATCGGTTACAGACTTCCGATACAAAGTATCCGAGGTATGCAGTATCACAGTTTGTGGAGGCCATGGAGAAAATTGACGTAATCGACAGTGGCCACATGAAGATTCTGATCACTGGCGATTTTAATGCGCAACGTAAGGAGTGGGGCAGTCGTAGTATCTGCCAAAATGGTGAGTCAACTAATAGAGAACTTGGGTATAGTAGTTCTCTATAAAAGAACGACGTCAACATTCAGAGACAATGCAGTCGCTGCCCCGAGTAGACGCGATGTGAGCTTCGCAATGAACAACATCAGTCGAGAGAGGAGGTACATTAGGTTCGAGGTGGGAGATACGGCGGTTTGGAATCTACTGCCTCTTGCAGGGTCTATGGTACAGAGCGCAGGGGTACGGTGAAAGACTCAACAGTTCCGAGAAAGTGGTTTCAAGCTGGCGCAAGCAGCCGACCGAGGTCACAGATACAGCCAACGACGACGTGGTTGATCTGAATGGACGGCTGACACGCGCTTGTGATCACTTCAACGAAAATCACTCCAACGCACGGACACACTAGTATTCCTGCGTACTGGCAGACGTTCGACATAGAGCATCTGACGGACGAGTGCAGAGTGACAGAGCGGCGAGTGGTGGTCACCACAGACGAGCAGAAAAGACTCATCGCGAGCGAGAATCTTCAAGGGGCGAAAATAGCGTTCTAGACTTCGCCCGGTTCACCGGATAAACCTAATTTCAATAAACATAAACACCTAAGTGTTAAGTGTTGCATTCACATACGTTGAAAAAAAGTGCTTCAATTTAATTGCTATTTAATTCATTACCACGTTTGTATTACATGATCGTTGAGAACAAATTTTCATCGGGATATAAATGGCAAAATAAGTTTGTAATACTTATTTCATGGCTTAGGTTCTCTGATTACTATATCTATATCATCAATTAATTGCATCAGCAATTAATTGCACTTTCTTCATAATGCTTCAATTTTTAACCTCGTGTGTGTTTATGACTTGACGAAACTAAATTATACTCCAATCAAAGAGAAGTTACTAACTGATACGGTCTTTAAATTATTATATTGTTCCTTTAAAAAAAAACGGCCATTGATTTTCATAGCATATCCATTGTACATTAACTAGATCAATTAGTAAAAACATATAATAAAACATATGATCAATTATCGTTCTAAATGAAAAAGGTAATAAAACTTCTTGTACGAAAATTTTTCAGAAGGAGACATCATTCAATTTTTGAAAATCGCGTTGGTTGGTACTGCGCTTGGTGTCATACATACAGCCAAAACTTTCACAGAATCTTTTACTTTTCTGTGTACTCGTTTTGGTATACGTTTAACGTCACTAGCCCTAGAAATGGAACTGATTGTGTTAAAACATTTTTTTAATGAAAATGCCTTGGCACGATCCCGTCGAATCTCCAACGATTCCAGGCCAAGAATTTGGCACTGTGTATCATATGAGCGCAACTGAGTTTGATTGGCAACCAGGAGGCGGCGATAAACCATCCTCGTGAAATACTTTTGCGCCTGTTCGATTTTTGTAGTCCAAACATCAGATGCAGGACTACAGACAACGCAAGCGTATTCCAAAGGTGCACGGGAGCGTCACTCCCAAGTCGCGGATTGCATGGACACGACATAGCGGAATTGAATTTAGGCGATAGTTGTAGAGAACGGGTTGACGAGCAGGAGAGAAGGAAATGATGGAACATTTACTGGGGCAACACGTAAACAGAGAAAGGTTACGGGAGGCGAGTGGCTAGACTGTGCTAATTTTCAAGCTATCAGTCTTGAATGCTGTCTATAAGATAATGTCCCGAATACTCTTCTGCAGACTTCTGAGCCGTTATGGCAAGCAGCTTGCCACAGATTTCTTAGTCAGCTACCAAAGGTATCCTGATAGATGTTAAAGTCGGAAGGGTACGATAGCTGGGGCAAGTGATGAGGATGTTGCACTCATGCTCCAACAAGATATTGCTCGTCAACGAACGGTTCGGCCCGTGACGTAGAGGAGCACAGCGAGCTCGTTGGCTGAATCAGGTGGAATCGAACCTGTCGGAAATCGGATGCAGGCGTGAATGGAGGACTTCAGCCCTGTCCATGTCCATCCAAGAAGAAGGTGGATTACGGGTATTTTCCACTGTTACTCTGCTGAAACATAGCATTAGTAGTAGTGATGCAAAGAAAAAAGTTTTAAGAAAACAAAATTCAGTTCAATCGGTCGCCACAATGGATTTAAGTTTTCTTCTGCTGTGGAACAACAAGAGAACTTGGTTTGCCATTTTACGCTTTGTTGGAGTTTAATTATCCTATACCAGTCGAGAGTAAGTCGCGGGTGGAATTTCGTACTGGTCCAATCGCTGGCGCCGCTACCATCGACATACCATGTCGCATGCTTAGGTTCTCATCTGCATAACAATAACAATTTTTCTGAAGCCAAAAACGTAAAAAATGTGTATAATCATAATTACTTAATATTAATGAAGAATTTTAGGATTCGTGATTCATGATTGTTGCGCTCACAAAGGTAGCTTTCGGAGCAGCAGCTAGAGACAGGCACGTTACACGCCGACTCAAGCACAGTATGAACGCACCAACTGGTTCTCGACAAATAATTATTTTATTGATCTAAACAATTTATAAATTCAGTTATAAAAATCTTCGGTCAGCATATTTTTCTGATGGTTCCAGCCCGCGTCGCTAAACGTTGTCTTATTCTTAACGCTTAACGTATTATTGACCAGCTGGCACCTGACGTGTAATCAGCTGGTCAGCACGTTCTGACTTAGCAGCGCTTCTTTCGACCTAAGTTGTCATCAGCGATAATGATTCTGTGGGAATTCACTGAAGATTCAAATGAATGACTCTTTTCATAGGATTAATTAAGCACAACACTACTCATAAGGATTTTCGGGCCCGTATGTGTGGAAGCAGCCGCTATAATTACGTGCTTTATGCGTCGTACGATGATCTCACTGTCGTACATTAAGTTAAACTCGTCAGGCTTTGGTGGGCTGGCCATTTCATTCAGATGACACCGGACGTCTCAGCCGTCCCAGTCCGTTTAAGTCGTCCATATGAGGAGTCTTGGTAGGGAGAATCCAAAATGAGATGGAGCCAAGGCGCTGATACGTCCGTCAGTAAGGTCGGCATAATGGATTGACAGACGACGGCGCCTGACCGTGCGCGGTTAGAGGACTTCTTTAGCAGGCCAACACCGCGAAGCAAATAATAATAATAATAAAAATAATGGGGCGGCTCGGTGCTGTATATAATAAGCAGCGCCGGCCCACACGGCAGGACTGGGGTTCAAATCCCATCCGGACCGTCTCCCCGCAACATGGACTGACTATCCTGCTACGTGGTAAAATAAGTCTTGATACGGCCAGGCCGAGCAAAAAAATAATAACAATAAAAATAATAATACTTATTCTTCTTTTTCTTCTTCTTCTTGGTATAACGACCTCTGAGGTCATGCCGGTCATTTCTAGCTTACGAGACTTATTTTATCACGTAGCTAGATAGTCAATCCTTGCTACGGAGGAACGGTCCGGATGGGATTTGATTCCCGGTCATGCCGTGTGAACCGGCACCGCTTATCACATACGCTTATTACATATACCGCTTAATAATAATAATAAGTAAATAAGCTCAGATTACACAATATAGAATAGAAAACCCTGTATGGAAGTTATTGCTTGTCAACTCTCGATATAGTTTGGGTATTATTGATTATTTAAGCCTTTCAATTTGAAAAAAGTAGGAGAAACAAAGCGGTTTTTAGACCAGATAAATTTTCCTCAGCATGCATATGTTATACTCTTAAAAAACCAACACCCATGATCATTCAACTGTATAACTTTATTGGTTAACTTTGTATTTTGCACATAGACCTTGAACTGACATTAGCATTTATGTCGCTAGTAAATATGGAATATTGTTTTGCTTTAATAAATGAAATTTTTCCTTTAGTTATTTATATACTAACATATTTCACTCTTTGATATTTATGGCTACCATTGTATCATTTTTAATAATTTTCTACTATTCAACCATATCGTGCAAGATAAGTCAAAAGCACTAAGACCTTATAATTGATACAATGCTAAATATCACTACGGAATATTACAGTAAAAAGTATTACAAAATAAATTAAAGGATATTCGCTTTTTATAATCTGAATTAATTTCAAAACAAAGCGTTGTTCTACTGTCACAATTTCGTCAAATGTATTATTGGATTGATTAAAAAATAAAAAAAATGTATCCTAGTTTAAGTTTCTACTAGTTGTAAGCAATACAACGTGGCCTTTCTATACAAAGAAAAAATATCAATGAACAATCCACTAATTTGAGAAACCAGTAAACTATATAAAAAACGTTAGGGATCACGAAAGTTACAATGACATAATAAGCAAGTGTACAGTTACAAGAAATGTTTTGTTTTTGTCTAGTATTTTTAAAATTGCACGATTTTTCATGTTGTTTGTTGGTTATAGATCCTTTATCACTTGAATGTTGTAGCAGCATTACATATGAGGAAATCAAAAAAATATTTATTGCTTTTTGACTTTTCCATTTACGCGTTAACCTTCAAAAATATGTGGTGCAGCAATTTTATGATTTAAACGAAATATACAACAAAAATATTTTGGGAAATAAAAAAAACATTTAAGACATTAACACTAAGAATGGTTAGGATACGATCGCATATTTCGTTGCTGCTACAGGTGGTGGATAAAATACACATTAATAATTATGACAGAACGATTAACTTTAATGTACTTGTTCAGTTAACGATTACTCCTCACTTTAGTATTATGTGTTCTTTTTTATATTTTTTAATCCTACTTTTGCTTGTAATATTATATTTTGTTTTATGTACTCTGCAGTATGGCTCGTCCCATTGTATATTCGAAAACGCATAGGTAAACAACATGTCAGTTGCGAGTCAAATCTAAACTAGAAAGCGGTCTCTATTTGTAGGGATTCACGGCTACGGATAACTCAAGTTACAGATGTACTAAGCATTTAGAGTACTGGTTATTTTACATCTTGCACACAGATAGCATAGTTTATGAGAATATCCGTTTTAAATTGGAATAGCGAGAAAGATCGCGGCCATTTAATATGCAACAACAATTCCTGTTCATTCAAATATGTCTGAACTGGTATGATCAATTTAACACTTGTTACATTTTCCTTGCAACCTTGCAACATATTTAAACTAATTGTAACGGTGTTTTGTAAGTTTATAAAATGCAAAGAACACACTCATATCTCATAAACATTTCTAATTTGCCTTTTGTTCCTGATTTGTTACTGTAAGCGTTACAGTTGTTGAGTTCAGAGCCGCTAAGGAAACAAAAAATATTCTAGTAATAAATATTGGTAAAATTAATCGTTCGATGTAAAGATGAATGTACATTATGGTATTATTTTATTTTTAAATATTTTTTAAACTTTCCTTTTTTGATAAGAATAAATTTGCTTGTAACATTGCTCGAAGGCAAACTAAAGGCTATCTGTAATGCTTTGCGGTGCAATAAGCATGGAAAATACATTTAAATGCTTAAATTACTTTTCAATGTGCCACAGTAGCATCTTCTATTGCCCCTTCTTCTTCAAGTTTTGATAAAAATTTCATCATACGTGTTTGGGGATCCATTTGCCGCGCTAAATCGATTAAATCCAATAATTTTTTAATACCAACAAAAATACGTCGTCCTTTCAAGCGTTTGTAAATAGCAGCTAATTCATTGCGTCCAAACACATCAGGTTCCTGTTCGAGGACAGCTATCAAATGATCTGCAGTCGATAGATTCGGTACATGCAGAACAGCAGTAAAAGCTGACAGCATTTCCATGTCTTCTAATACTTGTCTAAAATAACATTTCGAGTTTATTAATCGAATATTGAAATTGCACTATTTGTTATCAAAATGTTACATACCGTCGGCTGGTAGTACAGAGGATAAGAAGTTTTTTTCCTTTTGGTGGTGGTTTTTTTAACAATACTAAAAGTGCCTGCAGCGTAAGATTCGAATACCGAGGACCAATCGGACCATAATCCAGCAATCTCTCGATATTATCAACGAGGATACAGCTGAACGTAGAACGATATGCGTCGTCAAAATACTGATGAAGAGAAAAATATGATTATTTTATGGGTTATGTACCACTCCTCCTCCTGCTCATCGTTCTTGGCTTAACGACCTATAAGGCCACGTCGACCATTTCTGGCTTACTAGACTTGTTTTACGACATAGTCAGTATTTGCTACGGTGGAATGGTCGGGATGGGATTTGATGCTCGGTCCTATCGTGTGGAACCAGTGTCGTTTAACACCACCGGACCGTCCCTACCATCCACTATCGTATGCAAATATGTATCATGCTTTCTGTCAATTACCTTGCGTATTTGTAAACATTTGGCACTCTCTGTAAAGCCAACCATTTCATCAGGACTGCAAACTTTTACGAATGGGAAGTCGGATAATTTCGCCAGCTTCGCTGCAAGCGCAGTTTTCCCAGCATTTGGTGGGCCTTCTAAAAGCACCGAAACCAATCCGGATCCTTCTGCACCTCGAGCTTGTTCGGTGTATAGAGCACCATCTTCAAGAATATGGGCAACCGGTAAGCCCCAATTGATAATTCCTCGTGTTAAGTAATTTTCGAGGGCTTCTGCTGCAGTACCGAAAGCCTGAAATATACATACAGAAAATAGGATTGTTAAATCATAAAATTATTTAAACAAAAATTATAATATTATATAGTTTATAAGCTCAATTTCAAATGTCAGTAAATTGTTATATTACTCTCAAGGGTTAATTCAACATATGGTAGACGGTGTGTTCGGTACAGTGCTATTGTGCACAATGCACGAGATCTAATCGACTTGCTCTCTCGGTATCTTTGATCATCACAACGATTGTTCGTTCGTTCAGCAATCGGATTCATTCTTGTTCTAGCGGTGCATAGCTATAACCATTTTGTGTCTTTCGCAATATAAAAATTAATTATATTGAAACTTAGTATCAACATAACTTGTATACCCGCATACACGAATATACCGATTTATAAGACAATAGATATACAGTGAGCGCGAAACGCAAGAGTTTAGTACAAACCCTGTCAATCATGCTGTGCAAATGATTTCTAAGAGGGCGGTACTTGTTCCGACATTGCCTTGCGATTTGCCCAAAATGTATGAGATTTGATAGAAGTATACGTTAACGCAGTCCGACGCAGCGTCAGAATATTCAAAATGTTCTACTTCGACGCACTATGTGACGCGTCTACCAAACTAATAATATTTTTTCAGGTTGCTTATGCTTAAAGTTGTCAAATGTATTGGACACAATGAGACAGAACGTTTCGAACGCTGCGTTGGAACATGTAGCGCAGCATAAATGTTTTAGGTTAGCTTGTAAAACTTACCGGTTTGATGTCATTTTCGAACGCATGCAGAAAGTCTTCTCTAGTTACCATCAGTTTCTCCATAGCTGCAGGATCTACTTCTACTTTTGAAGCAGCTTTTATTAAGCGATTCATTGCGGTGGATTGTGCAGCACGAACCAATCCTTCCAGTTCGGCTCCACTAAAATTTTTAGTCTTTACGCCGAGCTCCCGTAAGTCGACGTCGGGTGCTAGTTTCTTGAATTCTTTCATGCGTCGAGTATGGATGGACAAAATCTGCACGCGCCCTTCTTCATTAGGAAGGCTTATTTCCATTTGTACTTCCAACCGACCAGGCCGTAATAGAGCTTCGTCTATCATATCTCTTCGGTTAGTCATTCCGATGACTAGAATGTTATTTAACTGTTCAACTCCGTCAATTTTTGCCAATAGCTGATTGACAACAGTATCATGTACACCGGAATTGCCTCCAACAGTACCACGAGCTTTGCAAATCGCATCGATCTCATCAAAAATGATTATGTGTAAACCGCTTGCTGGTCCGAGCTGTATACATATGGAATACAAATAATATTAATGCAAATTCATCTTTGTGGTACCTTCAAACCATATTATGTACTCAGAATTGGATGTACTTTTTTACAGCGTGTTGCTGTGTGTTTTACTTACCCTTTTTTCTTCCTCTTCCGCATCCGCAAATAACCTACGCACATTAGCCTCTGATTCACCAACATATTTGTCTAAAATTTGTGGACCATTTACTATCTTTGGTTCACGAGCGTTCAACATTGTGCCAATCTGTCGAGCCATAAGAGTTTTACCGGTACCAGGAGGCCCATAAAGCAGAATACCTTTTACATGTTTGCATCCCAGTTGCTCAACGACCTCCGGTGGAAAAACACGAGATGCAAATGCACGTCGAAAGATAGCATTGAATTCACGATCCAAACCTCCAATACCCATTCTTCCAAAATCCCAATCAGGATTAATGATAGACTGTCTAACAGCGGTAACACGCCCCTTCGAACGTCCTACCAAATTTAATCCAGATCCTTCTGCTTTTTCAAACGTTACAACCGTGTTGGCTAACAATCTGCCAAAATTGACGCGTTTAGGTTCTACGGAACCACCACCAGATCCATTGCTTGAAGTTGATACACCACTAGCCATGGCTGCGGCATCTATAACTTCAAGTGTTTTCACCGCCAAGCAGAGAAGCTTTTTATCCTGAAAATTAAATACCAGCGGCTGTCCAACGGTCACTGCTAAACCTGCAAATTGTAATAAAAAGTCTCTTGCCATTTGATCACTGTCGTACGGCTCATGCGTTACACTGTTCAATGGAAGAAAAGATTCGATGTAGTAATGTAACACACAACCAACACAAAACATGGTATTTGTCTCTTACGTTTTTTTCTGCAAAAAATCCACTTCTAAAGCAATACTGCAAAGCACCTCGGAGGATCGTTCAAAGTGATATGGTTTAACGCTAATGTCTTGGTTAATCGAAAGTGTTGCCCATTTTCGCTGAAGTAGTGAAAATCCTATGGTTCCAGGATTTATTTCTCCAGCAGCTGTACGTTCGATGTAAAATATGAAATGTTGACCTGGCGCAGTCGATACGTCGATATACCTGCGAAAATATCACACATGCATACGTTTTCGTGTTGTATATTCCAACAAATGTTTAATTATCACAATGAATAGCAATAATAACAATATCACTATTGGAATTGCAATCGCTTCTTACTTGATATCCGAAGGGAAATCGCCTGCGCTAACGATGGCTCTATTCTTGAGCGACAATTCATCGGTGGGGCACTTTGCAGCTTTCATTATCTTGAATCAAAAAAGTGGGTGTAAATAGCAAATTTTCCATCAGAATATTTAATACACCATAACAACTTAATGTAATTTTGCTTACCATTGCCATTGCGAAGATTTTGTTTCTCTTTTTACTGTTTAATGTATATGTATGGATCTAAAATCGATAATCCAGTTTTACTTGGAAGTATTATTTATTCAGTCGACGTCCAATTTGTTCTGAGTTTTGATGTTGGATTGCACAAAGTTTACTTCATAAAGCTATACTTGAATTACATAAAATGGCTTTGTGAAGATTTTGCATACTTGTCCACTGACCTTGATGTAAGTTAATACTGTTGATAGAAATATAACAAGCACACCGTGTATTGAAAGCTTTGCACGAAACACTAAGCCAGCACAATACGCAACATCGACAAATACAGTATTGAACACTGAAAGCAGAAAAACAGCTGCGCATGCACCAAAAATGACTGTGGCATGACCAAAGCCTTTTGTAATGCAGGGTCTTAAATGACAATACGAAGAACTTCAAGGTGAATAGAATGCGATGCACGATATTGAATGTGTGGCCATGATGGCCACCCGGTGTGCAAAGAGCGAGACGAACGGACCATTTTGGTCCGTTGACGTGTAGTTTCGGTAAAAGTTTAGGAAAAAGTTGATCGCTACGGGTTTTCTCTCAGAAACATGACTACCCGGTGTGCAAAGAGCGAGAGAAACGGACCAAAAAATGGAGGGGGAAATGGTCCGAAGAGCCATGTAAAAAATGGTCCGAAGGAAGAGATGTTCGGACCATTTCCTATGTGCTAGCAAAGGGCAAAAAAGAAAAAACGGACCATTCCTAGCATTCCATTGCAGAGCGCGCTCTCCGTATTTCTGTCGTTGTGTGCGTATAGGTTCAAGCAGTGATCTTCGGTTCACACGTACGAATGATGCCGAAGAGGATGACGAAAACACGATCCTTCGCTGCACATAGGAATACAGCGCATACAATGCGGGCAAAACCCACAAGAAGAAGAAGACACGATTCTTCACTGCATGTAGGAATGGGGTGAGCGAACGGCGAACGACGCCGGCAAGAAGCACAAAAGGAAGACAAAAACACGAGCATGTACTGCATAGAATCGCAGTGCCTGCGCGTATAGGATATTTGACATCATTTATCACCAAAACAAATGCGAAAACTAATTTACGGCTTGTTGATCGTACGGCACAAGATCAACCACAACAATAATCACTATTTCACACACAAAACACAACACCAATTGTATTCATCGGCGTTCAAAAAGGGAATAAGTTTCCACAACATGTACCGAAAGGTTTTTTCCTCACTTCAATTCAATGCGCTTACCGAAGCAAGCACGAAGTGAAGGGAAAAAACTAACACCACACGTTAATGGCTTGAAAAGGCACATAAATTCTACATAAATCGCCACACTTGTTTGAATATTGCACTGCACAAAGCAAACGCGCAGCATACACGCACAAACAAATTCAAAATTTTCTAAGTCCCACAACATGTCCGCCCTGGACTTAGCGCATAGCAAACTGAGCCCTTCACAATGTGGGTTTAACGCTAGAGGAAGGAGGCAGGATGAATAGTTCAGGACAAGATGCAAATAATTCGGCTAAAGTCTGAAACACGACCCCCCCCCCCCACTCACGGGCACTCATTTGAGTGACTTTTTTTCGTGCAGGGTGGTTCGAAATCGGTTGCGTGTTTTTTAATTATGTTTCGAGACACAGACACCTGAGGGCATGGCCATCGAAGAAGAAAATGTAGCAATTGGTGCCATCTATCGACCACAGGGCAAAGATTGGCGATCCGTTGGAGCTTTCGCGAATAGCTCCGGCCACAGACATGGTAGCGATTAGTGGTGCATGGACGAAATGTAGCCACAAGTGCCATCTAGCCATGGCCAGAAGAAAGTTTGGCGATATCTTGGATACCGGCGGAGCTATGGGGCAAAGTTGGGCCAAAAATGAGGAAAATTTTACGGTTTCACAAACAGCGTATGGAACTTGGTTCCTCGATGAATAAATCATTTTTCACTATGCGAAAACCTCCTTACAATTTAATAGTAATTGTAAAAAAAATCAAATTCAGGCCACATTGCATAGTCTCCGAACCACCCTGTACGAATAATTGACACGCAGATGAGTGACCGTGAGTGGGGGGGGTCGTGTTTCAGACTTTAGCCAATAATTCTATCTTGAGCAAACTCTGTCGGCTTACACATACAATCAAAGAACCCTTCTTTTTACACGGACCGCTCTCAAAACAGCCATGTTTCCGAGAGAGAAACCATCTCGATCAACTTTTTCCTAAACTTTTACCGAAACTACACGTCAACGGACCAAAATGGTCCGTTCGTCTCGCTCTTTGCACACCGGGTTGTCAACCCCTGCTGCAATTTGTTGATAGATCTTGGTCACATTTGACAGTCATGTTGTCGACCTGCAAACAGCTATAGCTAAGATCTACATAACTTGGTGCATATGTCCGAATGACAGCTGCGCAAGACCTATTCTTGATTGTATCAAAATTTGCAAATTGGTCTTTATTAAACGTAGTTCTTACTGGATGGTCAATATTTGTGTTCGTAATTCATGAGCCAAACATATCCTTTGGTTCGATACAGGATACGTATTGTTTTACTCAGTGTGGTAACAGTTTAAAGCAATGCAAATATTCTACACGGAAAAGCGTAATAATTGAAGCTGAAAAGAAAAGGAAGAAGAAAAGATGCCATTCCAACTATACGACGCTTAATCTTGTAGTCAAATCTGGAAATCTTCAAATTTAATTTAGTGCGGCTGGACTGTGTTTTAAAACGTTTCTCTGCACTTTTACTGAACCGTGTTATGGCTAAGTAAACTGTGGCTCAATGTGACCATAATTTATCGCTATAAATCCACATCGAGTTACAGCATTGAACGACAGTGTTCCAGCGTGCTAAATCAAACAAAGGACATACGCGTACACCAAGAAGATTTAAAAAATGCTTAAAGGTATGTTGTACTTAGTATCAAAAGGATTGAATTGCATTATATATTGCGACGTCTTATTCGAAATTCACAACTTGCGCTTGTACACGTACGTTTAACCAGCATATTCTATGCGGGCCCAGAGTATTATTTCTTGCTTGTGCGATACTGCACACGGCGTCTGTTAAATTCAATAAGTGTACATATGTGTAATAATTCAATCTAATAGGTTCATTGTTTTTTTTATTCGATATACTTCAAAATTTTATGTTGTAATGAGAATGTACTAGCACTCATTTGAATGTAAATTTTATAGAATTTGAACAGTTTATGACATGCACAATTTTTGTCTTCACAATGTTTTAGGTCGACGGACGCGTAATGCTGAAAAGATTTCTGCCAAACCTGTTCATGATGACACTGCCAGCCCAAAGCGTAAGGATATTAAATACGCATCTAAAGACAATAACGACAACGTTAAAACGGCTCAACAGATAAGTCCCATTACTGCTAAGCTTCATGTGGTGGAGCCTATGAAGCTTCGTGGTGGTCGTGCAAAAACATCGGACATATCACAATATTTGGAAAAAAAAGCTTCAAATCCTAAAATTAAAGATGTCATAACGTGTATACCTCTACCGCAAACTGAGGATCAAATAATCGACATTACAAATGAAAATGCGGATAACTCTTTCGAGGTGCAATTGCTAGATTCACCTGCTTCAGAAATAAGAGACGAAGTAATTGACACCAAACAATCAATTAATAATAACATATTTCTACAGGAACCAGTGTTAAGCTTAAATTTCGCTAAAGTATCGAACGCTCAAAACCATACATTTACAATGATGCACAATTCTTTTCTAACAAGCTCAGAAATAAAAAGTGATCCCTTTTCATCATCATTGCAACCAAAGATAAACTCATTCTGGAAGGTCAACTGTTTGAAAAGCTCTGAAGAACACAAAAAAACATCAATTACAAATGTTGAACAGCACGTACTAGATCTCTCTAAACCGACACAGGTGACTCAGATCGATTCTACTACCACTGCGGAAATTTTACTGCACGATGGAGAAAATTCTTGCGATAGTGGTGACAGTGGCGTTGTTATCCTATCAGGATCTGACGGATCTGTTATAACGAAGTCGCATTCAAATAACCAATCCGAATCGACAATGAACAGTGACCAAACAGAAAATTCTGAAAAACGAAAAAAACCAGCAACTCCTCATCGAATTCTG
The DNA here is from genome assembly GCF_943734845.2 of Anopheles funestus. NCBI lineage: Eukaryota > Metazoa > Arthropoda > Insecta > Diptera > Culicidae > Anopheles > Anopheles funestus. The sequence goes on from NC_064599.1 coordinate 46,709,074, forward strand.
TGCCCCTCGCCTGCTAAAACTGCGATAATTTATTTACAAAGTCCACCTGGATTGTTAAATGTGGCTTCTTCGGATAACAGTCGTATTAAAAGACGTACCGGGATCAACAAAACTCGCAAAAGGTACTTACTAAATTCATTTGAGTGCTGTTGTTTGCATCTTGATTGATTTTTTTTTGTCCTATTTTCTTGAAGGTTGATTGTTAAAGATGATGCAAATACTAACGGACTACCCACAGAAGTGAAAGCAGAATTAAAACCACAAAAACAAAATGATTCTGAAAGTGAAATGATTACTGCAATAGAGCCGGGAGAGAAAAAACTCGTGCAAAATCGTAAACTTATTATTGAACCCACAAATGCTAAACAGACAACTGGTGGTAGTAAAAAAATTACGGAATTCTATCCAATTAGACGAAGTGTACGCAAAACAAAAAAAGAGGTACAAGTGGAACGGGACCGTGATATTGAACAAGCCATTCGGGAAGGACGCGAAGAAGGACTGAAGGTAAATGAAAATGATTTCTTTTAAAGTACCTAAGAAAGATTAGTTTAGGTAAATATTTTAATTTGGAGAATTGATATATGCTATTGCCATTGAGTAGTAGTTTAACTTGTATTTAATTATTCTCACTTGTCTTTTTGATTTTTATTGGTTTGATAAATATTTAACATTAGCTAATGGAATATTTAATAGTTAGTAATTACTTAATTTTTACTCACCATTTAATCTCATTCGGATATAATAGTAAACCAACCGATACCTTTTAACCACATGTAAAATTGTTTTTTGCTTACTATTTTGTGTGTGCAGATCGAGCATTTTGAAGGAAAGGGCCGTGGCATTGTAACAACACGCCCTTTCTTTAAAGGCGAATTTGTTGTAGAATATATTGGCGACCTTATAAGTGTTTCAGAAGCGAAACAACGAGAACAAATATATGCAAAGGATGATAATACTGGATGCTACATGTACTACTTCAGACACAAGAATCTTCAACATTGGTAAGAATCAATTTACCATGTTATTTCCTCTGCTCAATTATATTATGTTCTTTTTTTCAGTATTGACGCAACAGCAGAGAGTGGAAGGTTTGGGCGGTTAGTTAACCATTCTCGAAATGGTAATTTGGTTACCAAAACTGTACCCATTAATAATCGGCCACATCTTGTTCTTATTGCCAAAGAGGATATTGAAAAAGGTGCTGAAGTGACTTATGATTATGGGGACCGGTCAAAAGAAGCATTACAACATTATCCATGGTTGGCATTATAATTAAGCATCAACATGAAAGCGTATGCTTGACTTATTGAACCTAGTTAATTTTTTTTTGCGAAAGGCCCTTATTCTTATTAGTTTGTAGCTTATGTGTTTTCATAATAGTTTATGTATGTAATGTAATACAAATTTGTGTACATGTCTTTCTCGGTATTTGCAAACAAAACGTTCAAATGCAAGATACTTAGGGAATAAACGATAAATAATATGGCTCACTAACAATCATTTAAATGTTTTTGATTTATGTAAGGTACTGCAATTTAAGACTAGTTTTCCTTAGTTCTTTAAGGAATACAATAGTAACAGACTTCGATAAACAGTCAATCTATATAAATCCTACAAACTATATTAAACAAAATATGTGGATGGTCGCATAACAGTCTTTAATTTATATTTATTTCGTGGATTATTTGATGTTCATATATACATAAATCGAAGTGATATATATATGTATATATATATATATATATATATATATATATATATATATATATATATATATATATATATATATATATACGTATATATATGCGTACATTTAAATATCATTAATATTTTATTCAATATCTGGTTCATTTTATGCATTACATGCAAACAGAATAGTTCATTAGCAAAAATAATGTTACGTTTTTCTATGTACAAAACAAAAGCTTTGATTTTTCATTTCTCAAAAATTAATTTAAGATAAAAAAAAAGTGATGTTAAACTGATTTACGAATGCTTACAACACATTTACAACTGGATTTAATGGTACATTACAATCTGGATTTATTGGGAAGTAGAGTAAAAAAAAAATATGTGGATCCTGGTAGAATACTATCAATATTCAACAATACTTTAACGCATCGTATCGGTTTGTATTAAATGAAGATAAAATAATTATGTTTAATTCCTGCTAGCATATTGTAAAAACCATCGTAGCCAAACAAATTAAAAAAAATTCACTATTTTTTCAAATTTGTGTAAACTAGATTATCACAAAAAACAAAAACAATTAATTCAATGAACGATAGGGCAGACAAAATACACAAAAAGCATAATTACACCATTACGTATTCAATTTCCGATATCCTGTTTTATGAAACATTAATGGCCACAAAAAGCATATATCATCCCTTGAGCGAAAAGATATGTTAAGCATCGAAAAAGGCAAAAAGGCGAGCGTAGCAAATATTGTCATTAATACACAAATCACTAGGTTTTAAGTTTTGGTACTACTCGTTTATTTAAGTGATTTTTTTCGACAGCAAGCTAATATCTAATTTCTTTTTGCCGCTATGTGAATAAAATAATCACATAACAACACATAAAGGAATAAAAATAGAGTTTTGAGTATTTTTAAATGTAAAATTGTTCGCATGATTTCATCAGTTAATACATGTGGTATATTTAATCGGTTATTCACTTCACGGCTTGAACTTTTCATAGCTCAAGGTTTCTTTAAATCGTTTACTTCGTAATGTACTAGTGTACATAGTATCGCACGTTGAACAAAAAAAATATCGTTTCTTTTTAAAATATAGTTTCAAAAAATAGAAAAATGATGCATAAATAATGCTAATAATGCTGTGCATAAATGTAAATCATTGATCTCATCGAAGCTTAATACGCGGCATTCATATGTAGGGTGTTACACAATGTAATTTGGTGTGAACCAAGGATGTATGTTACCACCGCTACTGTTCCTAATCGTTATGGATGAAGCGCTGGTGAGTGCTATTGACCGAGAACCAAACCGCGAATTCCTGTGGCAGCTCATCTCTCGAAACTCTAGTAACTCGAAACTCGCTATGAGCTTGTATTGGCTGATGATATTGCTTTCCTCATGAAACGGAGCTCTGAAATGCAGAGCTACATGGAAGCTTCATGATCTAGCCGAACACTCCACAGCGGCAGGTTTCACATGTATTTACCAATAAATGCATGTTGTATATAATTTATGCATGGTTTCCCCATAAATGGATCTCTAGCGCTGAGCCCCTTCATCTATGGAATTCAAAGCCTATAGCATATTCAAAGTGTATGAAAATGGAGAACGGAAGTATTGGTATCTGGTAGTGGATAATGAATCTGTATGCAAACATTAGACCGGATCATCTTAAGAGTGCGCAGCAAAGTAAGGTTAAGGGGCTCAAAGCGAAACCGCTTCAATTATGAAACACAACGAGCCGATGAACATTTGACCTGGCAACAGGTTTTGCGAACCATCGGTTGGGGTGGAAGTCTTTTACGTTGGCCCTGTATTCAATACTGAACACAACAACTCACTATTGGAATTAATAGCAGTAGTTCCAGACATGAAAAGCACTGAAATTTCAAAATTGTTCAAATACGCGGTGAATTATTACATCGAATATGCTCTCAAGTGTGGCTTCAGTTAAAAAAAGAACGTCTAATGTGGCTTATACATCGTGTCTTTTGATCTGCAAGTTCCGATCTGAGATTACTTATCCATCTTCTTTATTAGTTCAGAAGTTCCGATCCGTCGATTTTCCTTTTGAGATTCTGATAATTTTCAACGATCTGTTTTGCTCAGGCGCGCAAACGCACATTAAATATTAACCGAGCAAATGAACGTTAATTATTTCCAATTTCGACAAAAAATTAGCAGAGAACAATTTTAGTAGAAAACCATGTACCTATTCACATCAACCAACAATTGTTTGAGTAGCGAAATCACTATCAACACGCTGCTAGTGCTGTATAAACGACTTCATTTACAGCAGCAGTTCATTCTGTGGGCAACATCACCTGAATATAAACTGTTAAGAATAAACGTAACATCAAGTCAATTCTCTGATTGGTTTGTTGTTTGGTCCTTGGACTCACGGATAAAATATGTATTTGAATTACACCCTTACATTCATTATCTTCATTACCATGGTCTGCAATTTACAATCGCTTGTATTGATGATTTTAATGGTAGTCTCAGTAAACCATTCTACAACCATTCTTTCCCTTCACTCCGGTCGCTTTTCGCTGTGCTTCCTGGTGTGTTCCTCGGCGTTTTTGGTAAATTTTTTCCTATCTTTTAGAAATTCCTCAGCTAGATCTGCCCGTAAAGGATGTTCTGGCTCGGGATCGTTAACAAGTTCTATCAGTGCTTGAATAACTGCAATAATAATAAACATTAATATGTTTCCTTAGTCACTTATACAATAACAATACTAACCTTGATCTGTTTTTGTAGCCGGTTTCCAATTCTCGGCACTTATGATAGGCAGACACACCTGTCCCTTTTCATCTATGTTTGGATGATATATTTTAGTTTTAAAAGAAATCTTTGGTGGCTTGAAAGGGTATTCGGCTGGGAAGTTTATCTCTATTCTAAAAGCACCCTTGTTGTAGGGAACATTGTCCTTTGAAGAAAAAAAAGAGGAGAAGGAAGAGTCACGTAATTGTGAATTAGTGGCATGAAATAAAACCGACACGGTACGCTCGCCTCACTTTCTTGGCGAAGCTATGCGGAAGAAAGCTAGAATAATTAAAAATAAACTAAACCAAGTTTACGCTTGTCATTCATTTACCATTCAATCTGAAGAGATACAATTTGTAAGAAAACATACATTCGATTTTAATAAAACATTCCAGTATCGTTCTTACCGGTACAATCAATCCAGTCCATAGTAGTAAATTAGCTTCATCCACAATAATGTCACGAAAAGATTTCATTCCCGATGCTCGGATGTCTGCTAGCTCCTGCACAAAAAGAATACATATACACAGGCACATATGATATTTTTCATACAACTATCGAGTATTGCATTCTGTTCAAAACGGCACTGGTAAAAAAAAACTATGAATTTCCCATTAATGCAATACAGTGACTGTATCACATCATACAAGGTCTTAGCACAACCATCCCTAATTTTTACCCCCCTCATTTTATAGACACAGACAAATCAATGAAAACTGACTGCTTACGAAAAGTACGAATCCTCATTTTGGATATTTACACAATTTATTGGCTGTGTAATATTATACCAGCGCTACACCGGAAAATGTAGTTCCCTAATCACAGAAAATCTTACTTTTTGCAATCTCCTTGTGGCTGCCATTTTGCTCAAGTTTCTTAAAATAAAAAAAATTGTTGTTTGCAATTTGACAGATTGTTTTCTTCCTCATTAAAATTAAGGTGGTTAAATGCACAAGGTGAATAGTTACAGACTGGATGGATGTGATATGTCAAATGAACACGGCGGTTTTACCATTCGCCATTACCACCGATTTGTAGATATAGAAATTATGAACTTGAAAATTTGAGTGATGGATAGTACGAAAAGCACCGATCACAAATTATTGCTGTTTGTTACATTGGCCATTAGTTCATTATCAAGCGTAAAAATGTCAAATGTACATTCCTTTGCATAAATACTATCGGTTCATACCCACTATGGAAAGACCTTGATAATCCTATGAACGTCAACACTATTGTCAAAAGTTTCCACATTGTAGAACCTTGCAAGCGTGAATAAAATATCAAGTCAAACACGAGGCAGTAGCGTGGAAACACGGTTTCAATTCTGAATGGGTAAAATACGCGAAAATAAGAAATACGTTAATTATGCCAGAAAAAATAAGTTCAAAAAGAATCAATCGTCCCGTACATGGACAGATAATAACGACGCGAAACATAATTCCAGTGAAGATGTGGATCAATTATGTTTCCCACAACAAAAACTGAAGCGGTTCAAGCGATCCAAGTTGCAGTTTTCCATCAGTGAAGAGGAGGAAGAAATCAAAATATTGTCTCAGCGTTACTCTAAAGAAGCAACACGTGCTACCGCAACAATCGAAACATTCAAAGATTTCCCCATTTCAAAGAAAACTCTCGCTGGTTTAAATGAGGGAAATTTTACCAAACCTACCATCATACAGCGAGAATCTATTTTTCCTGCATTGTGTGGTAAAGATATCGTTGCAGCAGCGAGGACAGGCAGTGGCAAAACGTTAGCATTCGTAATTCCCATCTTGGAACGACTATTTGTAGAAAAATGGTCCCACATGGATGGTCTAGGGGCACTCATAATAACTCCTACACGAGAACTAGCCACACAAATATTCGAAACGACGGTGCAAGTTGCAAGACATCACGATTTTACCGCAGGCCTGCTGATCGGTGGACAAAATTTGAAAATTGAGCGAAATCGACTACACAACTTAAATATCGTAATAGGCACGCCGGGTCGTTTGCTACAACATATGGATGAGAATCCTTTATTTGATACAACTAATTTGAAAATTCTGGTTCTGGATGAAGCCGACAGATGCCTGGACATGGGATTTGCAGCGGCAATGAATTCCATCATAGAAAACCTTCCGGATGTTCGTCAGACTTTACTGTTTTCTGCAACACAGACAAATTCGGTCCGTGAGTTAGCTCGGGTCAAGCTGACCACACCCACCCGTATTGCTCCACACGAGCATGAGCAAATAGCCACTCCTGACAAGTTGCGGCAAAGCTACGTGATAGTAGATCTACATGTTAAATTAACTATGTTATGGTCATTTCTACATACCCATCCAAAGCAAAAAATCATCATATTCTTTTCCACTTGCAAACAAGTCAAATATTACTATCAAGTTTTTAAAAGACTGCGTCCTGCGTCGTTGCTCCTTCCTTTGTATGGCGGAATGAATCAAGAAAAGCGTAACAAGATGTATACCGAGTTCTGCAAAAAGAAAACAAATGTGTGCCTCATGGCAACGGACGTAGCATCGCGAGGACTTGATTTCCCCAACGTACACTGGGTGGTACAAATGGACTGCCCTGAAGATGTTGTTCAGTACATTCATAGAGCCGGACGAACAGCAAGGTTAAACACTAGTGGAGAAAATCTTCTCGTATTATTGCCGCATGAGGCACACGCCATGTTACATTTGCTAGAAAACAGCAAAATACCCATAAAGCAGATAAAAATTGACGAACGACAATTGTTTTCACCCCTGGCAAAAATTCAATCAATCCTCGCGCAGTTTCCTGAACTAAAAGAATGCGCCAAGCGAGCATTTGTCGCTTACGTAAAATCAGTCGCCAAGATGAAAAATAGAGAGGTTTTTCAAGTCCAAAAATTAAACCTCGATGAATTCGCACGATCATTGGGATTAAGCATTACACCCCGTGTACGGTTTATTTCGCAGAAGTCAAACAGAGGAAACCAATCGAAATTCATTTCCAACTTAGATAACAAAAGTTCAACCATGCCGGTGGTGGAAACTAGAGATAGCAGTGAGGAAGATGATCAGGATGTAGACGATTTTCTACAAGTAAAGCGCATCGATAACGATTTGGAATGTTCAACTAATGTCGAACTAAAAACCATAACGGAAAATTCTCAAACTCCAACTAATGTGAATCAAGGAAATGCAGCAAAGAAACGAATGTCTAAGAGCAAACTAATGAAGAAGTCGTTGATCACTAGCAAACGAACCGTATTCGACGATGATGGCAAGCCTGATACATGCGCTGATAGCAAAGAAGATGATATTTATGATTTAACGGAGGCCCGTTTAAGGCTTGAACGGGAAGATGCAGAAGATAAGAAGCGCTACAAAGCGTTAAAGAAAGCAAAACGCATTACACTAAAGAAAAAGGAACGCCAACAAAAAGGAAATGATGTTTACGCTGCGGCTGACGATTTCGGCAGTGAAAGCGATGCTAGTGTAAATCTTGATTGGCTTCCAGATCCGGACAAAGTGTATGGCGTAAAAGAAAATCTAAGTAAAACCGGACAACTTGCAAAGGATCCACTCGAATCACGTTCCGAGACGAGAAAACGGAAGTTGTTGCAAAATTCTCGTGAATTAACTTTGAACGATACAGAACAATTGGTAATGAATTTGTTAAATTAAATTTATGATTGCGTTTGCATAAGCAGCGCGGTTAACAGGAAGTATCGGTGTGGAAATACAATACTATAGAAATAAAATATGTTATCATAAAATAATAACAGCCCTAACGATAAGAAGCATTCGAAATGAATTTACACATTACTTGTGTTAACAGGTACAATATTGTACACTTCTGAATATCATGGTTCGTTATTTTAACAACTGTTTAGGCCCGGGTCAATGAATTTTTTTTTTCGTATGGACGAAATGTCAAATTCTTGCTGCGGGAACAGTTTTGTTGCAAAAGAAACAAATCGATTTGTTTCATCTTCGAATGTTGCCGCAACAAATATAAATACCTTGGTATTGCGTTGGCTCACCGCAGTATTGTATTTACACGCTGAAGATCCTTCTTCGAGCGTCCAAAATTACACAAAATGGATGATGCACTCCCTATTTCGACAAATTTAATTTGAATACAATTATTTATCTTCCGATGATTTCATTAGAAAAATTTCAAACAAATGTCATCGGCCGTTTTGACATAAAAATGTGCCTTGTTGCATGTTCCATTTTTGATATTCATAGACCATCTCATTTTGTTGCCATTGAACAAATGTTGATGCAACATTTTCATAGACCCGGGCCTTAAGTTTAACTGATGGGCAACTGCTATGATAGGAGCCACATTTGGACGAGTCGTGTTTCGTGTAATATTAAGAAATAAACCAATACGCAGCCACAATGAACAACATAATTATCCGTGTCAAATCATACAATCCGTGGAAAGAAATCCTGGCAAATCGAAATATCTATGCTAATGTGATTTTTGTAAACAAACATGCACCCTAATTGTCAAACTGAAAATCATATTCACTCTGGTTATGGAGGTATATGTCACATTTACACAAATGATAAGCGCCTGATCAAATAGAGTGTTTCATGCCATGTGGTTTAATTTCGTAAACAAAGCTAGTTAAATCTCTCCAAAAGCTAACTACAACAAAGGGCGCAGTAAAAAGGGATCGTAATAATATTACTACTATACTATTAGATCTATAAAATGCAATCTAGTACTGAGCTTTCGTCCAGCGAACTACCTGGAAATGTAGCGAAAAAGGTTACTTCACAGAGTTCTGAGAATAACGCGGCAGAGGTGGAATCGATTAGAGGAAAGCCGAAGTCGGGTAGAATATGGAAAACTCGCAAAGAACGGTGGGTAACAATAGTGTAGTGTAATTGTAATATTGTAAATTGTAAAACTGCACGTTACCATTTGTTTTGTCTTCCACAGATTTGCTACGATAAAAAGGAGCCTTCCTGGCAAAACACACGCTCAACAAATAGCTTATAGAAATGAAATAAAGCAGATCAAACAACTTTCCAATTCTATTAAGGAAACAAGGCGCCGTGAGAATGAAGAAAAACGTCTCCGGCGGGAGGAGAATACCCGAAGAAGGTTGGAAAATGCAAGAAAGTCGGAAGTCGTACAAATAATCAAAAACCCTGCGAAGTTGAAACGGATGCGGAAAAAACAATTACGTATGGTTGAAAAGCGCGATTTAAGCAATTTGAACGTAGTGTAAGTGTAAATAGAGTCGAATTATAAAGATGGAACGTTGATGTTTTCATTCGTATTACATTGTATATATTTGAAGAAAAAAAAATAGTAAGCAACTTTCATTCGGACAACGTTGCAAGCAATTCAAACGCATTGGTCCATTCAAAGCCATCTTTTTTGTCCACAACGTGAATGTTGCTTGCTTTACATGTCACATTAAATAACTTACGAAAGGTAGTATACGATTCAAGTGTTGCTCGATCGCCAATAATAATGATTTTTTCTTGTGCTCTAGTGATCGCCACGGTCAGTCTCCGTTTGTCGTTTAAAATTTCATAGGTGCTGCTGTCTGTCCTGACCTCACAATCAGGCGCCGCCGGCGCAGTGGCAAGTTCAGTTGTCTTTGTACAGGAAAATATTATGATCTGTAACAATAAAAAAAGTAATATTTGAACTTGTATATTTTCGATCATATTTCAACTGCACATATTAGTGCTGTGCAGGTTAAAAATTTAATCGAAAAAATGTACCTTTTTATCCTTTCCTTGATATTGGTCCACCGTGTTGACCTCGATGCAGGATGCATAGTTTTCGACAACTTCTTTTTCACTTCCTATCATATCGTCGTTCGAGGGCAACTGCAAATCTTGAACATGGCTGGCCATATATCTGCCATCTAGTTTCCGTATTTTGCTTCGTATTAAATCCACCTGTGCACGAAAAGGTGCTATTATGCCAATCGATTCGCGTTTAACACCAGCTTGAAGCAATGCTTGGCAAATGTATACCACCAGTGCAGCTTCTGAAATGTTTGTACATTTCATAAAGTTTTTCGTAACACGATATCGATTATTGGACGTTGTTTCGTTCAATTTCTGATAGCTGGTATTTAATTGATACGTATTACCAGTATTCACAATGACAGCCGATAAGTCCATTTGGTTTGATATCGCTTTCATTAGCCATCTTTCGACTTCGTATATCCTACGAACAGTTTGCAGATTGGGAAGTTTGAGCGTGGCATTAGCTACCACGTCATTCCCACATACCAGTTTACCGTCATAAGTAAAATCGTTAGCTAACTTCGTTAAAACGCGATTCATTCTATACTGTGTTGGAAGTATGCAATAGGAACCCTCCTGATCCAATCGATGGAACAGACTTTCTGCAGCTCCAAGAGACCTGAAATAATAGCAGCATTCAAACGTATCCTTTCAGTTAAATTTGCTTACTTTGACTTAGCTAATCATTTAAGTAACATTACCGTGCTGTAGCAGATTTAACCACAGGAGGAAGCTGTTCTGGGTCTCCTACTAACAGAAATTTCTTACAGCGCAGCAAAGGGCGTATGATACTAGCTTGAAAAACTTGCGTTGCTTCATCTACGATGCAATAATCGAATACACGTTGAGTGATCAATGGATGACCCGTTCCCATACATGTTACCGCGACTATTTGCTATAATTAATTTGAAAAAATGGATCGATCATCATTCTAAGCATTTAATTTTGTTACACCTACTACTTACAAACTTTCCATATAACTCTGCCAATTTTTCCGGGCTAGTGCAGTTCTCAGCTAGATTTGACTCTGCAAATGATCGTACAGATGGGTCGATTCGATCCATTGCTCCTAGTCGAATGAAGCTTAGCTCTTGGAAAGGTAGTAATCTTTTTAATATATTGTCAACTGCAGAATGCGTGTTGCTAGTCAGTAGAACAGATTGGCCAAGGAGTGATAACAACCGAATCAGACCAACAATAGTCTGAGTTTTCCCAGTACCAGGCAAACCCTTTAACAAACAGTAGGACTCGGTAGCAGCCGCTTTCAGTGCTGCCTGTTTTTGGTGGCGATTCAATTTTTTTAGAATTTCTTTGGCTGTGGGAATCATCGACTTGCAAAGTATTCCATCTGAGAAAGTCGGCATTTCACGATCGATAATAATCCTAAAAGAAACAAAACGCTCAATACGTCCGTCGACTTAATAAAATTAGTATGTAGAACTTGTATATTGCATACCTGCGATATCGTGCCACTGCCTCATCGTTGCTGAGGAGATTAGCTAAATTCGATAAATCGAATCCTGATGATTTGAAAGATACGTTCTGATCGAGAATGAATTGTTCCCCACTATAGTTAGCCGACAAGTCACGTTCAAAGGATACAACTAGTTCATTACCAGCATGACTGATAACGTGCCCAGATGCAACGGCAACCCGTTTATTAGTGCTGCATATAACATACTCGCCTGCTTGAAAAGTATCAATGTTTTGAGCCACTTTTTTATTTTTTTCCGCAACAGGGTCAAAACCATTTGAAGGTTGTTCATTCAATGTAAACGTGTGAAAGTATAAGTCATCTATAGCATGCACCGGTGTACAGAGAGTAAGCCCAGCAATACACCAACCATTTTCTGATCGTTCCTTGGGCGTTAAATTCCAAATATTTCGTGCAGAGTGGGCTGAGCATTGTAAAGAAGAAAAAAAACAGACTGTTTAATTGATTTCTATTTGAAAACTTATTTAGCGACGTATAGAAATACTTACACTGAGATGATTCTTTTATCTCCAGATAGATCAATCCAGTCCACCGAATGAAGTAATCAATGTCACTGTTTCTTAGATGCTCGCACGCTGTGTCTGCAATCAACGAAAATTCATGTTTTGTAGCATTGGTGCGAGATTCATGTTCTCGTTTAGATAAAGCGACGCAAACCGTGCTGTATGGACATTTCGCACATGCTCGTACATTATTGATAGGTGCTGGCAGTGTAGGTTTCAGCGGCATTGCTTCGACACAGTTCGTGTTATCTATATCATATGGAATCATCCACGTACTAAAAAATCGGGTAACTTCATTTCGTAACATAATCAAATCCCGCTTCATGTTGCGGTTTGATGCTACACGGCTACATTTTCCATCCCGCAAGTAAACCAGCAGGCCGGCAGTAACGTCGTGACCAACAAGTTCCATCATCATTTCGTATAACGCCAACTGTCCGAGGTGTTCGAAAGAATACGTTGCTCGACCCGTTTTCAATTCCAATGGCATTATTTCACGTTTAGTAGCATTATCACGAACTACGGAAACCGTTGCATCAATCCTGCCCTTTATTCCTAGTTGATGGCACCAGATGTTTTCTTCAATGTCATTTATCTCGCATATCGAAATTTTATCAGAATCACGATAATTTTCGCACGACAATTGTTTATCTATTGGTAGGAGGTGAAGATGTTTCTTTATAAAAATGTGTATTTCCTCAAGATATGGTTCTATTAAGCAAAACGCTTCTTGGATGCTCATCTTCGCAGCATGCAGTGAGGAAATAATTTTTCGGGATTTCATAACAGATTCAGCAATTGTTTGTATTTCTTTTAGTGATTGGCAGGATTTGTTTAATAAACACCGTTGAAAGATACAATGTACTAACGTGCCAATAATCATCTATTTATGAAAAGTTAGAAAATGTATTGCATTAAAATCATTCCTTGTTGCTGCTTAATGGTTTTTTAAATACCTGTGTATTCTCTAACTCGGATATGCGGAACAATTCCTGTAAAACCCCACGGCGTTGGCAAAACAGTGAGCTCACCACTGTGGTACCGGATATTAGTATATCCGAATCCATGACAAAGAAACCGCTGTCAGAATTTACTACAAAGTGTTCGGAAGTTTCATGTTCTTTGGTAGCTAACACAGATATTGTTAGCCCTGGTGCGATGCCTTCAATCATGTTCCTACAATTCAAGCACACATTATATATAAACGCACATACTAATAGCATACTAATTATATAATATTTGTTTCAACTTACCATGGCGGTAAAAGATGGCATATAGCTTTGTCTTTACATCGTTTATCTTCTAAAGTTACTTTAACATGCGTATTTCTTAATTCCTCAACGTTTAACACTACGCACCTTTTCCATGTTGACAAGTCCAAGGTGAAATGCTTAAATCGAATGTATGTCAATAAGTGAACATAAATTCTAATAAAATCTAAAGTCTATTATCACCTTTTCTTTTACATCGAACTCTACATCAGGCCATTCGTCATCCCACTCCATCGTTAATTCAGCATTAGTTGCATTATTGTTTAATTCATTCGAGACCGGTAGGGCAATGCCGGCTTCAGTTGGCCGAACACATTTTGCGTCTAATTCCAAAATCTTACTGGGAGGTTTAATGACTGGAGAGATTCTTCGTTTCATACTTTCTATACACTTTAAAACACGTACGAGAGTACCGTTCCTATTAACTTCACGAATAACAATGAACGACTGTAAATTACCCGATAAACAAATTTTGTTAAGAACCCGCCAAAATCACATATGTCACGAATTGTCATATGTACAATAGAATTGTCAATGCGTATTCGTAGAAGCCATTTTAGAGTATCTCTTTTGACAGTAAAGGTTACAGTTTTTAATAAAACAATCTTATGCTGTGCATATGCACATAAAGAAAAGAATGTTTAATTGCATGTATTGAGGTATTTTAATTTGATTGTAAATAAAAACAAGGATAAGTTACGTCATGGGAACACCACTTACCGTCTGGTCTATCGAAAAAGTTTGCAAATAAAAATGAGGTGGTCTATGAAAAATGTTCGCCAAACAGATTTTAAGCTGTCAAAATTAAAGCTATTTGTTGTTTACAAAATGATTTGAAAAAAATCGAGCGATTATACTATTAAAAATATAAAGAAGAGTGTTCAATCTAATTACAATCCATTCTGGAGGTTTCTACGGATATGTTTGAGTGGATAGCACTAGTTGTAACACAACGGCTATGGAAAACAAAACTATTCATTACAGAGCTTTCTTATAATTCCCAACTAGCAATATCAACATACCTTCTCGTTCTGTCTTATGAACAATCAAACCTGCCAAAGCGAGAAAGCATGTTGGTTTGGCTGGTTGGGCTGAAGCAAGGCGTTACCAAGGTGCTGAAATAAGGTGTGACCAAACAAATTTTCGTCAAACAAATTATTTTGTTTGGTGTAGTTTGCCAAACAGAAATTTAACAGTCCCCCATACGATTTGACGTTAAAATTTTGGCAAATTTTTTAATAGACCAGACGGTCAGTAATTTAATTTAAATTGTTTCCATTGCACAACACTTTCTAAATTGGATATCCCGCCATATTTAAATTTTGACATTATGTGTAGACGAACCTTCTCTTCATCCACGCTGTCATCATGCGTCCTTTTCCGCATTGGTTATTTGGCAGTACGTTTGAAGCCGGCATAATTTGTTCATCGAGATATACTCTTTATTCTGTGGTTGTTTACTGCAATAAGATATAAAAAGATACAGCTTGCGGAATTGATATAAACGCGCTCGAAAATAATTGTTTTGTTGCGCTAAATTACACATAAAGTTAATAGAAAATGGCTGAAATGTATCGGGAAGTTCCTGTCTTTCAACAAAGTGTTGGTGGTGGAAGCCGATCAAAATCTATCAATATATCATCAGGTAATTATTTTTATTTCACTGCTAATATGTGCAATAAGCTAATTTTGATTTTTTTTATATAATGTTAGCAGGTGGTTATCATGCGATGTTGGTGGATTCCAAGACATCTGAAATTGCAGGCGGATTCAGATTCGACCACTTTATCAAAGGCGTTTCTATGTTAAAACGTTTCATTTATTGGTAAGTGGCTTCTACTGTTGACTATAAGCAGCAATATTCGTAATAACCAACAATATAGAGGCAGGCTAGTCAGAAAATGCGAGATAACCAACTATCCTATTGTAATCGATAAACAATGTACATAGTGTGTAATGGCAATAACACTTTTTCGGCTTATAATGTGGACCAGTTATGTCAAACACAATTTGCGATGCATAGCAGGCATAGGTTGCAAGTCTTAGCTTGCACGTACCTATGTGTAACTACCTAGTACATTTAATTTTCAATTAGATATATATTTGTTTGATTTAATGGTGGACAAATTTCACCACACTTAACCTTACTAAGCGACGAATAGTAGTAAGAGAATAAGAGATATAGTCGAACTAGTGCTAACGGTTCCACCTATGACAAGCCCAGTAATACACCCCATTTGGTACGCACACCATTATGCGATTAACAACTATTATTACCTAATTATTTAACTTTTAATTTCAGGCGAACGATCAGAGAATCAATTTTTTTAACTGAAACATGTTTGGATACAAACCAAGTTAGCTATGAATTAAAAATAACTTTTGAAGCAAGTCCTATACTCGCAGTAGAATGTTACAAATCAACCAATTCATCACTGCTACTGATTTTCGTAACCACTACATCCATTCATCGAGTTTCCTTTGAAATGCCTTCATCCACGGATACTCAATTATATACTGAGCAAGATTCAATCCTTCTTCAGATAAACGAAAGTATGTTAACTGATCCTCTGCATTGTTACACTTTCATCAACGATATAGGTAAGTACGAAATTTCGAAATCTTCAGAATTTTATACGAAACATTGATTTGAACTCGCAATGCTCTGGAAGAGTCTGCATTCAGCCTGCACACAGATCATGGGCCCCTTACAATGCGACTATAGTTTTGGGTCCATAAGTACTAGAGATGTGCACACTGAGTAAGAGTGATTGAGTGAGTTTAATCCTGCAAAGTAGTTTATGGTGTCAACTCAGCAAAAGGAGTTTTATGATTCTTTTACTTCCTCCTTTCCGTTTTTATTCATTCACTCTGTGCCGAATTATGATGGATTCTTTTGCGTTTTTACTCACTTACTTTCTGTGTCTAATAATGAGTAACAATTCAGCAAAAATTACAGCAAATGTAATAACTATTCACTGCAGTACAGTGAGTAAAATTTAAAAAGAGAAACAAAACTCTTACTCTCTTTCTTATTGAGTGTACAAAAACGCATTAAAAACTAGTCCTTCGTTAGCATAGAGATTGAGTGAATGAACAACGTCAAGTAGTAATTAAAGGATTAGTTTACAGTAATATTTTTATTGTACATCTTTAATTATTCAAATTTTTCGTGTTTTTCTATATTAGGTCCAGCGGTTCCAGTTGCTGCAACCATTGCTAATTCCAGCGATAATTTGACTAGTAAAATAGCCATTGCATGCGCCAACTCTCTTCATCTGTTGGGGCTACGAATAGAAGGGGCAAGAGTGAAGGTGCAATGCTCTGAACTAGCCCACAATCCGTTAACATTTTCTAAATTGATCCATTCAATCACCGATTCATGGCGTGGAAAATCCTATACAAGCCAGGTGGTGGCTATGTCGTTTGACACACAAACTTTAAAAGAGCATCAATCGTTTCTCTATACGTTGCACCGAAATGGTGCTTTGCGTGTTTGGTTACTTGGAGGTCGATGTTTGGCATCGGAATATTTGTCCAAATTAACCCAGGGCAGTGAAACAGAATGTAAGTGGCTATTACAATGATTCGTTTTAAAATCTTTCTTACTAATAATGCATTGCTTTTTCAGTTCATACTTGCATTTTACGGAGTTCAGGCTCGTTGGTGGCACTTTACTTTTCGTTTCAGACATTTTCTGAATTCGTTATAATAAGTCCGGAAATATCGATGGATTCCGTCACTGGAAACATATCATCTGTAGTACTAAAAAAAATAAGTACTATTCTGGCCCCAAATTACGATCTTATCGATTTCAAGCTTTGTGATGAACGCTTATGGACCTTATGGTGCAACGCCGAGGGTGAATCACAGGCATTGTTTTATGATTTAAGCACAAAGGATACAGGGATCGTAGCGCAAAACCAGTGGTCGCCGATAATTTTGGAAAATATTAGTGATAAAGAGCATTCTTCATTTGAAGTTGGTGTGGATCTAAAAGATGTTTATTGCAGCCGCATCTTTCAGTCTGGAAGTTTTTCAGATAAAGTTATCAGAAAATCGCTCACGGTAAACCCTTATTTCTTGGCGCTATCTTACTCCATCTTATTGTTTTCGTGTTTCATTCCTTTTTTTTCCAGATGTTCAATCGTAATACTTCAAATATAACAGCGAGTTCAACAGCTATCAATTACAATATGTTAAGATTGAAAAGATATGCACTTACTTGTATTGAAAGCCAATTACAACAAGAGTGTGCAACTATGCGACAAAACGGTCCGTTGGATAATGACCAAATACAAGAAATATCAAATGGGCTGTGGGAAAAATTTTATCTTTATTGCATCCAGTACCGTTTCGAATCATCCCGCCCTATTGGATTATTCATTTGCGAAGGAGTGCATAATGAAAAGTCCTTATATCCTTGTGTAAAATTCACTGGCATTATAAGAAAAAAATATGTCAGTTTCTTCCGCGTTTGTGACGATTTAGAAGCTGCATTTTACTTTCCGTTGTGTTACGACAATTTTTCGCCCGGTTCATCTAACGATAGTTCTTTGAAAGAAAATCCGGAAATGACGATACTGGTTGCATTTTTGAGCGAAATAGAACAAACACTCACAGCAGAACAAAAACACAAACTAGACAGTTTCATACATCAACGACGGGAAAATGAATCAAGCGAAATGTACATATCGTTTATCGAAGCTACACAAAACAAATTGCTCATTCATGTAAGTAGCTTTTGATGGTATATAATCATTTTTTCTCATTGAACAATTAGTAAACAGCATTCATACATTTACAGAATTTATTGCCCGCATTTTTGCAACGTATTTCCAACCTGCCCAGAGCGATCGAGACATTGCTTCAGTATTTAACACCTATGCATAAGGATGATTATTTGTCTTCATGGCAGAAAGAATCGTCCGGCCTTCTTGCTGTTTGCAACAATTACGAATTAACCAGTGAAATAGTATTAACAACCGTGAAGCAAGCGATACAGCTGCGTTATTTGCTGCTCCGCAACCTTCTGCTGTTGCAAAATATGATCACTCGTCACTGTAATTTTCACTACTACATCATCGATGCAATACAGTCCACCATTGGTCCAGATACTGAGAATATATTACGTTGCTATCATGTTATGAACTGGATAGCCCAAACTCGTCTTGATATCGATTGGACAAAATGGTGAGTACATCTAATCTTTTTGATGTGGTAAATCCTTACAAATAGTTTTTTACATTCTTTATTTCAGCAACAAAATAGCTATTACGCTTCCATTAAATATACGTACGTCATTGACATTGTTACAAGCGTATGCAATTACTCAGATGAACGAATTAATATCGCTGAGTCGTACAACTCATGCAGAGCATACTGTTACATCATCATCCTTAATACAAAAAGCTAATATTGTAATTGCTTTCATGTAAGATTTTAAACGAGTATAATCAGTTTCAAACAGCGCAAATTTAAAATTTATTTATCATTATTACTTCCTCTAGTTGTCCCTCGAGTGATGATTTCTTGTTCGGTGAATGGTTGTCACAGAATGATTTGCATGTGCATGTTGACGAGTATGTTCGCTTGTTAAGCAATTGGTGTGAGTGGAATAGCTGTTCTAGTAAGTGTATTGAATTAAGGTATGTCGATAAAATTTCCTTCAATGAAAAGAATGTCTTTTATCTTTTAACAGGAAATTTCATTAAAGCTAAATCATGCCTCTCGCTAGGGGATACATCCAAAGCGCTTGATCTGTTTCCGTTATCTCTGAAAGGAATTCAAAATGAGCGTATTTTAAAAAAGTTCTGGTGTCAAGATGAAAACAACCCCATTGCATCTAATTGCGCAGCGCTAACAGCGTTTTATCTTAAACTCATTCGTTTATTTCAAAAAGACGGCGCTTACGACGGTGTACTAAAGCTGGTGCACTCAGGAATCGATAATACGATTGATCCAATGCAACAGGTTTTTATTTTTGTCATTCCCAAATGCAAATGCCCACTCCAATCACAATTAAGTACATTTTATAATTGTTTCTGCTATCTGTTTCAGACTATGTTTCAGAGTATCGAATTCAGCTGTCATATTGAGTTGAGTCACTACGAAGAAGCATACAATGCTCTCATAAAAAATCCAGAACCTGCACGCAAAAAAGATTGTTTGCGGCAATTGATATGTTTGCTGTTCTCTGTGCGTCGTTTAGACATTCTTCTAGATTTGCCATACTATGGATTGGAAGAAGAGTTCACTAATATTGTGGGCATGAGTGCACGCTCTGCGGATATTGCCGATTGCTTACAGTACAATTTTTTGTACTCGTTTTACGCGAAACAAATGAATTTACGTAAAGGTATACCGCTATCCTGTGTGTCATGGTACACGTTGATAATAATTTTGTTTTATCTATTATATTTCAGCTGCCATTGTAGCGTACGAAGAAGGAATGCGGAATTATTTAGAATGCAATAGTTTCAACCATTTGAATAGGTATTATTGTTGTCTTATGAAATGTTTGAATTCACTTTCCGTTATCAAAGAGTCATACGCATGGATTGTACACCCTATTATAGAACAAGTTGAGGTATGTTTTGCGTTTCCTAATGATATAATAGAGTTGATAAACAAAAAAATATTTGTTTGATTATATTTTCAGGCACCCACTGCTATAAAAGAAGACATAATTGACATCGTTGACAAAAAACGGTTAGAAGAACAATTGATAACTACACAATGCGCTCTTCAATTATCCGTGTATAACGAAGGATTCAAGCTCGTAACATCTCTTGATGCGATGAATTTAATTTCTTTATTGGTGAAACGTACACTGTACCGTTCTGCATTGAAATTAGCCCGTTGCCGTATGCGTTCCATGATCCCCACCATTTATGAACATATAACGAGCTCTTGTATCGCAGCATCTTTCGCTCCCGAAGCGGCTGGCTCAAATTTTGATAATACTATAGAGTGTGGATTGCCTTGGTTGAACGATAACTGTTTATCTGATTTAGTTGTTCTCTCCGACAGCACTACAACTGCATGGAATTATTTGCGCCTCACATTAGAACAAGAAAACGAAGACCTAGTTAATGACGCTTATTTGGCAGTTTTTAATCGTATTCTTTCAAGATGTGCTTATATTCCTACATGGTTGAAGAAATGGTGCTTCGAAAATATACCCACGCAATTTATCCGTGCTTATTTACGTCACGGACGTTTAGATGAAGCGTATGAGTATACAATCGAATTGTTTAAAACTAGATTTTTCAGCACTGGCCGATTCAATCAGCATACTATTTTTCCTTTATCATTGTGTGAATATCTATTATATGAGCTGGAGACGTCATCAGAACACAACATGGTGAGTGTTGAATTTCAAGCAATAAATATTTCACTACCTAACATATTCTTATTTATTTCTTTCCTTAGGAAATGCAACAGATTGAACATTATTTGCGAATCATTGAAGTTGTTCTTTAAAATGCAACTTTTTCTTTATTAGAGGATGTAATATTATAATGTTTAACAAGTTTGGTAATAAAAACAATGTTTTGTGCAAAGAATGTAAGTTCTGAAAGTGTATGAACCATAGTGAATAAAAAACTCATAGAAAGGCATAAGAAATTCATAGAAAGTAATAGGGGGTATTTCAGGATGAATTCACTTACGAATAATCATATCGAAATCAGTTGTATTGCTAATATTGATATTTTGTTAATTACAATTTCATCGCATAGTGTTATAGCGAGGGATCAGGCTTCCCTAGTAAAACTGATTTCTTTGCTTTTAATCGATGCTAAAAAGACTGTCCATACGAAGCTACACGCAGCAACAAATGGAACACGATTTCGTTCAGGGACAAAAGCAAAATTAATTGTTTGAATAATTGGCCAGACGGTCAACCCAATCATATAAGTTTGCGGAAATTTTACCTTTACCTCTTGCATTGCTTGCCCAGTCGTCGCTCCTTCGGCCAAAGACATGATAAACAAAAAACTTACGCCAGCAAATGGGCCGTATGTAGCTTGTTCGACAATTGCTTTGAACAAGGCTGTTTTCAAATTCATATTGGGCCACATTATAGTTGAAATTTTAACCCATCCGTAGATAGTCGGAGCAACGTACAATGCACCGTACAATCCATACCGTATGCATTGAACGTAGTCGAACGACCCTGTAATATGAACACCGTACTATAATTTAAAAGCAAAAATTGCGTTTTTTATACTTACCGAAGCGTCGTCCTTCCAAGCTTTGTTGTACTAGATTAGCCGTAGGCCATAATACAGAATAGGTGACTATTCCGCGAGCCAGTGGATGACTTAAACGTTTTACCATAGCCATTACGGCTGTAGGGAAATTATTAATATTAATCAACTATTACCCTTCATAGCTGATTGGCTAGTACGATTGTTTTCTTCGTCAATTATGTGAGACTGACCCCTAGTTTGATTTGCTTTTGTCGAGGTAGCACAATCAACGCGTATTACTTTAATACAATGCTTTTAAAATTGTACGCTCTAATGTAGCTATTGATGTTCCAAAAGGTCCAAAGTCAATTGAACATTATGGAACAAGTTGTTTACAAAAAGAGTTGTCAGTTTTAGCAGTGTTGCGCGGAACCAAAAGCGCAAATTGCTCTGTTGGAATAACAAAAATAATATGGTAGGGGATTTACCAAAAAGATTCACGTGGTACAGTGTAGAACAAATTGACATTTAAAATGACCTAGAAGATACGGATTGGATTAAGCTTATTAAAATTAGTGTATAATGTATGGTGGCTTTCTTTAAGCATATGGTTTTATTTAAGATTGCAGCCGATTGTCTCTAAATAAATTTGTAATATTTTGCTGAAGTTGAGCCAATCGTAGCACTCAATATTGATTGCTTGAAAGTATCATTTCTAAGCATTACATGTAATCCGGCAGCCAATTTAATGGCACCTTCCAGCGTTCAACAATTCAAAAGTTAACAGATAAATAAGTGAATTCCTCATACGAAACCTCCGCGAACTGCAAAACGTGTATAAAGGTGGTGTATTTTTCTTCTATATTGGTGGGTAGCTTAATCCTCCTATGGCGATTGACTTTCAAAATCAGAAGCGTACCACTCTGGAATAGAAAAGCGAGTCCTGTCCATTTCTCGTGAAGTTCTTTGCGTAATTGTTGGATTTAGTCAAAGTGGGTATATAGGGGGTGTGTTTATAGCATTTGACACATTGCCATTTTGAATTACAGTTTGACAGCGGGGGTCGATGTCGATGTTTTTCTTGACAGCTCCACACATATCATTACGGGTCGGACCTTGTCTTGGGTTTTTCTTCATACACAAATAATGACGCGCAGATTACATTTGCGTTTGGGTGCAATTGTATTCAGTGCAATAAATTACTTGAGTGGGCTTTGTGACGCAAGAACATAAATTATTCGATAAATGTGTTCGTTCATATGTTGAACAGGTGCCAAATGGAATGAAATGGAAGTAACATTTGTGTTTTAAAGTGTTCGTGTCATGCAGCATTGCGTACCGTAAAGTAAGCAGTCATTCCCCTACAAATACGCTCAACAACAGTGTGAAGCTTTATTACTCATGTATTTTAAGCAAACGAATTGAATGTGTTCTTTTTTGTGCATGTTTAAGAAAAAAAACAACTGGAATGAAAATTCCAATGTATAATTGCAGGATGCTCTTCTGCTTTTCGCTAACTCAAAGTATATAATTTTGATTGCAACATACACTTTTACGTATTATAAAGTAGTCGCGTATAGAATGGCTTAACGCTGGAGCATAGTTGATGACACATTCCGTCGGAAGCACTTCGAGTATACGTGTATCGTAAAAACGCGCGTGTGTATGTGTGTTTATGTTGTTACCAAAAAAAATGGTAAAGTTACAGCCCCTGGAATTCATCGACTGTTTGATAGACAGTCCAGATTTTCGCGAAAATCTCAATAAGCATGAGAAAGAGTTAGAAAAAACGAGTCAACAAATTAAACGGATTATCAAGGAAATTAAAGACTTGTTAGCTGCTGCGAAAAGTAAGTTATTTTTATTACAATGATTTCCGATTCTCACTCCACATAACCGCTTTGCAACTTTCAATTTCTATTAACGTTTTTTTGAATTGTTACAATGTTTAATGTGTTGTTGTGATACTATTAAAAATTAATGGATAAAAAATGATACATTGCTCGAGATAACAAAGTGCAATACCTAAGTAGTTTTCAATGTACAATATTATAACGAACCGTGAATGTACGCATACGCGCAATGTGATGTTGTCTATTTTCGTTATTTTCTCATAGAGTTATTCAACATAGAGAAAGAAAACATACAAAAATTGGAACAAATTTATTGTATCCAAATCAAAGTCTGTAGAGTAATGAGGTCTCGGAATATAGGCTTTGTTGACATTGCCATCTTGGATTTTCATTTTGACAGTTAGACGTCCTTGGCAATGTATTCGTGAATTGTTTACTGAGCAAATTTCAGCGCTTGTAGTTTTGGCGACAGTCGTTACAACGTTAAAATGTGGGGTATATATGCACTATTCCATAAATTTCCATTGCGCATTGTATTACACGATAATCACACTATTAAGTGATTTCGTTTTAAAATAAAATATACAACAATTAACAATAGGATATCTTGAAATAAAATCCCTCCTTCGAGAACCGCCGCTATCAGCTATATATTGCTCGATTGCATTGATTCTCCAATGTTGCTTTCCTCGATCCCCCTCTATGTTCCTAACCGTTCACTCCGTATTCGTCCTCCCTTAATTAACCCCAGACGTCGCACTGCAGCAGGTTGTTCTGACCCATTGTTGCTTGCTCTGCGATCGTTTAACGCCTCTTCCCACTTGTTTGATTTCCACTTCCCTTTATGCTCCTTTCGTTACCGTCTTAGATTTCCCTTTTAGCCTCCTCATCATACTCAATGAGCTTTTATTATTTTCATGAACTTCCTTTGTCTGAGTTTTAGTTTTAGTTTAGTTTTAGGTATATATTATGGTTTAAGTTAAATTATTTTAAGTATTCTATGTGTAGCCTTACGGCAGACATAATATAATAATAAATTGAAATTGAAATCATTTTTACACGAGCAGCTAAAGCAGCCTCCAAAACAACCGTACACATGCAACTACACAACATCGTGTAGGAGCTTCGGACACCTATCTGTCATTTTATTTTTCATTGTTATTCCAAGAGCTGCCAAAACCCCTCTATTACGAGACCTCATTACTCTACAGACTTTGATCGAAATAAAAAGTTGCTTCAATCATTGTTATTCTTATTTACCCAACTGTCAAGACGAGTTGTAATATCATATGAAAAACTTTGGGTTTCTTTTTTTAGTTTCTCTTTTCATTCCTTGGTCAGTAATTACAATAGTGACTTTGCAGACTTCTAACACATTTTTTCTCATAAATGAGGATATACACCATTTTTGAGTCCACCCAAACTGTTGTTACACGCTTTTATGCCAAACGTAATCAACACACGCTACCTTGAAACATGCGCTGCATTTCTAGCAAGATAGCAATGTAGAATTTTGATAGTCACTGTGGTACACTATTATCTCGGACTGCGGAAATTTGCGTGTCTCGGCGTCTCTCAAATCCGCTTGTCTCATAAACATTGCGTTTAGCAAGTGGCTAGAAATGCATCGCTTGTTTAGTTGGGTGGCGAGTATTTAGCTACAGTTGGCAAGTGGTTAGAAGCGCGTGACAGTTGTTTAGACAGGCTCGAAAACGGTGTAAGGCTGTTGACAGTGCTCAGTGGTACACGACTTTTTTCAAAATTTTGCATGGGATTTGACAGATGATTTTGGTCGTACGATCAAATAAAAAAAAATTGATTCTGTCGGATGGTCGTGTACAACTTCTTCCAACAAGTTGAACTCGTTTGTATAATCGCGAAATTGCTGTCATTTTCTCGATGTAAATGTAAACAAATTATTTCATTGTTGCTTTAACTGCCAATTAAAAAAATGGTACGATCATATCCGACGAGCAATGACACCCCTTCGGTTTGGTCGTGCATTTAAAATAGTCGTACGACTGAGCACTGCCACCAGCCTAACACAACTACCTTTTACCTCCTTGAAGCTAGAACCGTTTGTTCCTGGCATTGAAACACGCGCCCAAGTCAGCGTTTCTCAAATTTCCCCCCGAGATATTATATTATAGAGGGCAACAGAAATCCCTAAAAAATCCGCGTATTTCGAATATTCGTGCACAGATAGTTCCCGAGATACACAGTACCTCTTATACGGGGGGAGATTCGTAGATACATTTATTTTAAACTAGCTTACCCGGCAAACCTAGCTTTGCCCTTAAACATGCCTTTTGTAATTAAAGTAAATCTTGATTCAATCTTGATTCGTGTGGTATTATTAGAGTGGCGATTAGAGAATATCGTTGATTAATTGAAAATTCTTAAATTATTGCCATTCTTAATCCAAATGATATTCCCCATCAAAGCAATTATTTTTCTTTTACGTGGCTTCTTTTCTGCTACTTTAAGAGGTATTTCTGGCTTTCCTTGACGATTGGGATGTAATACCAGGTACTTCCGTGTAAGGCGCCGATTCCACATGTACCACCGAGCCGCAAATCACTCGCTTTTTACTTATTTAACACTCACTTTACGTTTTATTGAATAAAATTGCACAAATAAATCGTCATGTGTATCTACTCTGATTGATTTGTTCGTTAGAAGCTTTTAGTCTCAGTAGTGTTCCACATTATTTGTGTTGCAAAAAGGCTATGCCTACTTGGTAACTCCCGTAGGAAAAACAGAAAAGAACTCATAATAATGGCCAGAGGCCACCTAGCGAAACGAAAAGTAGCGGTAAAGCTATTCTCATACCTAACGAACGTTTAGCGAAAATTTCATACAAATCGGTTCAGCCGCTTAAGAGGAGTTTGCAACACCGCGACACGACAATTTTATATATGTATATAGATTTGACACGTTGATAGCACAAAACTTAAAGAAATAAGTTGAAATTTGGTTGAAAATGTCTTCTAATTAAACCAAATAAAACACCGGGGCGGTTAGAGAAAATCGTTGGACAATTGACAAATTTTAAACTATTACCATGATATTTCCAATCAAAGCAACAACAAAAATTCTTCTTTTGTGACACTTCAGGAGGCATTTCTGGCTTTTTTTGTCGATTGGGATTTAATACCAGGTCCTTCCGTGTGGCCGGTGTGGCGCTGATTCCACATGTACCACTGAGCCTCGAGGCAGGTGAAAAACGCGGAAGCTGGGATGTCCTGTAGTTCCGCCGTCGCTGCGGCTTCTATCTTCTCGATAGTGTCAAAACGGTGTCCCCGAAGCGGCCGTTTTAGCTTGTTGAACAGCCAGAAGTCGACTGGTGTCAAATCTGACGAATACGTCGGTTGCGGAACAATATGGGTGCCAGTTGCTGCGAAGAACTCCCTCAAAATGATGGTCGTATGGGAGGGCGCATTATCATGGTGCATAAACCTGCTGTTGTTTTTCCACAAATCTGGCCGCTTTGGCCGGATGGAGGTCCGCAACTGGCGCATTACGCTTAGATAGTACTCTTTGTTCACCGTTTGGCCTTCGGAAGAAATTTCTGGTGAACCACCCCACGGTAATCAAAGAATACCATCAGCATCACCTTGATTTTTCACCGGTTTTGGCGCGACTTCTTGGGTCTCGGCTCGTTTGGGGAGGCAGGCGACATCGAATCTCATTAAGTAAGCTACGCAAAATTTTGTTCATTAAACAAAACAAAACGTAAGAAAGAAGGAGAATGCGAAAGTGAGAGTCGGATATGGGCTAGGATATAATTACTGTTACTGCGTTCAATTACGATAAACATATACGCACTCATATAAACACATAATATACTAAACATATTCAAAATCCGGTCCACAAAGGAATAGGGACAATTATGCATTAAGTTATATAAACCATTGTCATTCGACCTATAAGAAAATATTTAAAAAAATAAGTAAAAATAATTGGCGCATTTCGCTCACATTCCGCAAGGCTTCAAATAATGTTCCATCTTCTAGCTCATCGTTTCACCTTATCCAGCAGCTTATCCTGGCGGAGAGGAATTTCGCTCCTGGAAGCGCATCGCACAATCGCTCCTGCGTGCAGCGCTCCTTGTGCACGTTGGTCAGCTCGGAACAAATTTCGGAATAAAATTATTCTTGGGGATATTTAATGTTTTTATTTATTGTTATCATTGATAGAGATAAAAAATTGCATTTTTGGTTCAGTTCAGACCATATGGCGCTCAATAAATTGGTGTTTTTGGACGTTTTTCATACGCTTTCTTCTGACAATGACAGGTTTTTCAATTGTAAGGGGTTCTAGTTTCGGTTTTTTGTTTCTAATATTTTATATAATAGCACTGGTTTACTTTTTTATTCATTTTAAGAGGTAGAAAGTTGTTTTTACCACTATTTTGGGTTTTTCGGTTCGACAATTATAGGTAATTTTTCATCTGTCGAACACACATGTCTAAAACCACACCAAACTAGTTGTCAAAACTGTTTGACATCCCTGTACTAAGACCGCTGGATTCCGGTGGAGGGCGTCGGGATATGCGTCGGGACACACATATACTTGTGATGAGCTCCTAATCATCTCGATGTGTATCGTTTGACGGTCCGAACAGAAGAGAGCGAGCCGGATGCTGTCGATCAGTCTCTACCATGACCGGTTTGGTTAGACGGTGACGGAAAGTTTCCCGTTTGTTACTGAGAATGAGCATGATTGTAACAACATTTAAAGATATTCACTGGTATTATAGTTCAATCGTATTGATTGGATGAAGACTGACAATTACCAAAGGTATTGATATCATTTGCACAACTTATCTAACACAGCCTTAAATTCTCCAAAAAACGTTTTAACAATATCTGGATAGTCAGAGTCGTTCTTGATTTTCAACCTTTTAAGTAGCGAAATTTATCAGATTAACTCATCAGAAACAGATTAATGGATCAGATGAATAGAGAGCGTTCATTATGACGTCATTATTATTCAGTTGTTTACAATTCAAATACAACGGTTTGTAATAATTTGTAACGTTCCATCTCTTGAAATCAAGCCTATATGTAATAGACACTCTAAAAACGCATCCAGCAATGTAACGGAGAAATTCCAAAGTTAAAATTTTCAGGATTAGCTCTCTCTCTCTCTCTCTCTTCTTGGCTTTTAACGACCTTACGGGCGAAATGCCTTCCCTTTTTGGCTTACTAGACTTATTTTTACCACGTAGCCGGATAGTCAGTCCTTGCTACAGGGGGACGGTCCGGATGGGATTTGAACCCAGTCATGCCGTGTGGACCGGCGCCGTTTATCACATGCACCACCGCGCCGCCCCATTAGCATTCAGGAATAGCACATGATCTACTTTGTGCTAATCTAACAAGCTAAAATAACTAACACTTTTTCTTTTGTTTCCTTGACAAATTCTACTTCAATTGGCCGACAAAAACGTACAATTTGAGGTAGTAAATTAGGCCAAATTATTATGCTCCTCATGAAAGGCGCAAATGAAAGGCGGATAGGACTTAACGCTGATACAAGTAAATGGTTATCAGAAATGATGGCGCCTTGTAAGATGCCGGTTTACCTTTCTTTACCCGGTACAGATACAGATTATTCTAAAGGAATCATACCTAATATGGAACTCCTTCACATTTTTTTAAACCCCTACCGCGGCCTTATGTGTTACCCTAAAGTATGGATTGTTCAAGGCAAGTACTTTTAATTATTATTATTATTTATTTATTTTACCGACGGACTGCTTAGTCCACTCGATAGTGATCTTGAAGCGGACATTATGTGTACATAATTAATTAACGTGCACAGTACATTTCACAAAACTTTCGCACAGCAACTTATTGGACATACTCTTTAAATAAATAGACAGATTGACGCAAAACAAACTGTGACACTAAAGGTTACAGCTAATTACACGCAAGACGCTAATACGGGCGGCCAATTCGACTGCTGTAGTGCCTGGTTCATAAAAATCTCCCACTGTGTTCAGTAGTCGACACATACGAACCAGCGGGTCACGGGAGCCGCAGGAGGTCCGTACCCAAGCAAAAAGTTTCGACTTGTCAAAAGCAAATGCCGGAATGTCTCCCTCTAAACAGTATCCCGTGCCTGCTCGCACTTACACTGAGCGAGAGTCGGTCAGAAAGCTCGAGTCGTGTCTGATGAGTTTTCTCATGCCGTTCGCTTCTCTTGGGTTATGCCCTCTTGCTCGTACTCACGCTCGTTCTACCGTCGATACAAAAGTGTACAATCCGTGCAGTTGTCAGACTGCTCCAAACACCAACAACACCAACAAATGCATTGGTTTACAACAAATCGAAGCTACCCGAGTTGTTCGCGGGATCGTATACAGAATCGCTGATGAATCGCTGTACGTTTGCTTTCCTAATTTTTATCATTATTATTAACATAATTATTAGTCCATATTATGAGAGGCGAATGCACCAAGACATCATACAAAAATAAAACAACAGCAAACATGATCGAAGCCTCTTTATGTTACTGTTTTCACGCTATCACGATTTTGTTGTGAGCTAATAGACGTTTTGGGCGTTGGAATCCGATTTGATTATACGACCGTGAAATAAAGAGCCACCAAAGTACTAGTTCGTCATATGCTCACACTGCAGAATTATCCCAACATTTGTATCATGTGTATACGTCGTATCATATGAATGGAAGCATATGCATGGTGATCCCAATAATTCAAACGATATTTTTATCTTAAGGAATGTATGCATGGCTTGTTGTTCAGACCCATCGTCAAATGATCAACCGATGAAATAATGCGCAAACTATTTGCAACAAGGCGTTCTGAAGAACGTTAATACAAATCGATTGCGTGGCCGGTGTTCCGCGAAGCATTCTTCTAATGCTTGTCTTTGCCGGCCAGAGTTGCTGATCACAACATTTCATTTGCTATCGATCCTTTCATTCAATTGCTCATTGCATTGCATTGCACCAGCTAAGCCCGTGAGCCAAACTGTTTCTGTAGGATGCGACCGTAGCGACACTTCCTGGAAAACTAATATTAAGCACAAAACATATCACAACACAGCTGAACGTAACACATGGAACATTCTCTATCGTTCCCTTGTTACCAGCAATCGATGCCGTGCGAAAGATGCTCAGATACTTTAAATAAAAGGCGCGTGTAGAAATTGAAACGCAATGAAACATTTAACAGCAATCTGTACATGAACGTACTTCGCGACATCTGTAATGAACCTATTCGGTATCAAGCAAGAGCCAAGAATATGTACGATTGATTGTACGAATGTTCTGGTATGGCTTTGCATATTAGATGTCACGAAAGGCTACGAAAAAAGGTATGTTTATTTTAACAACAAACCCATAGATAATTCAACAAATATCATTGTAAAATCCTCAAAATAAAGCTACGTAAAAACGGTCCGTGTGCGAGGATCACCATTCTATGTTCAAAAATAAAAACACTCGTACAAAATACACCAACCTAAAAAACATTATCGCTCAGATCAGCGCACAACATTTTGATGCATCGCGCATGAACCATCACCAACAATAGAACCATAACAGAACAACTGATGGTACTTCGTTCGAGGCACTGCACGTAGAACAAAACCTGGTCCGTATCAATCCTTTTGGCGCCAAATTGTTGGTACCATCGGTTCGCGGACGCCTGAAACACCACCTCCAAATGTAAGTCTGGGATCGATTCCCGATATTTCCTACCATTACTATCTTTGCAGAAAACACACATGGGCGAGCTGGCAATATCACTCCCGTATATGACTATCATACTTACCCTTGCGCACATCGCGCGAGGATACCCTAACCATGAAATAATAGTACGGTCTAATCCTATACCACTAGTCAAAACGAAACAAACCGACAAGCCCCAGGCAGAACGAACGAACGAACGCGATGCAAGACACACCAGCGCAGAACAGAACTCGCGAATCGAACAAATACTAGAATGAGCAGGAGCAAGCAAGAGAAAAAAAAGACGATCGACCGCCACATATAGAAAAAAAGTGTTGTGGCAACGGCTGTGACAAGCTTTTTTGCTTTAATTTTGAAATTGAGCTTTTTGCTAGACATTCGCACGATGACAGCAAAAATCCGCTGTTTGGGCGAAATCGACTGATTTCCGGAACAAATTTCGCCAAACGTTTCGGTATACGAAATATAGGTCGAAATTTATGCCGAAGTTCATTCCAAACGTCCGATTGGGGTAGATTCGTGATGGCTAACCCCGGCTCTAAACGCTTAGTAATTGTCGCGTTTGCGAATGCGATTCAGAAAATTTTTGCGAAACTCCATATAAAAAAATTGTGAAAAGTCGCTATACGTCTATTTTTTGCGAAAAATCGCTATTCGAAGCGCGACTTGACGCCATGACAGTTTTCTGTAATGACAAGGTAAACATGGCAATAACAAGGTAAACAAATACAAATTTAAAAATTAAATCGTTTGTGTGTCATTAAATATTGTAAATTAAATTAAAAAATCGAGTGCTATTTATTTATTAAAAGTACGTACGTGTTGTATATAAATATTGTGAATATCAATAATATTTTTAAAGCAGAAGAATCATTGTTAATTAAAAAAAAATCTCATATCGTGGACAAATGCATGGCTGCATTGTTCATGAATTTATTACTTGTATGTTGAACATCCCATCCGGACCGTCCCCCCGTAGCAAGGACTGACTATCCGGCTACGTGGTAAAATATGTCTAGTAAGCCAGAAATGGCCGGCGTGACCTGTAAGGTCGTTAAGCCAAGAAGAAGAAGATGTTGAACTTACTTGAACAAGATAAATATTAGCTTAGATAAATTAATTAATAAATTAATTAAATTAATTGATTAGAAAAAATATTAGATAGTACACAGCGATCCCTTTTGGAAGCTGTGTTGGAATCGTGGTTGTGAGTACCTGTATATTGATGGTAATTTGGAAGCTGTGTTGGAATCGTGGTTATGAATACCTGTATATCGATGGTACGGTGACAGTCAGGAAATGAGAAAAAAGGAGGACAAATTTGGTTACACGGATTCGAAGATTTTTACCTTTATGCTACTCGAAGCTGCTTCTAATTTTTGCTATCCGACTTCTAATATTCGATCCCGATTGTATTTTGCCCGGCGTATGACGCGGTGGAAAAAAACATCTTCGTTCATCTATTTATCTTGTTACAATTTCTTCTGACTACCGGAAAAATTATGACAAGATTTTCCAGCGTCAAACACACAAGAAAATAAAACGGACAAATCTGCGGTACTGTTAGCAGCATACGTTATTTGTATCACAGGAATCAACAGCATCCGGCGAGCTTTCTTGATGGTCCGTTGTTTTGAAACATCGTCACTGGGCTTAAAAAACTTGCCTTTCTCATCAACTACATCAAAACAATAAATTTACTACTTATTATAATTTTCTTTGTTTAAATGAATTTAAATTTAAATTTAAAATCGAATTTAAAAGTTTAAATTCGAAATTAATTTCCCGCTACTGGCCAGATTGAAAACATAAACAAACCTTGCACGAGAAAACTTAAGCAATCTTGAAGTCGCGCCGAAGTCGCAATTTTTTTTTGGGAAAACTGTGCTACGATTGTCGCGTTCGCAAACGCGACAATTGTTAAGCATGTAGGCACGGGGTAACATAGCACGAGCTCGCAGCGTCCTGGCTGGTACGTAGAAGAAGTGCACCTGTTGACTGTCAACCGACTGCAAAAAGCACAGGTAACCATGCCATGAACAGAAGTATCTGCGTGTAATACAAAGTACAGAACACTACTATAAATAGAGTACAGGTTGAGTAAATATCAAGAATTCAAGAAAAAGAAAAGACGAAGCAAAAGGAAATGATGAATATTTTTTGCTTAAATCGCTGTATTAAGATCAATGCCTGATGGGGACGCCCAGTACTTTATGTACGCGTTCTCAAAAAACGTTAATTTGAAAAAACTGTCATAAAAATCGCGTTCGCAAACTTTCGCACAATAGCTCTTCGCCACATGAAAGTACATATTATGGTACTTTCGCCTCGACAAAAGTTCCAGAATGGTTTCAAGCCAATGTTTAAAAAAACATGATATTTTTCACGGACTTTTTGCAAACATTTTGAAAATTTAAGCTTAAATTCTACACAAATCAGAAACACGAAGATATATACATAAACAATATTGAATTTCCTATCTAAATCACAAAAAACTATCAAAATCGATCCAGTATTTAATGATTTAAATGATACACACATTGATTTAAATTTCAATTCACTTCCAAAAAAAACATGACTTTTTAATACATTTTTTCACCAATCTTGACTTTAAAAGCCTCGTTCTCCGAAACAGATTAGTTAGAGACTTGATTTTCTGGATTTTTTTTAGTTTAATCCTGTAGATTAAAAAATCGTGTTTGGTTTACCACTAGTTGAAAGTGGGGGTTTTTTTTTTATTTCATCCCGGCAAGTTTCCATCGTGTTGTGGTGCGAAACTTTGCTCCTGCGTGCAGCGCTCGTTGTGGTGCGAAACTTTGCTCCTGGGAGCGCATCGCACAATCGCTCCTGTGTGCAGCGCTCCGTGAAGAGCGAAATTTCGTTCCTGGGAGCGCATCGCACAATAGCTATTTTGTACAGCGCTCCATCAAGAGCGAAACTTCGCTCCTGGGAGCTCATCGCACAATAGGTCCTGTGTCCAGCGCTCCGCGCGGAGCTACCTCTTTTTCCTGTGGGCTGTGCGAGAGCGCGCTCAATAAGATGAGCTCTTGACCCAACACTACTCGTATCGTCAACCGACGATTGTTGACCACCAAATGCTTGATTTGGACGACGTAGTCGAGGTGGATGGTCTCCCCGGACGGTCTTCGTCTTCGACTTTCTCACGGCCATTTTTGAAATCACTGTACCATTTGTACACATTTTTTTTCGACATAGATTCTTCCCCGAAGGCTTTTTGTAACATCCGCAATGTTTCCGCAGCGTT
The DNA here is from genome assembly GCF_943734845.2 of Anopheles funestus. Lineage (NCBI taxonomy): Eukaryota > Metazoa > Arthropoda > Insecta > Diptera > Culicidae > Anopheles > Anopheles funestus. The sequence goes on from NC_064599.1 coordinate 46,743,614, forward strand.
TGTTTCACTGCGCAAATAAAATTTGATACATGCGCGCTGCTCCACAAACTTGGACATGGTCAATATGAACAAACACATTTGGCGCCGCTCCGAAATTAATTGATGTTGTGACTTGATAGATCTGTCAAAAACATAACAGGTTGGCTGATAAGCCCCCGGTCTAACAAAGAAAAACACATTTTTTTGTCGAAATTCGTTTTTATTATTCAACATAGTTCCCTTCAAGAGCGATACAACGATTATAACGACCTTCCAATTTTTTGATACCATTTTGGTAGTACTCCTTCGGTTTTGCCTCAAAATAGGCCTCAGTTTCGGCGACCACCTCTTCATTGCAGCCAAATTTTTTCCCTGCGAGCATCCTTTTGAGGTCTGAGAACAAGAAAAAGTCGCTGGAGGCCAGATCTGGAGAATACGGTGGGTGGGGAAGCAATTCGAAGCCCAATTCATGAATTTTTGCCATCGTTCTCAATGACTTGTGGCACGGTGCGTTGTCTTGGTGGAACAACACTTTTCTTCTTCATATGGGGCCGTTTTGCAGCGATTTCGACCTTCAAACGCTCCAATAATGAATTATGAAATGAATTAAATTGCAAGCAATTGCAAGAAACCTGGAAAGCGCACAAAAATTCTTGCAATTTGCAAACTACTGTCAGTTTGCTTAGCGAGTGTATGTAGTCATAGCGGCTAAAGTCTGAAACACGACCCCCCCCACTCACGGTCACTCATCTGCGTGTCAATTTTTCGTACAGGGTGGTTCGGAGACTATGCAATGTGGCCTGAATTTGATTTTTTTTTACAATTACTATTAAATTGTAAGGAGGTTTTCGCATAGTGAAAAATGATTTATTCATCGAGGAACCAAGTTCCATACGCTGTTTGTGAAACCGTAAAATTTTCTTCATTTTTGGCCCAACTTTGCCCCATAGCTCCGCCGGTATCCAAGATATCGCCAAACTTTCTTCTGGCCATGGCTAGAGGGCACTTGTGGCTACATTTCGTCCATGCACCACTAATCGCTACCATGTCTGTGGCCGGAGCTATTCGCGAAAGCTCCAACGGATCGCCAATCTTTGACCTGTGGTCGATAGATGGCACCAATTGCTACATTTTCTTCTTCGACGGCCATGCCCTCAGGTGTCTGTGTCTCGAAACATAATTAAAATAACACGCAACCGATTTCGAACCACCCTGCACGAAAAAAAGTCACTCAAATGAGTGCCCGTGAGTGGGGGGGGGGGGTCGTGTTTCAGACTTTAGCCTTTTAACGACTGGGTCTGACACGTAGTTAAATAAACGATCGTCACGAGCGTACGCGATACAAATTAACAGTCGTTTATTCAACTACTCGAAATTTTTACCCATGTCTCTTATGGGCCTTGACGACTAGTCGTTAAATGTTCTAACAGTCGTTAATTCTAACAGAAATGTTTAACAAATGAATTCGGTTCATGCAAAATGAATTTTTAACGACTGTTAAAATCTGTTAACTACATGGCGATTCCGGCTATTATTGTTATATCTGCTCCAGAATCGATCATCATTCGAGTTGGTATCTTATTTACAATAACATTTACGTGTCCGCGTTTAAAATCAGATGCTTTATTTATCCACACAATTTTAATGCTATTCTGCTTCCGACCAGTGGACCATACTAACGCGGAACTATAAAATCCCGGCATGTGTCCGTACTAACGGTATTGACGGCATCTATGACTATTGTGGGCATTTTCAGGCATTATGGTCTTCACTACACTTTCTACACTTACACTTTCACTACACTAAGACTTAAGTTGTGAACCCGACTTCCTTTCCAGGTTTGCGTTATTTTCTGTTTTGAAATATGGTTTATGACTGCTCACCACGTACTACGGCTACTGTTTTCTTCTTGATATTTATCATTGATGTCATGATCATTGATCGGATCATGAATCATTGATAAAGCATGATTTATGCCCTCTAGACTTTTACTCAGTCATTTGACTGAGGTTACTCAGTCTAGGCAGTCTAGGCATTACTCAGTCATTTGACTGAGGTTACTCACACGTTTAACTTCTACACGGCTCACTAAACAAGTACGAACATCTGCATAGCACTCATCGCTAAGTACACACACAAATAGCAAACATTTTCCGTCTTAAAACGCCAGCTCCGATTCTAGCACAGACTTGTTTACGCGACACGAGCACGCTACAAATTTTTCCAGCTTCGTTTGCACTAGGTTCAAGCACCCATAATGTCTTTCCATCTCGGAGCATGGTGAGCTAAGCTCGTCTTCAATTTGGCAACAGTCAAAAATCAATGCAAAATCAAAATCAGCCAATGCCGACGGTACTATATATGAAACATATTGCTCGTTTTCCTCTATTCCTAGCATCCGCAGCAACAATCGTACACGACCGGCATCGTCCAACTCCTTCGCGTCCTCCTCGAATAGACTTCCGTAGCGAGTAAACAAAAATGCCTCTTGCTGCTGGTGTAAGGATACCTACTATGACAAAAAAGCTCATAAATTTGTATGCTTTCTGAGTTGCCGAGAGTCTTCTCGGCCAAAGTCTCTTCATAATGTTGGTTTGCCAAATTAGAATTTTTTGGGCAAGCATTTTTTTGGGTTGCGCGCATACATCCTTTATATAAAAGAGAGACAGCAATTGCCCTAAGTTGCAGCCCTTGCGAGTTCTTAGAGTGCCTTCAAATGGGATAAAGGTCGAGGTATTTTGGGTTGGGATCGGTTACGATGTTAGGAACAAGAGTTGACTCCGATAAGACAAAACTCTACAGTTATACAGTTTTTTTATGTCTCATCGAAGGCAGTTATCAGTATTACATTGTCATATCCTTTCGGGATTTTTCCATGCATCCACAAAGAAGCATAACTCCATCGTTTGTGACAATTCGCAGTGCGAAATTTCGCATTCTTTTAATCAAATTTCAATGCACTAGCGAAAGGAGATTAAATTTATTTTTCACAATTTCCCAATTTGCCTCAACTTAGTTATTTTATACTTTCTTTTCTTTATCTTTTGTTTTAGGTCTATCACGTGCGCAGCGAACATTGTCCAAAAGTTTAAAAGAATTCAATTTTGAATGCATTGGCTCTACGCAAACCGATGATGAACAAGTTATAGCGGATAGTTTAAAACAATTTAGCAAACTGATATCTTCCATAGAAGAAGAACGAGATAATATGGTAAGTATTGAAATATGTTTTAGGAATTTATTAATATTATCGTTAAGAGCTGCTGGCTGAGATCATATCTTATATTTTTTAAATTTGGTAAGGGTTTTATTGATACCTATAAAAATTGTGAAGCAATTGTGAGCTTCACTATTGCATTTACAAAACAGCCGAGAGTGAGCTTTGGAACTATCATTTGTCAAAAAATTCTAAAAAATTGATAAAAAGAATGAATCAGCACACTTGATCCGGTTTGAACCGTGGAGGGAGAGAACTGGATTCGGACTAACGCCGGTGCATGTCCTTTCGTCTCTCTTGCTCTATCCACAGACAGGGTGGCCACTCAACCGGGAAATCGGGAAAACCGGGAATTAGTCGGGAATTTTTTTAAACCGGGAAAAACCGGGAAATAACCGGGAATTTCTCCGGAAAACCGGGAAAATTTTATTTTTTGCAATACCGTATTTATCATCAAAGTGTACAATTTGAAGTGTTTTTTTTATTCAAACAGAACGGCCTGGGCGTATTGCTGAAGAGTAAGTTCAATCACCATGAATTTTTGTGTATTATTCGAGTTTGGTGTGTCTACACGTTCTTCCTAGCACACATCTTTTCTTTTTCTGGCTCCTTACGTTGGGAGCCACGAATGATGTGTACACGTCGAGCTGCCTGCGCTTCGTTAGATGAGTGCAATTTAGAATAGTTCATCAAAAGATACGAAGAGAAAACATTTCACGACGCTTGTGAAATAGCTGTGACCATTATGAAGGCGCTGTTGTTGTGACCCATAGCCATGCCCCAGTGCTCTGACATTTTATGTTTTGTTGATACTGTTTATTATTATCGTTATATCTTGTCCGCCACTTTGGGTTCACAACGGATATGACTTATGCACTAACTGATTTGAAAACGAAGAATCTCACTCATCCTGGATAAGCATTGGTTAAAGTTAAACTCTGCATATTTTTGATTAAAACTACGTATTATTGTCGGTCGCAATCATTTTATCACCTGGTAGCAGAACAATATCATCCGTTTTCATAAGTCAATAGTTTATGTAATAATTAAGTCACATCCGCAATCGTTTTTTTTGTACATAGATTATTATTTTTTGAGGCGCGTCTATTTTTCCTTTTAATAATTTTGCAATAAATATGATTTTGGCGTTTTCACGGTGATTTTCTAATGTTTCCAATCCTAATCCATGTCAGCAACTTTATGGCATACCTCTTTGGATTTTTTCGATTCTTTTGATGCATCGTTCGGTACATGGGCACCCCACAATAGATCCAAACTGAAGGATAGGAGGGACTAGACTAACAAACAGAGTTTTTATACAAACAGGATCATTTAATTAGCTAGTCATTTTACGAACTAAATCAAAAGTCCTATCGGTCTTACTTATTATGTTTTCATAGTGATTTCGAAAAGTAAGCTTGTCATCTAATAGGACGCCAAGATCATAAATCCTATCAGCACCTTGTGTCGCTAGTCCACTTATGTTGTATGAATACTAATGCCCATTTTGTTCCATAGCTCGGTTAATTTAGCCCATAGCTCTGTCCATTTAGTTCAACTTGACAAATAAGCATCACGTGAAACATTGACTTTTAATTAACAGTTTCTTCTTCTTCTTGGCTTAACGACCATACACAGCTGTCACACCTAGGTCACGCCGGCCATTTCTGGCTTACTAGACTTATTTTACCACGTAGCCGGATAGTCAGTCCTTACTACGGGGGAACGATCCGGATGGGATTTGAACCCGGTCCTGCCGTGTGGACTGGCGCCGTTTATCACGTGCACCACCGGACCGCCCCGGATTAACAGTTTATGGATATTAATACGGTGTTTAGGAGCATCATAATAAATTAAATTCATAGATAACCAGCACAATCAAAGTATATTGTTATACCTATTATATTATATTGATATATTATGTTATTAAGGATATTGTTATGTTTAATTTTGAATTTAAAAAGTTTTGACTAATCTTCTTAAAATGTCCGTTGTTGCTACATTCCCATTTATTTTTTCAAAAAAAAAATGGTGTCATCTTTGAAACACCAAAACAGGACGGCGGCGGCTTGTACTAACTTGAAAATAGAACAGTTTATTTAAATTTTATTAGAACAATGCATCGAAATTGAATCACGTAGTAACAAGTTACAGGCCTCTAAATTTGCAGATAAATCCGATTGTGGTTTACAACAAATGAGCCTAATTTCTGGCGACCTAAGGAGAATTGAGTAATCGAAATTGGTTTGTCTACCCAAGTAGCCATTTGCATAAAATTGGGTTAAGTTTTATATGATAAAGAACTTCGGCATTAATGTACCGCGCAATGTTTATTTACAACCGAGAAAATAAGTGTAGTGAACCGCCAAAAACCGGGAAAAACTTGGAAAAAAACCGGGAGAAAACCGGGAAAAAACCGGGAATCCAAAATCCTGATTTGAGTGGCTACCCTGTATAAAATTTTTGCAAACGCGTTTCGCATACAATCGATTCTAGTCGGGCCGAGCGTCATCGGACGGCCCGCTGTCATTCGCTGATGAACTAGTGATGGGTAAATTCGACAAAAAAACGGAATCGCTTCCGAATGACTCCATAAATTTTGGAAGCGGTTCCGGAAGGTAGGTGCAGTACTCCGAATTCGGAACCGCCCGGAGCCGTCCGGAGCCGTCCGGAGCCGTCCGGAGCCGTCGGAGCCGCTAGTTGACAATGATATAACCTAGATTATTGCACTATCAGCAAATTTTATATAATACTAGCTTACCCGGCAAACCTAGCTTTGCTCTTAAACATGCCTTTTGTAATTAAAGCAAACATTTTGAGTGTTCAATCTTGATTCGTCTGGTAGTATTAGAGTGGCGATTAGAGAATATCGTTGATTATTTGAAAATTCTTAAATTATTGCCATTCTTAATCCAAATGATATTCCAAATCAAAGCAATTTTTCTCATTTTTTTGTGGCTCTTCTTCTTCTTTTCTGCTACTTCAGGAGAAATTTCTGGCTTTCCTTTACGATTGGGACCAGGTCCTTCCGTGTAAGGCGCCGATTCCACATGTACCACCTAGCCGCTAATCACTAAATAGCATTTTAGTTTTTTTTAATTATTCGCACACTTGCTTTTTACTTATTTATCATTCACTTTACGCTTCAATGAATAACATTACACAAATAAATCGTCATGTGTACCTACTTTGATTTATTTATTCGTTAGAACTTTTTTGTTTCAGTAGTTATTCGTGTTGAAAAAATGGCTATGCCTACTTGATAACTCGTAGGAAAAACAGAAAAGAACTCATAATAATGGCCAGAAGCCACCTAGCGAAACGAAAAGTAGCGGTAAACCTATTCTCATACCTAACGAACGTTCAGCGAAAATTTCATACAAATCGGTTCAGCCGTTTAAGAGGAGATTGCACACTAACACCGCGACACGAGAATTTAATATATGTATATAGATGGTTAAAATTAAAAAAAATAAAGCAATCTTTATTGAAAAATAAATAAATAAATAAAGCGCTAGCAATAACGGACGGCTCCGGACGGTTCCGGACGGTTCCGGACGGCTCCGAACGGTTCCGGACGGTTCCGAACGGCTCCAACGATTCCGACGGCTCCGGCTGCCGCCTAGGCGGCTCCGGACGGTTCCGGACGGTTCCGGACGGCTCCGGACGGCTCCCGGCGGAATCGTGGTTTTAACCTAGCCGGAATCGGAGCCGGAGTTGCTATGCTCGGAAGCGGTTCGGAGCCGTGGGTGCGACTCCGAGAACCCATCACTATGATGAACTGCAAATCCACTATTTTCCTAAATGTATCACGATAAATACTTCGGTATGGGCTTTACTGGTGTACATTTACTTGGGGGACCCGTACCAGCAAGAACTATTTTATTTATATCGTCAAAAATTGAGCAGCTGGTACAATCCATCAAAGCAATGTTTATCAAGAAATTTATTGCTTTGTAAAATATTTCAAGTAAGCCACTTTTTAAACTACACTTATCGGATCTCAGTGGGCCGATTTTGTATGGGATTTGACAGCGGACCGAGCGGATTTTATAGCAACCGCCGCTTGCGTCCGATACGTGTAGTTTGGCTTTTATGTACGATTTTGACCGGAACATACCACACACAGAACGCGTGACGCCAAGGAATGAAGGCAGAGAAAAACATGCCGCTTCATTGAGGCACCATCCGGATGTTTTGTTTTGTTCGCAACAGTACTTGGAATCCAAAGCTTGAGATAACACTTGTAAAAACAACAGCAGCACAGACACGTCCGATGGCTGACACCAGCGTCGATAGAATGTCAAAGACAAAATGTGATCATCGCAACCAGGTGGTCAACGAATCGAGCATTTTTCTAGCACTTTCCATTATTTTTTCATAAATTATTGCGTTTATTTTCGTACAATGTCAATTGGGAATGGCACAAATCCATACACAAATCGCAGTAGTCCGTTTTGCTCAAAGTCAAAGTCAAAGTCAAAAAGTTTGCGGTTAAAAACAGAGAAAGCTGCAAACTTTACGTCAAAAAGAATTTTAGCTTGTCGAGCTGAAATCGTCATCCGCAAACATTTTGACAGTTGGTTGAAAACTCCCGGAAAACACGACATTACATTTATGATCAATAATGTTTAAGGAAAACTACCATATATTCTCCATTGTAGTTTAATTCAATCGAAAAACTCAAAAAATTACCTAAAGTGCCTTTAATATGTTCGGCAAAATGTTTATGCAAAGAAATGACAGTAAGTTTGCGTCAACATAAAATTTTGGGCGTTTATGTGAAATTCACGCGGCTAAACGAACCGAAATCTTTTTGACGTAAACTTTTCAATAATTTAAGTTTGCGCATGAAGTTTGCGGGCCATTTACCAATACCTTAAAGATATCAATTTATTCGCCATTTAATTCGTCACACTCATTACCTAACATAAATCGTGAGGAAGATCACGCCAGTCCGATTTGTGCACGATTTTTCACCGGAACCTTTTTCACAACAAACAGGCACCATCTCGCTCGGTCCCGGAGCTTCCGCGTGTATGTTTTGCTCGCAACATTGCTCGGAAAATATAGCTGCACCACCTGCTTTACGCGGATGATGCGAAATTGTTCCAACCAATACGCTGCCAGGAAGATCAACAGCGTCTTCAGGACATCCTGTGTGCGTTCCAGTCCTGGTGCTGTACGAATGGTTTGCAGTTATGCGTCGAGAAGTGCGTTGTCGTTTCGTTCGCCAGGAAGCGAAATCCCCTTATTCGCACGTGTACTTTAAACGGTACAGACCTTGACCGTAAAAGCTGTGTTAGGGATCTAGGAGTGCTCTTTGACGAGAAGCTGAGCTTCCATGACCAGCTTGAGCACGTCGTCACTAAGGGCAATAAGGTAGTTGGCATCCTAAAAAAGCTTGCGCGCGACATAACCGACCCGGTTGCCATAAAGATGCTGTATTGCTCCTTAGTTCGGTCGGTGGTGGAATACGCATCCGTGGTGTGGTTGCCCACATCTGCACGCTCGCTGGCGCGCCTGGAGTCAATCTAGCGCAAATTTACACGGTTTGCGCTGCGTTGCTGGAGCATCGAGGTTGACTACAGTGGACGCTGCGCGTTACTTGGCCTGCAGTCGCTGAAACAGCGGAATTGTAACGCGCAAAGTCTTTTCGTCGCAGGACTACTTAACAATCGTATCGATTCGCCGGCGTTGCTCTCCGCAATTGACATTTACGCCCCGGCAAAATCGCTCCGTGCTAGAACACTACTTGACGTAGGGGAGCGTCATACTCGGTTTAGCTCCTCTGATCGGTTCCTCGTTATGTGTCGTGAATTCAACGCCGTTTGTGATCGTTTCGAACCTGACTTATCGCGATTTGTGTTTCTGAATTGTATACGTGAAGTGCGGCCCATTATTTGTTAAATGTTATACAACATAAAAGTTCATCTAACGCAATTAATGTAAAAAATGCAACAAAACGGTTCACGGGGCCACATACGGTCCGTTGAATTCAACTAATAAAATAACAAATAATGAAGGATTAGCTATGGATCCTTCTCATCCATAGGATGAGCTATGAACCAGACGTTTGAGTGTCTTCAATCAATAGCATATCTGGAGCAGTATTGAATCTAATTGTTGGGACAGTGTGGTGCTTACGTTGCAAATGCTGCTTATGCAAATGTTTGACGTAGTGACGAGACACCTCCGTAACGTCAAAAAATTGAATTACCTGTGCCAAACGGAAACGCCGTAGGACAGAAATTTTTGGTCAATAAAGTGTAATGGAAAGTACATTTTTTCGTGAGAATTAACTATAAAAATTGAATGCGGAGGTGGCTCGTTCTTTTGTAACATTACTAATACGAAAAACAACAGTGGTGACGAGAATTCCTAAATGAACCCAACAAAATATAATTTTCAAGCACCAACAAGAAATGCTTACGCAAGGAACAGCAAGCTTTCGGTAATGAAAGTAAAAGAAGAAAATTGCAGGTACGAAGGTTTGTTCCCCGATGACGCGAAGATTTTGAATTGTGGAATTATGTTACGTCTGCTTCTTTGAAAGATCGGAGAAATGAGCTACATGAGCTCAATCATGCTAAATCAGGCAAAGGATTTCGACTTCGCGAACACTGTGGAAACACCATACAAACAGTTTGGAGACCGTGAATCCACCGTGTGCAAATGGTTAAAGTGTTTGCAACTGAAGAATGCTGAAGATTGTAAGGATTCCTCAAGGACATAGCATTTTGACATAAAGAATGACATTAGGCTGCAGTTTTGTAAAACCGCGTTTTAAGGAAACAGAAATTAAAGCTTCGAAATATAGCTTTAATTTGAAATATAATTATCTAATTTTTTATAATCTGATTAAATGTTTATTACAAAGATAACAAATTATAATTATGGATAAATCAAATTATCTATGAAGAGTGTGTTTGTACATCGATACATATTGCGAATGAGATGTACATTGATTTTGTATGTAATGTTTAAATTAAACTAATAATAATCCTATATAATGGATGGGACAAAACTCATACAAATCGTTAAGCTTTTTTTATTTATCTGAAAAAATGTTTGAAATAACCGAATAACAAAGCATAACAAACGCACGAATTTATCTGATTCATACATACATTTACAATAATTGGCATGGCACAAGTAAAAATTTTTATTATTTTTCATAAAATCAAAATAAAAAAAATCCATATAAAAAAACTAGTGGAAGGTATCATAGACCCCACTAACTTAATACGCAGACTTAAGAAGCATTGCAACAACAGATTTAGCTGGTGTAATTTGTAAGATTATCTGTGCAGTTGTATGAAGGTTGTGTATAAGTAAACGCTACTTTTGGAACAACGCAAATGTTGTAACGGCACAAACTGTCAAACAATCTTTACCCAAACAAATATACAGTCGAGCTATCCTTAACCTATCATTAAATTATAAACCATTTTAACATGCGAAGTTAAACCGTTTACCTAACATTCAGTAATAAACACTTATATGTATGTGTGGAAACTGTGTGCATTCTGCACTCTTCGTGCAAAATTGCCTTTTCTATTTTCTCATTCCAATTATCTTTATACTGTATTTATACTGTATCGACCATTATGTCGACTCCTCACAGTGTTTCGACTTAGGCTCATATTGTGATGAGAATTATCCTAATTTGCTATAATCTGGACCGGTCATCCTGCACACAACGACGCGTTGTTATTTACAACAACCGTAAGTTTCGTTTTTACCGTTTTTAACTCTCACGCATTTTACCAGATACAAATGCCTGTTTACTTTACACATGGTCGTCGCCTTGAAATCCATAGTGTACCTGTTTACTTTTCAACCAGGTTGTTTTTGGAATTTTGGATCTAATTATGTACCTGTTGTAACCAGTTTTTTTTATTTTTCTGGACGGCTCCGATTCACCAGGTCGATTTGCCTCTAACAAAGCCAGCATGGTAGCTTGACGAAATCTGTGGCAAGTGGCGCAAGTCTGCAGAAGAATATTCGGGACAGGATCTTATGGGCAGCATTTAGGACTGTGATGGCTTTTTTTAAACAATGATGGGGGTTTATTGAGCTTCAAATTACAATAATGATATTATTACTTGTTGTAACCCAGCCCTCATCTCGCTCCCATGGAACGCTCACGGTTTACTGCACGACGTGCAGTCGTCGTTGGTGATGGAGGAGGTGAAGATGGCCGCCCACTTCGCTGCTCGTGTTGTGCTCTCGCTCGCTGGAGACGCCTTGCTGCATTCCATCTGTCAGCATATTTCTCTCAGCGTTTGAAGCTCATCCGTTATCCGGCTCCACCGTTCAGGGCTCTGGGGCAGGCAGAGACTGAATGTTGTCAGGCGTGACTGCGTCAGGCATTCCGTCACCCAACACTTCCCCACGGACAGCAGCAAACCGTGGACAGTCGAACATAACATGCTCCGCAGTCTCGTCAACGCCAGAACACCATGAGCATTCCGAGGACGACCTGAAGTTCATGTCAAACAGGTAGGCACGGAAAAATCCGTGACCAGACAATACCTACGACAACTGGAACGTCACGTCTCCATGCTTCCTAGAATGCCACGCCCTCACATCCGGTAAGACTAGGTGCGTCCAGCGAGTGTTCCGGCCGGCCTCGTCGCTAGCTGGTATGTCTGATCGCGCTCTGATCGTCGCACCTCATTGGCGGTTTCGGTGCGGTCCTCCTGATACAGTCGACGATAGACTTGACTATCTTCCTCTATCAACTAACAGATGGGAAGGAGACCGGCCTACAACACTGCCGTCTCCCCTCTTGTTGCCCTACTAACACGAATCGCCATTTTTCGCTGTACTCGACAAACAAACCTGCGACATTGTTGTCTCTCCAAGCCTTCCGACCATACTGGAGCCCCATAGCGAAGGATAGAGTTCGCTACGGCCGCCAGCAGCCGGGCTCGCGACGATCTCCGTCCGCCATGGTTGGGCAAGAGACGCATTACAGCCTCTGCGACCTTCATGGCAATCTCCGCAGCCTGATGGACATGCGGCAGCTAAGAGAGATGCTCATGCAACCGCACTCCAAGATAGCGGATGGAGCTCGAGGATCGCACAACCACCCTGCCGACACTGATGCTATCTGTTGGTGGACGCTTGAGGCTGGAGATCAGCATCATCTCCGTCTTCTCCGGTGCCAATGAAAGACGGTGCGGGGACAGCCAGTCATTGACGGATCCAACTGCAACCTCTGCCGCTGCTGCTGCCGCCTGTGGTGTCAGTTCTGGCACCAGAACAATTAGATCGTCGGCATACGCGATCACCTCGGCCGCAATCGGCAGCGGTATACTGAGAAGCCCATCGTAGAGCACATTCCACAGAGTGGGAACCAAAATAGATCCCTGTGTAACTACCGTGCTAATGTGCTTCTCGACAGGGCCTTCGCTGGTCTTGATCACCAACCGCCAGTCCTCGAAGTAACTACGCAAAATCCTACGCAGCGGTGGCGGCACACCCTTCTTGCGCAATGCGTCGGCGATGGACTGCCAAGGTGCGGAGTAAAATGCATTGCGTATATCCAAGGCCACCACCACCAGGCAGCGGTTGTCATGCAGGTTGGTCCGATGGAAGGACATGGCCTTCTTCTCAGCCTCGACCACTGGTTGTTTCGCGTTAATGGTGGATCTCCCCCGGCGAAAGCCGTACTGCTCCTCCGAAAGCCACGGTGCATGCGGTTCTTCTAGGTACGCGTTCAGCCGGTTAAGGATCAGGCGTTCCAAAACGTTGCCGAGTGCATCCAGCATACACAACGGCCGGTATGAGGAACTTTCCCCAGGAGGTTTGCCAGGCTTTGGCAGCACTACCAGGCGCTGCCTCTTCCATTGCGACGGGAATACGCCGCGATCGAGGCAGTCCTGGTACAAGCGGCAGAAAATCTCCGGGTACTCACTGATCGCCGTTTTCACCTCTGAGTACTCCGGCCCGTTAACAGGCTAATGAGTCGGAAATAGCCCGTCCCAAACTCATTCTCCTCCGCAAGTCGAACTAGTCCGAATGGCCTTCTCCATAGTCCGCTTCGCAATGCGGTGCTGTTATCCTGCAAGGCTGCGCTCCTGCAGATCCACCGTTTCTCGCATCCGGACAAGTGCGACCGCACACTCATTTCGCGTACGTGTCAGCTATGGAGTCCACCAAAATAGGTCACGATGGGTCAAGGTGCGACGTAGTGACCCGCGCCATCGTTTCATCGCATGCCTCCAACATAGCATCGACCATTCCCTCATGTCAGACCGCACGTTGCGAGAATCCTGCCGCCGTAAGAGCGACTCGGAATGCCTCAGCTGTAAACTGGTTGGTCTTCCACCTCCAACAAGCGTGATGTGAAAACGACGCTTGCCGCTGCTGACGACCACGCTTCTACTGTTGCCGATGGTCTCTCTGCTGCTGCGGGGTGGGCGGGCCGACGGTGAAGAGAATGTATCGGTGATCGGATGCCGAGTAGAACCGCATCGATGTGTCACAAGCCACAGCCCACGTGTCCGGACGCGCAATGGATGTGCTAACAAACGACACATCCACGATAGCCCTGGTTTAGTACTCGGAGTCCCAGCGGCTGGAGGGTGCTATACAGCTTTTCCCCGTGCCTGTTGTTTCTCGCACTTCAACATTCGTCGTGCGCGGCGTTGAAATCGCCCGCAACCACTACTAGAGGGTGGGAGTAGGCTTCCAATTCCATAGCCTCTAAGAATCGGTTGAACTCGTCCGAAGAAAGTCGCGGGGGAGCGTAACAGCTCACGCATACTACTCCCCCGATCCGAGCAGCCACCATCCCTGGCGCTGGACTGTTCCACACCAACTGGATGGGGTTGATCCCGGTGGCTACTATCGCAACTATTCCCGATGAGTCTTTCGCCCAATTCTCGTTGTTGTCTGGTGGACGGTATATCTCCGAAAACAGCAACACATCCATTTTCTCCGTGCGAGCCGTTTGCAATGCAAAGTCCTGAGCGACACCTCCACCACCCAGGTTGGCCTGCAAGACCCGCAGAGGCTGCATTACACATGGCACTGCACCGACAACTGAAAACTACAACTGGGATGACCGATGACCAGGCTTCGACACTCTCGAGCAAACTGCTCCATTTCGAGGCAACGAAGACAACGTTGTTGCCCGATTGGACGCTTTGGCACAATGGCAGAGCATCAACTTCTGCCCATAGAGCGTCTGCGCCTTGGCCAACGGGAGACGAACACGAGCACGCTTTGTGCCATCATTCAGCTCGCACATATCGACGATAGTAATTCCGGAGTCCTGTCCGAGCTTGGTCTCAACCACCTTCTTGATATCATCTTCGGTAGCGAGGACATCCACGTGTGTAATCAAAATCGCTCCCATCTCAGTCACCATTCGGGTCACTCCTTCCTCTGCAAGTACTTCCTGGATGCGGTGAGCCAACTCCACACTATTTGCCGACCGTTTGATGGGCACACTGAGATGGCCAAGTCCGGTGCGGCGACCCATCCCGATGTCCGCGCGAGCTTTAGGTAGACCTGCGTCCAGGTTACCCCATCTGCCGGAGCAATATCTATGCGATCGAAACGAACCACTCGCCGTTTCGACCGGTGTTGCTGCTGTTGTTGCTCACGTTGCCGTTGCTGTGCCATGGGCGGCTGACGCTTTTGTTGCTGCTGAAGCTGCTGTCGTGGCTGCTGCTGCTGATGATGCGCCCCACGTTGTCTCACGTCTTGAACCGCCTTGTTTCCCGCCCGGTTGCGAGACTTACGGCTCACCACTTCCGCATATGTTGTACGATCCTCGTCCTCAGCCAGCACGGCATAATAACACGTGTGGGGCCGATATTGTTGCTGTGGAAACGACGAATCCAATTGCTGATAATTGGTGTCTCCATTTCCCCCCAGCATTCGGGCCAGCAATTCATTCATGGCATCCCGATCCCTGAGGCTCTCGTCGCACGGGCGGTTTGCCTCATCCCGTGCAGCTGCCTCACGCAGTGCACTCTGCTCCCGTTGGCTTGGCATTATTTTCGCACGTTCAGTTCCTGTATAAAACACGACCTAATGCACCGTCTCTGCACTGAGTCGAAGGAGCACCGTCCACTGAACTATGTTACTAACTTTCAGCCTCTTTAATGTGAAATTAGTCCTTCTTTTCGCTGCTTTTATCTCCCCATACAAAATGTATGGGAGAGTTTCCTTCACTAATAAAAGCACCTAAAGTGTCCGTTTTTACACGGTTTTCACCAGCATTGTCAAGTATACGCCCAAAACATGTAGTGATTAAGGTGGTGGGCAACGAGAGCTGACAAAAAGGTGAAAAAATTGTGAAAACGGAGCTTTAGTCACTTTTTTCAGCTTTTGACAAAATTTTATTTTCGGGAAAATCCAAGACAAAATGTTGACAAGAATAGTGACAAAAAGTTGACAAATTTTGACGTTCGCTCAAAATGTAAACAAGCGTGCTTTAAAGATCGTATATCGTGAATTGCTGACCATTGCGGTATCCTCATTCGTTAAGTTAACTGTATTTCATCCCTACAAGGATGCAGACCATCTTAATTAATTAATTAATTAAAAACCAAAATTACTTTAACATCGCGTTGAATTTTCGTGTACGTTGAAGATAATGAAGATTCTGTCAATCATGGGTTGTTTGTCATAGTGTGCAAATGTGTACACGGCCACGGGAAAAAATATTTTTTGCAGTTGACAAGCTGTTTTTGTCAGCTCGTTGCCAAGCACCTTTACTGTTTTCAGTACGTTTTTCACAATTCTACACACAGTTTTCAGCTTTAATTGGAGCGCGCACTAAAAAGAACGTGCTGACACTTATCCTGGACACAAACCTCAGGACTGTGATGGCTTGGAAGTTAGCATAGTCCAGCCTGTCGCTCTTTTTGTGCACTGGCCCTAAATCCTTACGATCAGCCGATGCATAGTGCTGGCAGGTGTCTCCGGGCCCCACTTGAACAGCTCGGTCAGCAGACCATCGCTGCCAGCTGACTCGTTGTATTGCAGTTGTTCATGGCACTGATGACTTCGTCCAAGGATGATGGGGGCAATTCGTCATCATCATGCTGGCTGCCGAAGTACTGCTCTCCGCTGCTTCCTGCGCCTGATTCGGCATCTCCTGCTCCATTCAGTTGTCTGTCGAAGTAGCACTGCCAGCACTGGATAGCTGCTGCATCAGTTGCTGTGGATAGCTGCTGATCCCGAAGGAGCCCGAAACAGCGTTGGAGCGATGACCGGGAGATGGGTTGACGACCGGCGCTAGCGAGGATAAAAGTGTGGGTCGAAGCGGGATACGCACTTTTTTCGATCAGAACGCGCATCAGAAGCACAGTGATTTTTTTAACCCTCGATACACCCGTGACAAATAAATAGCGTTAAAAGAAACTGTGCCGTGTCGATTGGTAAAAGTCGTGGAAAGAAAGGTGTCTGTTGCGAAGACGCAACACTATAAAGAACATATCAATAGAACAACCTAATAGGGATCGTTGATCGATGTTGGCCCCTCGATAGGTTCTGACGTTTAGCATGCCTTGTCTTCGATAGGGGTGTAAAAGTTAATGAGGCTGACTCAAAAATGATGATTTTTGAATCGTATAATTAATATACAGTCATTTCTCGAGTTACACCATACTCGATTTTCTCGCGAATTCGAGATACACAAATCTACACAAAAAAATCTACAGATACACAAAAGATAATCTAAATTTCACGGGTCATATAATCTACGCATGGGGAATTTAATCTTTATCTGTGAACTTTTGAATATTCTCTAAATTTTATTTTATCAGTGTAAATTTTAGCTTAATTAAAATCTATGTAAATTGTTGTAATTGAATATTTTAGTTTTAATCGCGTTTTAAGCGTACTCAATCCATTCATACGAAGTATAAAAGATGTCTTGAACGATATGTGAATAAATCGTATTACAAAAATATATCTTTTTTAAGAGCGTACTTGTAGATTCCGATTTCACTACCTCAATTCTCACGCACTGCCCACATCCACAACTAACTTTGTAGAAAGCCCTCTATATCCACAGCACGCACAAGCGAGACCGGCGCCTATGTATCGTCAAAATAAATGCACAAACTAATTTTCGGCTTGTTGATCGTACGGTACATCATCAACCGGAACAATGATCACTATTTCACACACAGAACACAACACCAACTGTATTCAACTGTGAGTAAAAAAGACAAGAAGTTTCCACAACATGTACCGACAGTTTTTTTTTCGTCACTACACAGCAAATTTTCTAAGTTTGCTTCAGTAATATTTTTTACTGAAAGCTGTTCAGTAATATACATCGATTTTCATACACAAACGGAAATGTCTCAAGTCAAGTGAGCCAAGACAAACGGAAAAAAGATTTGTATTATGAAACCATTCTTGTGACAAGACAAGATTCGTCAATTTTTTTCTTTCGTTAAAGCTGTATCAAAGCAACGATGGATGTGTGAAACTGTTCAAAATGACAACAAAAAACCGATAACAACTCCCATTACTCTTAGCTTGAGAAAAGATTGTGTATAAAATAATTGATGAAAACATTGAAATAATTTTCTCCTGCTACGTAAGTGATACAACGGAAGATCTGGCATAACAAATACGACTCCTTTGAATTATTTCTGATCCTTTGCCACTTATCACGCGAGCGCGTGTTAAGTATGCGAAATATTTGTGCAAAAAATATTTAACATGTTCAATGCCGTGTTTTTTTCTATCTCCGCGGCGTTTGGTAAGTTTTTGGGAATTGTCAGAGGACAAATGGATATGCGATGCTCTTTGTTGTTCCTAAACATATTCATTATTTTGAGCGAAAGCATGAAAAATTATTCATAAATTAATGTTTTTACAAAAATAGTGGCTTATTCCAATAGTTTATGTACTAAAATGCAACAAAAGTATGCCACGCGCTCCGAAATTGGCACCTTACGTGAGAAAAAGCTGACGGAAAGTTGTTTGAGAGTTTCGGCTTTCCGTTTGTGTATAAGGATGCAAATCTAGCCTGCTTGTTTGTAAGCCTTGCTTTCGTTAAATTTAATTTTTCCAACAGACCACAAACTTGACTGTCATAATACAAATCTTCCGTTTTTGACAACTTGTCTTTACAATTTGTGTATGATAATTGAGGCTGTAGTTCTTTTTGCTGATTTTCAGCTTTAATGTCACTCTTTTGCTGGATGCCTTCCAGTATTTCGTTTTTTACTGCAGATCAGTAATTATATGTGGGATATGTCACATTTCACTGAAATTCAGCTATTTTTACTGAAAAAGCATCAAAATCTTTCCATCCATCTGTCAAAAATCATCTGTCAAAAGTTCCAAAGTCAAAAAAGTCAAGTAGCATGCATGTTTTTAGCGTGAAATGGTTTTGGTGTTCAATAGCAAATGGTAAATGGTGTTCAATAGTGACTTCAAAGTTACGAAATGGATGTCGACCTGCAAATTACACCTGTTTCCAGCTACGTTCGAATATCGTGCCATCTGCCTTAAACCGCATGCCTTCTGCTTCAAATCGCGTGCCATCACCTTCGAAAGCGTGCTACTACGGTCAAATCTTGTGCCACTACGTTCGAATTTGACAGCTACTTGGATGCATGTTTGTTGACAATAAGCCTATTTTTTAGTCGTTTGATGAAAATTGTTGTCAAAAAATGTAATTAATCCATAGTTTATTCGTTTAGCTATCGAAAACCGATTAAAAAAATGCAATATTTGCGAATCATTTAGCAAAAGTGTTTGTTTTGTTTTGGTGCCGCAATGCCTCTGCTCGAGCTGTCAAATACGTTCGAATTTGGCACACGAGTGGCACACGATTTAACTGTAGTGGCACGCTTTCGAAGGTGATGGCACGCGATTTGAAGCAGACGGCATGCGGTTCAAGACAGATGGCACGATATTCGTACGTAGCTGGAAACAGGTGTATCCTGCTTTCGCTCAAAAACAGTGAAAACCTTGACCTGCAGGAGTTATCCTGTGAGTAAATCTTCAGGTAAACAAGCTTAATATTTTAGGGGCGGCCCGGTGGTGCATGTGAAAAACGGCGCCCGTCCACACGCCTGCCGACCGGGTTCAAATCCCATCCGGACCGTCCCCCCGTAGCATGGACTGACTATCCTGCTACGTGGTAAAATAAGTCTTGATACGGCCAGGCCGTTCAAACCGAGCAAAAAAAAAAAAGCTTAACACTTTGTTGACGGACTTGTACGTCTATAATCTAACTATAATCTTCATTCTAATATTGTATAAATCACTCAGATCAACATGGATTTCGTGCAGATGTTCCCAACTGCACGCAAGCACAACGGTGACGATTGGATTAATTTGGATCAATGTTAAAGAGCCTTCAACTACCGTTAAGGTGATGGAATAAAAACAAAAATTACATCAGTAATAAAACTTGCTGGCTTTTCAGTAAAACCAACATCCAAACTATTCAGTAAAACGAAATGGTTTTTACTGAAAATTCATCAAACCAACTGTCATTTTTGACACGCAAAACATTACTGAATAATCAGTACTCACTTTGCCACACTTTCAGTAAACGAGCTGTCAATTACGACTTTACTGTAAGATACAGTAAAATTACCTGTACTGAAACGATTACTGAATTTTCAGCTGAAAAAAATTCAGTAAAGTTTTATTGAACTGCCGTAAAAAAATTTTAGTGTGTGCTATATAATGCGCTTGCCGAAGCAGGCACGAAGTGAAGGGATAAAACTATCACCACACGTTAATGCTATGAAATGGTCAGCACATAATCGCTATAAATCATAACACTCGTTTGCATATTGCACTGCACAAAATAAACGCGCATATTTGCAATCTTCCGCGCATCATTCAAGCACATACAGATTCAAAAATGACAAAATTGCGCATTACCCAAGCAGACAAAACGGGCAGAGTCGATACTAAAGACGAGCCTAGAATGGGGCCCCGTTCTAGCCCCGACTTTAGCCCCCCTTTCAGAACAGAACGGGGCTAAAATGAACACGCTTCAAAAGAAATGTGACGTTGCCGTATTTGCAAGGTAAAAATTGAAAAAAATATATACATATTTTGATATCGGCGGTTCTTCTCTCTCTCTCTTCCACGTGGCCTGTTTCATTCTCCACAGCTGATTTGAGGGGATATATATACAAATATATGTAACCTACCTATGTAAGTTAGGTAGCAATATGAAATAATTGATGTAAGTTAAGTTAGTATACGTAAGATAAGATTTAATATAAATTATTATAATATTCGTGAGATACTACGTATCTCTTGAAACTATTAAACGTATAGGTAGTAGAAAGAAAAACTGCCACGCGTCCCGTCTGGCTACAGCACTGGACGCGTAGGCCAGTCTCGTTTGTAAGTTCAAATAAAGAACTATTATAGGGGTCTATGATACCTTAAGTTAGAAAGCTAAAATTTTTAGCCCGGATCTGTCAAAACATCGAGCAGAATCGAGCGGGAAATTGTTGACAGGTAATATCATCATGCAAGGATTCCTCAAGGACCTAGCATTTTGACATAAAGAATTACATTAGGCTGCAGTTTTGTAGAACCGCGTTTTGACGAAACAGAAATTACAGCGTCGAAATGTAGTTCGAAATAATGGCATAGCACAGGTAAAAATTTGTATTATTTTTCATAAAAAGCTGAACATAATTAAACTCATGTAATTTCATTGTTGTTTTAAATCAAAATTCAATCAACATTCAGCCGAATCAAATATGGCCTAACCTGTTTCAGACCTGCTAGAAAAATGCCTTGTTTTGACATTTGTCGAGCAGCTGATCGAAACTAACATTAGAAAAATTTTCTAATCTGAAATACGCAGGCTTATTTTGCTGAGCGGTTTGTATGGAAAACATGCAGCAAATAAGCCGCGAAACTTCAAAGTCCATATAAAAAACTAGTGGAAGGTATCATAGACCCCATAATTGGCGCAGTCGACGGTTCTCACAAGTTTAATCCGAGCCCACGCACGAGGCAACTGTTGTCCCGAGTTTTCGGTCGCTGAGCGTATATCAGCCGATTTGCGGCAATAGCAGGATCGAGTGAGAAAAATAAGCTCACTAACGTTCAAAGTGTCGTGACAAACGTGCTAAAGAATTCGACAAAAGGAGATATATGGAGCCCGATGTAGCACAATTAATGGAGCAAGTGAAGTTGCTTACATTAAACCAGCAAGTGTTGATGAACAGCATAACGACATTAAATACTAATTACAACGACCCATTGCTGAAGTTGTCTATCCCTGATCCGGAATGTGTTTATTGCTGTTTTCGATGGGAATAAATCATTGGCCAACGCATGGGTCGTAGATACAGAAGAGACACTTAACCTCTACGAAAGCTTTGTCGGTCAGCCCATCTACGCACAAATCATCCGAACGGTGAAGAATAAAATAAAAGGCGAAGCAAAAGAAGTGCTCGTAGCAGCGGGCAACCCGAACACATGGCCCGAAATCAAAGAGGCAATTACGACCATATATGGAAACAAGCGAGATCTAGCGACGCACATGTATTCCTTGTTCTATGCTAGACAAGGAAAAATATCAGAGTTCTATAAGAACGTAAAATCTGTTCAAACATCCATGAGGACATCGGCCGCTATGATGGACGAATACAAAGATTCGTTGCCAGCCATAGGTAACTTGCTTGACCTGCTGACATTAACGAGGTTTATCGATGGCTTGGACTGCAATTTATCCATGTATGTGCGAAACTTCAAACCCAAAACGCTGGAGGATGCGTTGGAGATAACCGAGCAATACTCTAATGCTGCTTATCGAACAAAGCTGGAAGCAGCTAAAAGCAGTAACGGAAATAACACAAACAGCAGTTCAAATTTCGGTGAATATAAAAATTATGATCAAGCTTCTGGAAGCTATCAATCATCGAAGCACGCCGCCGGGAGATGGAAAAATACAGAATAACATGCATACAGCCTCAAAGCCATTATCCGATAGAGATGTTTCGATGAAGACTACTTTCTAGGATGCAGATAAACGCACACAACGGAAAACAATCCGCTTACATTTACACACAAAATTAAGCACAAAATAAGAACTACAGAAAACATACCCATTCATACGAAATCGTATAAATACCCACAAGTTTACGAGCTTGACGTACAGCGGCGGGTTAAAAAGAAGATGAAATAATCAGAGAATCTATATCGCCGTACACTTCCCCCGTGTGGATAGTTCCGAAAAAGGACGATTCATTAGGAAACAAACAATTTCGGTTGGTAGTAAATTACCGAAAATTGAACGAAAAAACCATTAATGATAGATATCCAATCCCCGAAATATCTGAAATACTAGATAAACTAGGAAGAACGTTTCTACCATCTACCATTCTACCAGTTAGCGGAGGAAGATATCGAGAAAACTGCGTTTTCAGTAACATCAGGAAAATATGAATTCACACGCATGCCGTTCGGTTTAAAAAAACGTGCCAGCAACTTTTCATCGCGTGATGGACTGTATTCTTAGGGAGGAAATAGGAAATTGTTGTTTTGTTGTGAACGATATTATTATTTTTTCTAGTTCATTGCAAGATCACAAAAAAGATTTAATGAAAATATTTAAAAAAAACTCAGCGATGCGAACTTGAAAATCCAATTAAGCAAATGTAACTTCTTTCGCAAGGAAGTAGATTTTTTGGGTCATACAGTTACAGAAGACGGTGTTAAACCTAATAGTAGTAAAATTGACGTTATAAAAAATTGGCCAACCCATAAAACAGAAAAAGAATTACGTCAGCTCCTCGGTACTATAGGATATTACAGGAAATTCATTAAAGATTTTGCAAAATTAGTTAAGCCGTTAACAGCATTATTACGAAAAGACGTTGAATTCGAAATAACACCAGAGATAACTACATGTTTCGACAAATGTAAACGATTGTTAACAATCTCGCACATTAAATAAGACAGAGTAGAAATATTCTACCAACGAGAAAGAATTGCTTGCGATGGTTTGGGCTGTAAAGCATTTTCGGCCGTACCATTATGGAAGACATTTCAAACTTGTGACCGATCACCAACCATTAACATACTCACCTACGAATTGAAACCAGAGAATAGTTAGGGGAAAATTAGTATTAGAGGAATACGATTACGATTTGGTATATACAGCCGTTGCCAGCAAATGTTGACCGTAAGTCACAAATTTTTGACAGTGCTCATCAAATTTTGTCCGTAAAGCATCAATTTTTGACAGAGCGCATCAATTTTTGTCTCTAAGGCATCAGTTTTTGCCAGTGTGAACCAATTTTTGACTCTAAGTCACATATTTTTGTCCCTTATGGAGGAACCAGGAAGAAACAACGTCGTCGCAGACGCATTATCGAGAATAAGGTCGAATGAAGCGAATTTCAACAATCAAGCACCAAGTTCAAATAGTAATAGTACAAGCTCAGTTTTAGTGCCAATCCCGAATTCTTATACGACAAGCAATTGCGAAACTGTACATTCCGCAGATACTAGTGATTTTCATTTTCATTTCACTTTTTCATTCCTTCAATTCCTTCATTGATTGGAAAAACCAATCAATTCATTTAAAACACAAATAATTATTAAAATAGATTCAGTCAGCTTCACCTCCGAACAAATATTTCCTAAGTATTACAGGTTCACCTATTGCAAACCACATTATGAAGAACAGGATATAATTAACATATTTAAGAACCAACTAAATCCTGAAGTGATCAATTGTATCAAATTACCTGTCTCTATATTACAATTAGTTCAGGAAACATATAAAAAGTTAGGTGTTACGACGGAATCGTTCGACACCCCAGACGTGTGGACAGGCCTAGCACGGCGAAAAGCGCTAGGGCGAATTGATCGAGTAGGAGAATTGATCGACAAAGTAGGAGAGTAGGAAAAGCAGCGAGCGAAACAAGACGTAAAAAGACAAGAAATGTCCTACAGGAACCTACAGGAGTGAAATAGTGTAAATTTTATAATTATTTTCAAAAATATAGTTTTAGAACCGGCGGAAGCGGTTAACTACAAATCTTGTCTACATTAGGCATTGATAAATCGTTCAAAATAGTTATTTCTAACACATTATTGGAAGATATTCAAGATGAGATAGAGCAAGATAGAATCATACGCGGGACACACGAGGAAGCACATAGGGGAGTTAATGAGAACAAATTACAAATTTATCAACATTATTTTTTCCCTCGCCTGGAAACCAAACTCAAGACATTTATCCAATCCTGCACCAAATGCAAACTAAGCAAATACGACCGAAATCCACCTAAACTCATTCGGAAAAGTATTTTTGGTGCGGCACCATTTGATAGGATTCACATAGATATTTTCTTTTTGAAAAAAACAAAAACAAAATGGCTAACGGTTGTCTACTCATTTTCGAAATTTGCAAACACAATCCCAATACAGACAAGAACAATAGTAGATTTAAAAACAGCTGTTACAGAGCATATTTGCCATTCCGGACGTTCATCGACAATCGTATGCGATCAAGAGCCGTCATTCACATCAATTGATTTTGTCGGATTTCTGAATGACTTAGGTATAGAAATTCACTACGCGATCTGTTCAAGTTCTAACGGAACAGTGGAAAGGTTCCACTCAACATTAATCGAACTATACCGAACTTTAAAAAATAAATACAGGACTTTTACTCTAGAACAACAAATCAATATAATAACAGATATTTACTACAATACTTTCCATTCGGTAACAAAATGTAAACCTCGTTCAATAATATTTAATTCGCGTAATATAACGAATACCGAGGAGATTGAAGAAAATTTTGAAAAAATACGAAGCGTGGTATAAGATAGGCTAAATAAGACCAAAGAGAAATACGAGCATAAACACCAGCATTTAGAAACACCCAAGAAACTTATTCAAAATGAATCCGTATTCATCAAATCATCTCAAAGGCTTATGAAGGATCGTGATCCCTTTAAAATATCTAAAATAAAAAATGATAATGAATTAACACTTAAGGATAATTACAATATAAATACACAATACACAAGAAAAGAATTAAGAGTTAAATAACTAATGAAATAACTTAAAATTAACGGAACCGAGAACCGAAAAGATGCTAAGCGTGATACGAATTGCATTAAAGACCGATAAATTGCATTTGATTCATAAATTACAGGCCGAGGATGTCCTTTTTCTACCCCGGGGAGGAGTTTGCTAGCAATATGAAATAATCGATGTAAGTTAAGTTAGTATACGTTTGATTAGATTTAATATAAATTATTATAATATTCGTGAGATACTACGTATCTCTCGAAACTATTAAATATATAGGTAATAGTAAGAAAAACTGCCACGCGTCCCGTCTGGCTACAGCACTGGACGCGTAGGTCAGTCTCGTTTGTAAGCTCAAATAAAGAACTATTATAATATTAAAACATCGAAAGATGTTTTTTCTCTAGAAATAAAAAAACTTTCCAAAACAGTTGAATAATTGATTGGCGGGGTTGTTATATACGGTGAGTTATTATACACGTGGGAAATTAGAAGTTTGCTGTCTCAATGCGAAATCCTGATGATCACGGATATTCGGTGACCCACTCACTGTTCCCGAGGAAGTCCCCGAGATGCACTATATATTAGGTCCGTGGAGATCGTTTTTCGAGTCTAATCTTGATGCTATTTAGTTTCAAATTTGCAGTAATACGTTCATCCTTCTTCATTGCGCGTAATGTATTCCGCTTTTTAGCATTTTTTTCTAGAGGAAAACAATAACAGAAATTATTCACAAATTTGTTTTCTGGAATTTTTAAACATTTTCATTTATTTCTTGTGAAATTTTAAAAATTGTTTGGAGTCTACTTGTATTTCAAAGTATGGATTAAAAACGGAATTAGCTACTAGACGACGAATAATTTGTTTGCTAATCATGATATTTTTGTTATTTTTTTCATTGTGAAATACAGCTTGATCGTGCTCATGCACAGATTTTATTACCCTTGGAAGAATTCCGAAAAATTCATATTGGCGGTGTAAAGGAGAATAAAAAGAAATATGACAAAAAAACGGCAAAATTTTGTCAGGCTCAGGAAAGGTTCCTCAATATGTCTTCAAAAAAATCTTCTCCAGCAGTTATTGAGGTAAGTAAATTTACTATAGGTTTGCTAATTCATGTTAATTTATATTGAATATATACTACTAATTTGTTTCACTTTTCAATACTAATTACTGTAGCATAAACTGCTCGGTAACCCTAATCTATAGCACAGACTGATAAATATATATTCCGTCATATAAATACTGATAGATATATATTAAACATAAAAACATTTGCGAAGTTTAACTTTCTATTTCATTTTTTATCACTCGTAGTGAATTAACGATTACGTTTGTGTTTACAAATGTTTGTCATAATTCGTGAAACATATAAGATCACAATTCATTTTTCGGTATATTTAGCTAATGCAATTACTTCGCTACAATTTCCAAACATAAGGTAAGCGACCCAATAATGGCTATTGCATTATGAAAATTATGCGCTTAATTTTTCTTTTTATACGTTATATGCTAACTCTAAGAAAACGGAGACATTTTCATCACCGAATATTAACGTAGTAGTAGTAATTATATTTATTGGGTTAAACTTTCTTGTAGATTTACATTTGGTTTGGGTTCGCTTATTGCTTTCCGCATTGTCATATTGCTTACGATTAACTGTTACAGTGAAATCTTTATGTTATGGCATATTATTGGGTCGCTTACCCTTATGTAATTATGTTAGAAATATTAAATATATTAATAATATCATTCTTCAAATATTAAAAAAATATAATTGTGCAACAATACTGATATGCCCGTTTCTAAATTCATGGATTTGCATTTGGGATACTGTTCACAAACAAAGGAATTAATTTGTTTACGTTTTGTTTTAGACTCTGGACGGACATAAAACATTTTATGTTCTTAGGGACGTAAAAAATAGTTTATATTTTCTTCTAATTTTATTGGTTAATTTCTGTTTCAGTTTGTATCTGTCTGTTTTACATATTATCGCTATATCGTATTTTTAAAGTGTAGTGACGAGTACGGCTGGCGGGAGTGCTTAGTAGTTCACGATTTGTTTTTTTCAGAATTATGCATGGGATTTGACAAATAAAATCGGATGACGATTTTGATTGTACGATCAAATAAAAAAATTGTTTTTGTCGGATGGCCGTGTACGTTCTCATTCGTCAAATTTAATTCGCTTGTATAAACGCGAAATTGCTGTTTTTTTCTCTATGTTAATGTAAATAAATTATTTAATATTTTTTTAACTACCAAATAAAAAAAAGTCGTACGACCAAATCGAATGAGCAATGACACCCCTTCGGTTGGACCGTGCGATTAAAATAGTCGTACGACTAAGCACTGCCACTAGCCTGAGATCCCGATTACATTATGTAATTTTGCAGCATCAAATTTGGTTTGACACATTTTACCATGGTATGAAAAAAAGAATTCTGTATATTATGTCAAATTGTAGTAAATTCTGTCACTGAATGAAAAAACATAGTTTATTAACTATAAAAAACATAGTTTATTATTTTGTTTCGCGGGCCGTCATTTAAATCTATGATGTTAGTTGAACATAAAAAACCCATTTTTTCCATGATCTCGAAGCATGGTAATTTCTATCAAACAACTAGGTTTGACATTGATTTGATTTTTTCCATTGAAAATCCATACAAAATTACAAAACGTAATCGGGCCTTAACGATCTCTTTGCATTGTGAATAAACTTCCTCGGGATAATTTCTAGTTACTGTACTCCCATATGAACTAGGTGATGATTGACTAGATAAAGGAAGCTGTGTTCAAGAACTTTGATTTGAATTTCAACCTTTACAATATATTGTTTATTTATTACGGCATTTAACCGTACATATTGTCAGTCTCAAAAGGATTAAGTGTACAATTTTCACAAGGCATTTCCTCTTTGTACTTTGCCTTAGCCCGGGCATACTCGGTTGAAGCTGAGTTTCTTTACAAGATATTGAAGTACTTATATTTTCCGTTCCCTTTATTTCAATACTCATTAAATTCGATTGTTAGAAATACAAGCATTAAGAAGATATAGACTTATACCTTCTTAATGCTGATACATGCGATCTTTCCTTTCATTTATCCCGTGTTAACGCACTTATCCTAATGCGAGCAAATATTTTAGCGTTCACTTTGTACTGCACAATTAAGATAGCAACAATTTAGCGACGACTTGCATCATAAAAATGGTTTTTGTAATTTTTTTTAATTCGTGCAGTCTTAACCAATTCAATGTGTTATGGTTTGATATGTCCAGGTAAATGGTCATGGAAACGGAAAAAGGGGATGTAGCAAATTACTTAATTATTTCTTTGATTTTTTTTACATTATTTAATTGCAGGCAGATGCATCTTTAGGAATGTTGGAGAGAGAATACCTTAGAGAATCCTTGAGCTACGTTTTAAGTATACAGGAAGTTCAAGAACGAATAAAATTTGAATTTGTGGAAATCATATTGAGTGAGTATGAAAATAATTAATTACAATATCTTATTTCAGTAGGCAAGCCGGTACTAACCACCATTAATGCGGCGTCATAATATAAGGAAATTTGTTCTGATCGCGCTATCCTTTTTCCTCTAACAAAGAAAAAAGAACATAAGACGTATAAAGAACGTTGCTACACCTTATACGAATGCACGATTCGAATCTATTGTAATATACAAATTTTTATATTTTTCACCACTTAGCGGACTTCGGCTTTACACTGCAATTTACTTTACTTACACTGTAAAGTTTCTTTCTTGATCGTTGGAGTCATCGAGGCCTTACCTTGGGTAGGGGGACTCTCGATGCTCTTGAAATAATAACACGAAGAATTTGGTTTGGAATCCCAGTTGTGCACTCTGATCCTTGATGACTGTCGACTTGCGATCGATCTCTGGAGACTGACCGCGTTCTAACAATTTTGGTTTATTTTATACTTTTAGTTGTGTAGGTGTACATGGTTTTTACATAACGGCTTATGTATCGAATGTTTCTATTTCTGTGTTTCTATTTGCTTGTAATAATTCCTAATGCATTTCTGTAATTTTCGGTTGATGCGCATTAGCCTATAAATCATGCGTCGAGTTGGTCTTTGCGAAGGCGGGTAAGAAATGGAAACTTAGGTAACCTTTTCAAGTGCATTTCATAGCGTGAGAAAGTATTGCATATGCAACGTAATGAGTGGCCTTCGACTATGTCAACTTTCGGGTACTTGAAAGGGATAAAAAGGATGTGTTTAGAAAAGTCGTAAAAAAACCCTGGCCATGTGTTTTATGTTAATGTGTCAGAATGAGAATAGGAGAAAATAGGAAAGGACCAACGCGATTTTGTTAACCGATTCTATACTTTGAATTTTAATGTGTTATTTGAGATTTCCCATATGTAGATTTTTAATGTTTAGCAGATATGCTACACTATCGTTACTACAATATGATTTGCTGTACTCTCTTAGACCATAATCTATTCTCATTAGTGTTAACCCTCTATTTCGCAGTGGAAGGTTATAGCCTGTTCGCTATATGACTATATGACGGTAACGCTACCCCGCTGAAAATAGTAACGCGAAAATAAATAAATAATGCGTTGACTGTCAAAACAGTGTTGCGCATGCAAAGCGTAAACATAGCCTCTTTTTCGTTTTATGGTTCATAAGGGATCATTCAATAATTCTTCTTCTTTTGCGTCACTACAACCTCAAGAGATATTGGCCTCCCGTTACTGCGTACTAGTGATGGGTAAATTCGACAAAAAAACGGAACCGCTTCCGAATGACTTCATAAATTTTGGAAGCGGTTCCGGAAGGTAGGTGTAATACTCCGAATTCGGAACCGTCCGGAACCGTCCGGAGCCGCTAGTCGGCAGCCGGAGCCGTCCGGTGCAGCCCGAAGCCGCCCGGAGCCGTCCGGAGCTGCTAATCGGCAGCCGGAACCGTCCGGAACATTCTGAAGCCGGTATAAATTGGCATACTAGACCTCCGCTATGTTCTCTATGACCCTCCTGGTGGAACTCTGAAGACATTCTGCTTTTGATGCTTTGATGCTCTAACTTTTCTCCAAGCGAAATAAAATTATATAATTATGTTATATTAAAAACCATAGATTTCAGCAGATAGTTATCATTTTTCCTTCGCAAATTCTTAATCAAAAATTTTAAAAGCTTTTTTTTTATGTTACATAACAGAATTTGCACCATGCTCGTTTCTCCCTATGTAACACATCGTAATGTAACTCCCCACCCTCTCGCTTTTCACTGTTACGTAATAATAATACCTACTAAAAAACGAACAATCCATTTCAATACTTTAAATGCTAATAGAGTTTTTTTAAATCAAATTATTTTATTAATAACGTTATTATATAACAACGGTTCTCCCGATTTTACTCATATTGATTTGAGTTTTGTACAATAAACTCACTGAAGTGCTATATTTAGAATATATTACATATCTGTTACATCTGTAATTTTTACTTTTAAAACCAGAACAGAGTTTATAATAATACATTGGGCGGCCTCGTGGTATGTGTGTTAAACTGCGCCAGTTCCACACGACAGGGTATCAAATCCCATCCTATCCCATCCCACGTAGCAAGTATTGACTATCCGGCTATGTTGTAAAACAAGTCTAGTAAGCCAGAAATAGCCGGAATGACCGTAGTGGTCGTTAACCCAAGAAGAGGAAGAAGAATAGTACATAATAATACGTAATCGTTATAATTTATCGCTATACTAGTAATAAGTAATGAACAAGTTGGTCATTGAACTCATGTATTCTGATTTTTTAATACATTAAAATTATTAAATGAACTGTTCTACATATCTTTAGGATTCATATCTGATTGGCTCGTTTTTTATCACCTCGGACATGAAGTTGCTGAAGACGCTAAGGAGTATTTAATTGACCTTCAGCTCAAAGTTCAGAAAGTGAGTAGTTGTTTTCTTATAATGTCTTGTAATATTACAACATATAATGTCTTTCTATATAAATTTGACACACGCGTACTCGAGTCTACCCGTATAGTTGTTAAAAATTGGTCCTATAGAGGAAAGTTGCATAGAACAATTGATCCTTGATCCAATTGAAAGCCTATGGAACCTTCAAGAGGCTCCGGATCCTACCATCCCAATGCCGAACGAATGTCGATATAGATCTTCATGTTAATAAAAACAAATTATGACATTTAAAAATGAGCTATAAAACGATGTGACTGCCCTAGTATTGTTTATATTGGTAAATATATTGTGTTCACTGTTCTTCTTAATTTTATTCCAATATCAATTCTAGACTCGGGAAAATTTCGACGAAACTCGACAAAAGGCGCAGGAATTGAAAAACAAATATATGGACAGTAAATTAAAACCAGAAAGTGAATACACCAAGCAAGGATATCTTTATTTAATGGAAAAAAGTGAGTAATATTTAGTTCATTTCGTAATTGATGGTCTAATACTTTTGTACCATTGGATTTGTTTATCATTTTTTATCCTAGAATTTACTGTCGTAACATGGTCGAAATTTTACTGCACTTACAAGAAACAAACCAAGGAGTTTTCTATGTTACAGTACAACCAAATGTCTGGACGCACGGTAAGTTGGAAAATTCAAACTAAAATCTGCTGAATAACCTGCAAAATAAAAATCATATTACTATACACTTTTTATGTCCGTGATGAATTTATTTATCATGGTCAGTATTTTACTTTAATTGGAGAAGTATCTACAACATGAAAAACCTTTCTTAACATTGATCCAACTTATCCGACTATCTGAAATCATTGAACATTTAGCAAAATACCTGAAATCGTAAAAAAATGTTTTCGATGAACACTTTTCATTCGATTTTACGTTTTTAGCTCAATGTCTAATGATTGCAGATTGGCGGGTTATTATTCAAAATTAAAGATAACATAAGGTGATGGATAACCACCTTTTTAGGGACGTCTTCGCTACCTTTTCTAAATTTTATCATTATTTACTGAAAATTTACTGTATTTTTTATAAAATAGGCCCATGACGGTTGAGCATGTTCTTAGAAATTAGTAGCAATTTAAAACCTTAAATACTCACGAGTGATTCTGAGTGATTTGAATTATGAGGAAAACCTGGGGCATAGACAGAAGTCTTTAACATTTGAGACAAATTTTGAGTAATCGCTTTGACTAATCTGATGTGTAAACTGTTCAGAACCTAAATATATAAGTACGTGTTACGTAGAATGCACTTTATTTACATCGATGTGTTCAAGTCGGCGGTTGGGTACAAAGAGATCGATTCGTTGTACGGTTTGCGTTGACGTCTCAACGCAATCGTTCTGCCAGTTGTGTTGTAGTTCGTTGTTTGTTTATAGTCCCTAGTTGTGTGCTATGAGCTATGAGGACATGGTGATAATACAACTATAATTATGTTTTTCGCTTGTTTCTCTTTTTTAATGAAATCTCAATTTTTGTTACGTACATTTTATAATTCATATTAATTACCATGTAACATGGCCTGCATCCTGAAGTGATTGTTTACATTTTATTTGTTTCTGTAACGATAAATTCTATCTTTATTGAGCAGTGTGTGACAAAAGTTGTGTATGGACCATATCTGCCATAACATTGAAATAAAAACTCAATTACATGAAAAAACATGTGTAACTTACATCACACACTATGTTTTGACGAAAAGATAAGCAGCATGGACAGGTTAAGAGAAAACGGAGACTTTAGTTTTGAGACGCTTTTTGAGAGATTTGGGTGAAAAAGTCTCAGGCCCCGCGGGGCCACGACAATTGCTTTTCCTCAAACTTCCAAAAGTAAACAAACAAATAAGGTGCAAACAAATAACGCAATCAAAAATTTTGTTTGTCTATATCTTAACAGCTGAACCATCGGATCCGTCAAACCGATTCCTCAAAAATTGTCTCAAAAAGTTTTTGAAATTTTTGTCGATGATTAAGGTTTTCTTCAAAGGAAAATCACTCAAAAGCACTCCTGTGAAAATGAGTTCCTTGAGGTTTTGAGTTCAACCGTCGTTGCACCGGTGCTTCAGCTGTTATGCACCGTTTCTTAACACTTCACATAACTAACTGAATTCATCTGAACTACAGTCAATATCCGACTTACGCGCTACTCGAGTTACGCGGATTCGGAGATACGCGGATTTTCAAGTTTATCAGCATGTTGGTTTTATTATACCAAATTAAGTTCATCAAATTATAAAAAATGGCAAATATCCGTAATAAAAGTGAAATACGAAAGAAACGTGCTATTACATTCGCCGATAAACTCAGCATTATCACACTGCATGAAGGTGGAAAAGTTTTGCTGCTATTGCCATGGCAAGACTGAAATAAATATGTTGTTAATAAATAAATCAACCAAAAATACTCGTTTTATTGCCTTTAATGCAATAATGCTTGAAAAATTCTCTTTGTATCCAAATCAACGGATAAATTTAATATTTGAATTTTTTTATAACATGGACACAAGAACTCGACCCCTGGATACGAAGTATAAACTATATGTCAGGCAGTATTCGAGTTACGCGGATTTTTCCGGTCCCCATTATCCGCGTAAGTCGGGAAGTAACTGTAAATTGGTTCATTGATCCAGAAAACCTATGGGAAACACAATTGTGTAATACGTTGTAGGCCGTAGAATACAAAACAATTTTTAGGGTACAATAATTTTTTGCCGTAGCTTATTGAGCATAATTACAGAAAATGAAAATTTCCTGTAAGGTGGTGGTGGTGTATGTGATAAACGGCGCCGGTACACACGGCAGGACTGTGGATCAAATGTGACGGACTGACAAGACTGACTGCAAGGACTGACTTTCCAGCTTACGTGGTAAAATAAGTCTCGCAAGACTCAAGCTACTGAGTTTTAGTATAAAAGTGTTGTTTACAACAACGGCCCAACGTTTGACAGCGCCAGATGAGCGAGCGAAATGAGGAGCGAAACGACCGAGCGAGACGGTTGCGGACAAGTTTAGGGATATTCATCCGATCCGAAGGATCGCGGGCGGCTCGGATGAACTTCGGAAAGGAGTAACGACCGCGATCGGTTGTAAAAAAAGAGCATAAAAGTGCGTAAGAAGGGACGCTAGTTCTCTTTTTTTCGATAGAAACAGCCTGAGAAGCAACAGTGATTTTTTAATTAAAGATTGTACTTTATCATTAGAAAAACTGTTTCTTGATACTTTTGGCAACGGTTAGAAAGAAAGGGCTCGTTGCTGGACGCAACAATAAGAGTGCGTACATATATATACGCATATACATATATATATATATATATATATATATATATATATATATATATATATATATATATATATATATATATATATATATATACATATATTATATATATACATATATATATATATATATATATATATATATATATATATATATATATATAAATTAAAATTTTGTTTTGATTATATTTCTTATACAAGCATTAATTTCCTATGTAGACAAAAAATGCTTCCTACGGTCATATTGGAAGGACTTCCAACTATAAATTTTTCCATACATTTTAGAATAAAATAATGACCGTTATAAAATCGAACTATCAGTGCTAATATTGAACTTAAACTTAGAACATGGCAGAATTATCTATGTTTCAATTTGTTATCCGTCTTCATGTATAATAATCCTAAATTTTTTATAATCTTGATCTCTTCACATACAGCAGCAAACAAATCCTGAAACATTCACCCTTGCATCTTGCACAAAAAAACTAACGGAATTTGAAAAACGATATTGTTTTGATGTAATTTTTAATGAAAGGCCTTCAATTACATACACATTCCAAGCATTAAGTGAAGACGATATTAAAGCTTGGGTAGATGCAATGGATGGTAAGGAATTGGTAAGTAAACAGTGAAATCATTTCCTTTTTATTTGTTAGTTAGATGCGTCCTTAAAAACATAGCTTATTTATACAGGCCAATCTAACGCTATCAACAAAGCACAATGAAGACGGCACACTGGACGATGTTGGATTCGCTTTTATTAAAAAGTGCATTGATCTGCTGGAAAGACGAGGGCTGGAAGAAGAGGTACGAATACATATGTATGATAGTTTCTTGTAATGTTCATATGATTTTGTATATTACAGGGATTATATCGTATTGGTGGTGTTAGTACAAAAGTAACAAAATTGTTGCAAATGGGACTAGACCGAAAAAAGACTGAAAAAGACCGTCTTAACTTTTTCAACGATGAACAAATGGGTTTTAGTGATATTTTGGAGAGCAAAACAATAGCTAGTGCTCTAAAACAGTATCTTCGGAATTTAAACGAACCACTTATGACATTTCGTTTGCATCATGCCTTCATATCAGCAGCAAGTGAGTATAATCAATACAAATATGATTTATACGTATGTTTTCTATTTTGTTTTAGTACTTAAACTTCTTGTAACATTTTTTGTTTTTGTTTATTGACCAACATAAATGTTAATTCCATATGAAGTTTAAGACATGAAGAGGGGCGGCCCGGTGGCGATGTGATAAACGGCGCCAGTTCACACGGCCGGACCGGGTTCAAATCCCATCCGGACCGTCCCCCCGCAGCAAGGACTGACTATCCGGCTACGTGGTAAAAATAAGTCTAGTAAGCCAGAATGGCCGGCGTGAGCTGTAAGGTCGTTAAAGCCAAGAGAGAGAGAGAGAGAGATATATATGAAGTTTAAGCCATATAATCTATTTATTACATAAATTGCCTATTAATCTTCTTGTGTGACATTACAAGCTCAGGAGTGGTTGGGGACCTGTGGGTTGTTCTGTGGTGGGGTGGGGTTGTGGCGTGGAGGATAAGGGCAATTAGGGGATATGTGTTGTCGAAGAACATTTCTGGAATAACAAGTTTTCTACGCCGCTCTACACGCGTGACCCTTGGGAGACTGGGGAGGATGTTTATTTTTTCTTATTTTTTCCCGTAGGTTAATCCCTCACTGATAGCAGGCGTAGGGTAAATGGTCGTAATATGATAAAGAAGAAGGAGATACATATTTAGAGTGTATTTCGGCATTTACGGCACTGTCTTAAACATTTTCACTACAGTTAAATACAGCCAAACATGTCCGATAATTTGTGTTGGCTAAATCTGATTCAGATTCATGAATCAGAATGAATCTATGAACTGAATAAATGATTCTGGTTTCTTCTGTTGTAGAAAAACAAGTGGTCTCCCAGTCATGCAAAAGCGAGTTCATGCAGTCTAGTTTCTTTTGTTCTCAGGGTTCCTAACTGGTGTTTGGTGGAGTCCGATGCGGAATCCCGATGTCAGACATCAACGACCACACGCACACACTAAAACTTCAGTCGCTCGCGTATTGTAGTGTGTGGATGTATGCCGGATTTTAGCAAAAAATGAACAAATGCCAGAAAATAAAACGCAATGGGGGTTCCTCAAATTCACTCTCTCGTTAGAGTGTGAGAGAATATTTTTTCCCCATACAATTTCCTTGGAGTTTTTGCTGTAATGATAGAGAACATTGGATTAGAAATTGGTGTAGAAGAAAGTCATGCTTACATTTGCGCCGTCCGACCAGTCGTTGAGTTGGTACGTTGTGTACCAAGAGTTGCGTTGTGTATG
The DNA here is from genome assembly GCF_943734845.2 of Anopheles funestus. Taxonomy (NCBI): domain Eukaryota; kingdom Metazoa; phylum Arthropoda; class Insecta; order Diptera; family Culicidae; genus Anopheles; species Anopheles funestus. The sequence continues at coordinate 46,780,441 of NC_064599.1, forward strand.
TAGGTAAAGAATATGAATGTAAAAGGATGCGTCGATTAGGTGTCGCACGCTGGAACTAGAGGCAGTGAATGCTCAATTTTAAAAGGTTTTCCCGGGTATGCCGGTCGTAGACTTGAGGGGTATGAAAAGAATATCCAAAAATAAAATTGCGATCAACATAAAAATAAATTAGTTTCTGGATTAAATTTGCTACAGATACAAAAAAATCAGTAGGATATCTTTTTTTTGGATTGAAGTTTGAAAATGAAAAACATATCCGGGTATGCGGTCGTAGACATTAAGAATAATCTACAAAATGGCTGCTGAAGGCGGCAAAACCAAAACCAAAGTGGGTAAAGAGACTAGGTGGGCTCATTGGTTTGACGCGGTAGACATGCTGGAAACCAATTAGAAGTTTGTGGGTTCGATTGTGATTCGTATATTTTCACTCACACACACAGCACATACCAAAGGATTCACTCACATACATTGACAAAAAATCGAACCCATAAACGTCAAATTTTAATTCATTTTTCTACAGCGCAGCTGTCAAATCGTTACGGATAAGCCCACCTGATATCTATACCCACTTTGACCAAAACGTCAAAATGACAAATAGAAATATGTCAAACGTATTGCAGGGTTCGCATGAACACTATAGTGGAGACACAGAAATTGTCTCCCAACACCCCTGCTCAATTTCTGGAACTTCGCAATCCAATCTACTCTAGAAGACCCTTGAATGCTATGGTAGTCCTTTTGTTATAACATCTGCCAGCTGTTTTTCAGAAGGAATGTACATTATGTTTATGAAGTCACCTTTCACCTGTTCACGGATGAAATTGTACTTAATGTCAACGTGTTCAATACGACGAGAATCCCGCGGCTCTTCCACCACGCGCATGCATGATTGGTTGTCTTCATAATATGATACAGATCCTTTAATATCGACTCCTAGATCTGCCAACAACCTTCTCATCCACATTCCTTGGCTGACGGATGTGCAAAGCGCAACAAATTCGGATAAAGTCAGAAAAAACGACCCCCCTCTCACGGTCACTCATCTGCGTGTCAATTTTTCGTACAGGGTAGTTCGGAGGGTATGTAATGTGGCCTGAATTTGATTTTTTTTATAATTACAAATACATTGTAGGGGGGTTTTCGCGTCGCGAAAAGTGATTTATTAATCGAGGAACCATGTTCCATACCCTGTTTGTGAAACCGTAAAATTTTCCTCATTTTTGGCTCAACTTTGCCCTATAACTCGGTCGGTATCCAACGGATCGCCAATCTGTCTTCTGATCTGGGAAAATGGCACTTTTGCCTACATTTCGTCCATGCACCACTAATCGCTACCATGTCTCTGGCCAAAGCTATTCGCAAAAGCAACTGTTGCACTTTTTCGGGTATTTGGTGCAATTTTCCTCATTTTTGGCCCAACTTTGCTCCATAACTCGGGCGGTATCCAACGGATCGCCAATCTTTGACCTGTGGTCGATAGATGCCACCAATTGCTACATTTTCTTCTGCGACGGCCATGCCCTCAGGTATCTGTGTCTCGAAACATAATTAAAAATACACGCAACCGATTGCGAACCACCCTGCACGAAAAAAAGTCACTGAACTGAGTGCCCGTGAGTGGGGGGGGGGGGGTCTTGTTTCAGACTTTAGCCCCAAATTTATTGTCAAATTCATTAGAAGCTTTCAATGTATATGTATTATTACAATCATTTTTATATAATCAAAATAAACTAGGTGTAACATATACTAATTTTGCTATACGTTTTTTTAGAGCAAGAGACTCGCTTGCAACGAATTAACGAAGTGCATCAATTGGTTTACAAATTACCCAAAAACCGGTTGGATATGTTGGATATGGTTATCCGACATTTAAAAACGTAAGTAATTGTGAATAAAAGATAGATAACGAGTTAGACCAGACTGTCAAAATTTTCAACTATAATATCTCTTTTTTATTTGTAGGGTATCGTTAAAGTGTGATCGCAATAAAATGTCAGTTTTTAATTTAGGTGTTGTTTTTGGCCCTACTTTATTACGAGCTGCTGAAGAAACAGTTGCTGCTATACTTGATATAAAATTCAACAATGTTATCATTGAAATATTAATTGAAAATTACGACAAAATGTTTAAGAATTTGCCTTCTATGCCAACGGGCAGCAGCGCTGGTGATGCAAATATGTAAGTGAAAAAACTCATTTAAATTCTGTTAGTCAGGAAACATCAACAACAAATTATAAATATTGCATATTGTTGTTTTTTTTTTATTTAAAAATGATGTAAAATTGTTTTAAAATCAACTGAAGAAACACCGATGACTAAATAGTATTTTTATATTGCCTCAAGATACGAAGCCCATACTAACTTACATACCTAGTTGGTTGTATTTAAGTTAGTTTAAACAGATTGTTTCTCAACCTCTGAACCTTCTGAACAGATTCTGTTTGAAAAAAATGCTTTATTTTTCGTTTGTGTTGTGTTTCAAGTGATATATAGTGCTGTTGTTTTATGCCCCAACTTTGTATTTTAGCATGAAAGAATTCTAAATAATTAGTATCATTTGATATTTTATACTTATACTATTTTTTCCACTTATGTGTATTACTGTTTCAAACACTGGTATAAAATCAATTAGTTTATTTGGCAAATGTAATATGTGCTTTTTTATTTTATTACAGTTAACACTATTCACGTATATTACCGTTTAAATAATTAAAGACTACCTCTAGCGTTGTAATATACCTACAATGTTGTTGGAATGAATCATTTTATTGCATTCTTATACATGTTCGATCTTTTCCAATCCAGGTCGCAATCTAATAAAAGCCCAATATTTCACCGGCCTGATAGCAGAGGTAGTGGCATTGTGGACAGCACAGTAGGAGGATCTGGAACAACTGGAGTAAACCATAACTACCCCAAGGAACGTACTACACATGCTATCTACCCACAAACGCAACCTGTAGTTCGTGTAGTTGCCAAGTCAAATTACACCGAACCACTTTTGTCCTCAAGTTTACAACACATACCTAACGGTATACAGCCGTTATACAGCAAAGGCACCAATCATTATCCGACCTACGAAGCTAAACCGACCATTATATCTTCGATTATTGCCGAAACTACCCCCGCGTCGTTAATTATTAGAGATCAAAACAATCAACATCACTTGAAATCTAGTACCGATTCTTCACCAAGTCATTACCATGGAACACTACATACTTTAGACAAAGTTTCTGCTGGATATCAAACCGTATCAACTGGTAGTTCTCTTGGTGGATGTTATCTTCCGCAACATCAATCAACCGCATCGTTTTCACAGAACTCTTCGTTATCTGGTATGAATAATATGACAAACTGTGACACTACGATCCCACACGGTGTGTATAACCGAATAACTACCTTAGGCAATAGCGATTCCAATATCGCTACTTCTCGCAAAGAGTTATCAACATATGAAAAAATTAACTCAACAAGCAGTTCGGCTGAATCAGTATGCTCTTCACCTGGAGGTATTGTTACTAATAGTGTATTGTGTACTTTGAGAAGTCATCGTGGTGCCTGGAGCGAATATAATAATGCTGCAGTTTCCAATAAAAATATAATTAAATTTGATAGTTCTGGAGCGAACAACAGCAATCGCACAGTCATTTCACCATTAACAACTACGGTAAACGTTGTAGAGTCTGACAATTCTGCTAGTCCTAGTTATTGTAGGCCAAAGAAAACTCAGCGTATTAAAGACTATGGGCGAAATCGTCAGTTACCGCAAATTCAGCAACAGCTATCGTTAGCTCAACAGCAGTATTTGCAACAAAAAGGAAAACAATCAGTCACTTTACGAGAAGATATGTAAGTGTCAATATGTCGCTGATGTTTTAACACGTTCACCAGTTAACAATCATTTACATTTATTTCATTTTTTTTTGCATTGGATAATTGATTTAGACGTGTACGGACATTATACGCTTGTTTAGCAGAAAACGATGGAGAGTTGTCCTTTGAACCAAACCAAATTATAACGAATGGTGAGTAACTAATAATTTTGTTTTCTATTTTGAAGAGAGTAATTAAATATTTTGATTCTTTCAGTGCGTCGATCAAATGAACCAGGGTGGTTGGAAGGTACACTTAACGGAAAATCTGGATTGATACCAGAGAATTATGTAGAAATTTTAAAATAATCCGTCTTGCATATTATCACGCTTTAGAAATACAACAAAAACACGCACACACGTCGTTACAGAAAAGCAGAAGAAATGTTAAAAGATATCATACTTAATCGATAAAAATAACTAACAATGCCACAATAGCTGTACTCTATAAAACAGTACCGAACATTCCACAACTAAACATTCCATCATTGGGAAATAATCAGCGTCGCAACTGTACATTCCAAGTCCATTAACGCATAAAAATGCCAATAGCGCTATGTAACGAAAGTAAATATATACGCAACGACTTTAACTTTTAATATTAACCCGAATCACATCTACATAAAACTATATGTATCGTAAGGGTCACAAAAGTAATATTTTTTAAAATGAGTATATTATTTCTTTTTTTTTTCAACAAGTTTTCTTGTTATTAGCCACAAATCTCTCATGGTTCTTTATCATAGCTCGCACAATCAAAGCTGTAGTTAAGGTTTGATTGTATTGTAAATGTTCGCCGTGATTGTCCAATTTCATCATAATGAGTACATTATCTATGATTTGCTTGATATTGAAATGTATTAAACTTTAACGCCATCAACATGAAACTAATTATCATCATTAATCTGAAGAATTGGTCAATATTGTTGTGAAAATATTTACGTTACGTTTACCACAAATATTTGTTTAATATATTGAATTTAACATATTGTGTTAGCTTTCGGCAGTTCAACATGAAATTAAGAATTTTTGAAACATTCGTACGCAGTTTTATCTAAATTAACTAGAGAAAAATCAAAGTAATCTATACACGAATGGTTGTAAATATGGGTGATGAAATTTAGATGGCGGTATCAAGTATAAAAATAAATGTAATAGAGCGATTCAAAATGTACATCAATCAGTTTTGAACGAACGAGATGCCATTAATATTGTACAAAATTTCTGTAAAACAAAAACTAAATATCTTAACTAAGTTTCTTCTCATTATTTTGTTTATTCTTTCATTTAATGTTGAAGGCATACCATTTGTGGGTAGTCAACGTGAATAACATTGATGTTTTATATACAATCTGGGAATAATAAACTTAATAGTTAGTGTTATGCGCCGTTTTACCTATTGCCAGAAAACTTTGAATGACCAAGGCATTCAAAAACTGAGCCAAAACATGAAAAATAAATTTAAAAATACATCAATAGATCAACGATCGAGAAAATTGAAACGATAAAAAAAATATATCATTATTTTACTAATGATTTCGGTATTATTGCAGTACTCATATCTTTTTCATATTACATAGAATTGAGTTTTCATTTGAAAATTTAATCATTTTCACCCAGTCCAATGTACAACCGTAGAACGCATCAGGGCAACGTGTATAATTTTTTAATTTTTAGTAGAAATTTTTTTGTTACAATGCTAATTTTAGTTGTGAAGAAATAATGTAAACCATCCCTAATTTGATAAATGTTCTAAATTCACTCAAAACAATCAAGTCACTCTGAAAATATCTCGCGAGAGTAGGTGATGTATCGATTTTTTTTCAATTTCCAATATAACTGTTATTTTTTGTGTTAATCTTTCATTTGCTGAAAATAAGAAAAGTTGCGATTTGTTATTTATTTATAAATTTTATTGTTGCGTATTATGCGTATATTGTTGACTAAATAAAACCCATTGACACTCAATCAATCATCATGAATTACAAATCCGACAAGGTGATTGCCAATCTACTACAATTGTTTTCCAGGTAAGCTGTGATATATATTTTTCTTAGTTAGTTGGTTTCGTTGTAACTGCGAGTTAACTTATTATAAAAGCTCTTGTAATTGTTTCTATATTTCTTCTTCTTCTTGGCTTTTACGACCTTACAAGGTCACGCTCGCCATTTCTGGCTTACTAGACTTATTTTTACCACGTAGCCGGATAGTCAGTCCTTGCTACGGGGGACGGTCCGGATGGGATTTGAACCCGGTCCGGCCGTGTGGACTGGCGCCGTTTATCACATGCACCACAGGGCCGCCCCCAAGGTCTATATCTTTCTATATTCCTTAAATAACTCAACACACTTGTTGTGGTCTATTTGAGAACTCAAATCTAATTATCATGATAAGCAAGATCATTGGACGCAATAAGATAACTGTTCCCAGCATAGCAGGGCGATAAACCCGTGTCGACCTCTCGGGCTGGAGTACAAACTCTGACCGAGGCACGTTGGGTATTTGCCGGGAGAAAAGTCGAAAAACCAACTTATAGTTTTCGTTTATTTTTGCTCAATCTTTAGGTTCAAACTAAGAAAAAACCAAAATCTTAATTTCCTGCTACAAGAAGATTTCTATTTAAAAATGTTCGAAGTTGAACATTTGAAAGGGCAAAAAACACATACATTTTGGTTCAGATTTGAAATGCTGTAACTTATTTAGTTTTACAGATATTTTTGTTTTATTAACTGTTTTAGAAAGGTAATTAATTGTAGTTTTTAATGCTATTTTTGTTTTAATTATCACAAAGGTCAGTAAGATGTTAGGAGGTTTCATGTAAAAAAGTCAAGTGCTGGTGTGCAAAATGGAACTTTGAAGACATGCTAAATTTTTTCACCGTAAAACACCGTAGGTCCATATATTACAAGTTATAGTGTGATATTTGAATAAACATTCTGTGAAGAAATATTGTGCAACTTTGAGCAACTTTTTGAGTTATTAATGTTTTTGTGCAACAACCACAAGTCATAAAGTACTAGTCGCCTCCATCGTAGATATTCATAAATTTTGGGGTTTTCAGCAACATCGGCATTATTTATCGTTTGTTATGAGTCAATGTGAAGTTTTACTTGTTTTAGATCATTGGTTGTCCGTACAAAGCATTTCATTAACTTACTCGTCTCATCTCAGTGAATCGGTTTCTTTCAACCGTTGTTGAGTGACATACACGTCCTTATCTTTGCTTGCACATACCGAACTTTCGGCGCTATGAATTTCCGAGATTAAATTGGCTTTTTGTTTAAATATTGCATTAAAGAGTATTCATTCATTGATTTGTCATATTTGGTAGTATGTCATATTTGATATATGATAGGATGACAGCATGATATGTCTATGATAGAAGTTATAGCAGTTACAACTTTATATAGTCTTGATATACAATATAAAGGCGATAAAAAAATCTCTAATTTGATTTTTCTTTAATACCACTTGTAACAACCCATGGTTTTGTAGAACACCTTACAATACCATTGAATGATACGTAAAAGAAACAGGCATACCAACGCCATCTACAAAAACACATAAATTTACCCAAATTTACAATAAACCTTTGATATTGTTCCATATTAAGTGCAAATAGACACAAAAATAATTTCATCCCGATATTTGTTCTACGGTGCCCACTGTGCGAGCGTGAGAGAAGGTAGAAAGTAAAATAATTACTCCGCAGCCAACCGAAATCAAATAGCTTTTCCGTACATCCTGTTGCTAGCAATATACAAATTTTCATTTCATCGTATTTTTATAATCCTTTTATTTCCCTATTGCCCTACTACTTAGTTGATAATACTAATTCCTCTAAATGCCTAATTACTGTTGATGTGTTTTAAATTTACTATTTAACATAAGAGGCTATTCTCTTATTGTACCTTCAAGTAACCCAGCAACAAACATAGCCTAGGTATGCCTATGTCTTTTTCATGAATCAATCCCTAGCAAGAGGCATTGTACACTGATATCTCCCGTTAGTTCGTTACAATTGAAATCAATTATCTATTAAAGCCATTTCCCTAGTTACGCCAATAATGTTTTTGGAGAAATCCGCGCAACAGGTTTATGGTTGTATTGTAGTGAAAAAAAACTGTGAAAAGAAAAACAGAGGACTTTGTCTCCGCTACTTTGTGTGAAGCACATTAACCACGGGGCCTCTTGACAGCTCGGGGCCCCCCGAGGCCGCTTAGTACGCTTAGCGTTAGAGCCGCTGCTGCCTCAACCTCGTCTATCGACTCCCCGGTGAGTGTCAGCTCGACGTCGTCCGCCAAGCCGGTGAGCTCTGCTCCGGGTGGGTTTGTAAGAGTAAGCACTGCGTCATACACGGCGTTCCAAAGAATGGGAAGAACTGATCCCTTAGGAACGCCATCGATGATTTTTACTGTCTTCATCACTTCTTCCATATCGTACAGCAGAACTCGTTCGTCGAGATAACTACTTAGCAGCCTGCACAAATACGGAAAAAACCTTCATGCGATCCGGCATTTCTTAACAACATTCAGAAGGTATTCTTAACAACAATTGTGATGACAGCACAGTAGCGAGCTCCACCCCAAGCGAAACAAAACGTGGAGAGTCGTAACAATTTTGGGGATCATGCCGCTTGAACAAAATGATTCACATCTTCGCTAGCGGAACATGCATGCTATGCATGGTATGCAAAAAGTATGTGCTAGTGATCGTTGCGTACTTTGATGATCGATTTCTTCCTCTGGCAATCTGGTGATCTACCGCAGTATCACTGTCTCCAGGGTAGCATTGCATTCTTCGGTTAACCTTCATTTCAATGACCACCTACCCGGGTATGTTTTGCACTTTTAAATCTTAATAACATTTAATATAATGAATCTATCGACTTGAAACTTTAGGAATGCTTAAAAAATCATGTTTTCTATCATATACGCAATAACCAGATTTTTGTATATTTTTTTTAAATATACTTTTAGTTCAATATTCGATTTGTACCCCTTACTTCTATAACCACCCTAGCTACAAAAATGACCATAAATTCATCCGAAATATTCATTTTCAAAAAGGGGGAGCCAAACTGAACAAGACACGTACTGTGCGCGGCAGACTTTTTGCTTGCACTGTTGAAGAATTGTGCAGGGGGAATTATTTTTGCCTAAATTTAACTTCGACAACTGTTGTGAGACAAAATCTGCTTTTCTTGCTCGCCTATGGATGGAATTGAAGAATGGAATAGAAGATGTGCAAGATGGGATTTGAACTCAATTTAGACACCCTTCCCTATACTAAATGTCCTGCCACTACGATCACGACTACGGGAATTGGCTGTTCGTCCGCGCGCGAAGAACGTTGTATAAAATAGCGGTGGAAGAAAACATTTCCACAACCATGATCTAGGAGTGTACATCTGTACACTTTTTAGTACTCTTAGGTTTTTGGTGCAAATAAGAGGTAAGATGTATTTTGAGTAAACACAGCGAAACATTCATTGCTAGATATGCGTCCTCACCATTCTAACACATATAAAATTATCTTTTTTCAATCAATCAATATCAAATGAACATGCATTCGTTAAAGCATATGATGCATAATGATTTTTTTTTAATACAATGTTAACATTAGAGGCAAAATAGCTCTAAATTTTGTTTTAATTGCTTTTGCAAACTTAGCTTTATATTTTGATTGTTTTTATTGAATTTCAATAACAATTCAAAAAATTGATATTGTTGGTGATAGTATAACAGCGTAACGGTTTTCTTTACTAAATGAAAACAATTTATTATCATGAATTGATATTATCATTAAAATTATATGATTGCTTTCAACAAATTGCTTCGTCAATATACCACAAGTCATTGATTCATAATTGGAAATCAATCATACGCTTCGATTCAAAATATCGTTCACGTGATGCAGACTACAGATGAGTTTAATCCGTTAGTAGGGAAAATCATTAAATTGTACATTTTTTAAGTAAAACATCGTCCACGCGTTGGAAAAGAAATGCAGTCCGTATGAATGATACACGTGGTGAAGACGACATACTTTGCAATGATCGAACGGCAATAGGTTTCTGTAGTATCGTGCCAGGTCCTTCTGCTCCCGTCGATAGTCGAACATCGAATGCTGTCGCCTTCCCTAAGCGGTGTGCTCCTGCGCCTCTTTCATGTGTGTGTGCGGCAACCCAATTAACAATTGCATAAGGTCGATTGCCAAAGGTGTAAAAATAAAGTCATCCCGGTGTGCCCAAGTAGAAATTTCGAGCAGTTTTTTGGCTTTTTTTAATGGACTCGACCGCGCGGCAGCTTATCGGGGGGTCGGATGGCACGCACACAAGAGAAGCCATGGCGACACGAACACATTTACACCAACTTGTCAGCCGGCCTTAGCGTAGGCGAAAAAAAGAGGTTAGGTCAAAGTCTGTAGAGTAATGAGGTCTCGGAATAGGCTTTGTTGACATTGCCATCTTGGATTTTCATTTTGACAGTTAGACGTCCTTGGCTATGTATTGGTGAATTGTTTACTGAGCAAATTTCAGCGCTCGTAGTTTTGGCGACAGTCGTTACAACGTTAAAATGTGGGGAATATATGCACTATTCCATAAATTTCCATTGCGCATTGTATTACACGATAATCACACTATTAAAAGATTTCGTTTTAAAATAAAATCTACAACAATTAACCGTAGGATATTTTGAAACAAAATCATGTTTACACGAGCAGCTGAAGCAGCCTCTAAAACTGTTAGTATTAAGCAACGTTTATTAAGCAAGATTTGACACCTCCTATGATTCGACACGTCTGTGTGTCGAACGTTTAGTTTGGCATCACTGCCTAGTACTATATAAGAGCTCCGCGTTATGAACTTCTGTATTGTATCCTTCCAGCAACTGTACAATAAAGAACTGTGAACTCAACGTGTTTTCCGCATTCCAAATTATTTAACAGGTTATGGGCCCAGAGTGAAAGGCTCTTGTTAAAAAATGACGACGTATCAAATTGTGCTTCCGCGTCTGAAAGACGATAACTTTGAGATATGGAAATTCCGTTTGGAAATGGAATTGATTCGGCAGGATTTGGTGTCCTACATTTCGGAGGCCAAGCCGGAAGAGCCGAATGAAAAGTGGATAGCCGGTGATGCAAAAGCACGTGCTGTGATAAGTTCGACGGTCGAGGATAGCCAAGTAGTTTATATATTGAATAAAACTACGGCAAAAGAGATTTGGGACACTCTTTGTTCTGTTCATGAAAGCAGTGGCCTCCCGTCAGTTCTTTGTGTACTGCGAAAACTATGTTCGCTGAGATTAAGTGAAGGTGGCAATCTTCCTGCTCATTTAAGTGAGATGGTAAAAATGAACACGCGTCTTCAAATGGTGGGCGAAGGACTAAAAGATCGAGTATTCATGGCTATGATCTTGTCTAGCCTTCCGCCGTCTTACGGTAATCTGATAGTAGCACTTGAAAATCGTCCTGAAATCGAATTAACATCTGAGTTCGCGATGAGCAAGCTACGCGAAGAATACCGCAGGAGAACTGAAAGTGAAGTTGGCAGTGCGTTACCGGAAGATAAAGCCCTTCATGTGAAGTTGCCAAAAGTGAATGGTTCTATTTGTTACCATTGCCGAAAACCAGGCTATTTTCGGAAGGATTGTGCTTTGTTAAAGAAACACAAAGCAGGACAAAAAGCTGTCGCCAATTTTTCGTCAGTTAAGGGCGAAAAAGGATGGGTGGTTGATAGCGGTGCGAGTAGGCATATGTGCGGTGATCTAGATCTGTTTAAAAGTGTTGTGAAACATCAAAGGAACAGTGCAGTTTCCATAACGTTGGCTGATGGTAAAACTATCAAATCTGCCGGTATTGGGAGTGGAGTGATTCACGGTATTGATGACAAAGGAACAGCTTGTGAAATCATGGTGTTGCGTTCTTTCTTGTGTAGTGTGTAACTATAAGACGTTGATGTTGCCCTACGTTGTGTATTTTATTTCCTTTCAAAATCACGTCCTATTCCTAGCTCTCCTTGTACGCGACTGACTAAAAAACGTATGCACTGTGGAAACAGTGCTGCCAAAAAACTTCATTATCCACTTCGGTGACAGTAATTCAAATTGTCAGTTAACCTATAATTCATAACTCAACATAGCGGCCACCTAAATTTATCAAATTTACCTTATCCTTTCAAATGGCAACAAACTTATCTTACTAGCTGGTCTTTTATAGATCCCTCCCTTGGTTCGAACGTTTACTACCCGAACGATCCCATCGGGTCCCGGAAAACCTCTATTATGCGTCCTAAAGGCCAATAGTATTCGCGCCGCATCGCACTGAGATGATAATATTCTGCTATAAGTCTGGTCAACCAAGACTTCTTTGATATCGCTAAAGGATGCCTATAATTATGTTGCGTCATATACCTGGCACGGTTCAAGCGGCCACCAACTCGGAGTAGACCATCGGTATCCAGAAAAGCTCCTAAAGTTTTCAGCGATGATTTCGATCGCAATGGTTGACCGCCCTGCAACTCCTTTATATCATTAGCAAAATAGATTCGCTGTTCCCTTTTTACTAGCATTAGTTTTGCTTCCGTAAGCTCGCCTAACGATAAAACGCCCTTGCCACAGCGACTTGACATCCGCCGACAGCGATTGATGAACCGCAAACAATAGGCAGTAACCCGCAATAGACGCTCAAAGGTAGAGAACCTATCACACCAATCGTCCTTTTCCGCTTGTATCGAAAACACTACAGCCTGTTTGCGACGCTCCACTAACTCCTCTTCAGGAGCAACCATAGCACTATGAACATGCCATTCATCTTCTGGATGCTGCAACCAAGCCGGACCATGGAACCACAATGTCGATGATAACAATTCCTTGGGCATTGCACCACGTGAGACAATATCTGCCGGATTGTCGATACCCTTCACGTGCATCCATTTATAGCCATGTGTCAAATCCTGAATTTCAGACACTCTATTCGCTACATAAGTGGCCCATGAATACGAAGGTGCCCGTATCCAGTGCAAAGCTATTGTAGCATCCGTCCACATGAATGTCTCCACTGCTTGGTGTCTTATCGCTTGTCGTACAACCCTTTGCAATCTGGCAGCCATCAGGGCTCCACAAAGCTCTAATCTCGCCAAAGTAATCCTTTTGAGAGGTGCAGGACGTGACTTGGCGGCGAGCAATTCAACTCGAACACTTCCATCGTTGTCAATCGACCATATATAGACGCACGCTCCATAGGCCGCCTCCGAGGCGTCCGAAAAGCAATGCAGTTGTAAACCTACAGGATTTGCTACAACTGCGTGACGCGAGAATTTGACGTCCTTTAACAGCGCTAATTGCGATCGGAAGACGCACCATCGTTCCTGCAACTCAGCCGGTATTTCTTCATCCCAACCACCAGTTGCTAACCAGAGTATCTGCATATTTATTTTCGCCCAAGCCGTAACAGGTGCCACCAGTCCAAGCGGATCATATATGCGCGCCACCAGGGAATAAATCGTTCTGCGCGTCCAATTCTCGTTGCTCATCCCAATGGTTGAATCAATGTAGAGCTGGTCCGATTCCGTCAACCATGCAATGCCCAGTGTCTTTACTGGTTCCTCCGGAACCTCAAACCTTTTGACTTTGGAAGTCGCCTTTTCTTCCGCTGGAACATTATTCAGCACTTCTGCCCTATTGCAGTTCCACTTTGTGAGGTGGCATCCACCAGATCTCAAAAGCATTGTTAACTCAACCTGCAACCTGGCTGCCTCCTCCACGGTCGAAGCCCCACCGATGTAATCGTCGACGTAAAAATCCTCTTTCAGCGCTTGCTTGGCTAAAGGAAACTTATTCCCGTCATCATCCGCCAATTGATGCAGCACTCGAACCGCCAGAAAAGAAGACGACGCGAGACCAAAGGTTACTCGTTGTAGCTCGTAACATTCTAGTGGCCGATCTGGTGAACTTCGCCATAGTATTCGCTGCAACGACGTGCAGTCGGAATGCACCTTCACTTGCAAATACATCTGTTTTATGTCGGCAACCAACACCACAGCTCTCATGCGAAATCGCAACAACAACGCTAGCAAGTTATCCTGGATAACTGGACCAGTCATTAATAAATCATTGAGAGATTTACCTGTGTCCGTTTGCGCCGATCCGTCGAACACTGGTCTTACTTTGGTGCTTGTACTCGATGTTTTAATAACCGGATGATGCGGCAGATAATAAGCAGTGCTTATATCCTCACAGCTCAGTGTCGTATCAACTTTGACTAAAAATCCCCTTTGGATGTAGTCATCGATAACGGCTGAATATTGCTGCTTCAAACTCTGGTCTCGATTAAAACGACGCTCCAGTTGCAGAAATCGCTTTCTTGCCGTCGACTCCGAATGTCCCAATTGAATCCGCACATCTCCCTTTAAAGGTAGTTTCACCACATATCTACCTTCACCATCCCGATGATGGTGTTGCATAAAATGGGCTTCGCAATCATTTTCCTCTTGTGTCCGCAATGGTGCATGGTGAACTTCTTCAATAGTCCAAAATCTTTCGATTAAATCCTCCAACCGAACACAAGTACCACAGGTAATATATGGATGGCTTACCTTGGTTTGCGGATTCTTCGTATGCACTTGTCCCACGGCTACCCATCCGAATACCGTGTGGATGAATGTTGGAAGTGCAGTTCCAAAATCGGCACGCAATATTCCGCGGCTATCTGGCTTCAAGTAATCAGCGTAAAATTCAGATCCTAAAAGCAAATCAATATTAACTTTCTCATCAAAATAAGGATCTGCTAGTACGAAGTTAGATGGAAGTTGTTGACGGCTGATTTTTGCACCACTCGCTGGATTGTATCCTGTTATTCTCGGCAGCACCAGAAACTGCATGTTTTCCTGATACTTTCCATCTCGGGAACGTACTTTTGCCATGACCGATGTCTGCAGGCTAATCCTCGATTCACCAACAACCGATAGAACCGTACTCGCCTGTGAGTATGGTAAGTTCAGTCGCGCAGCTAGGTCTTTGGTCATCAAGCTTACTTGTGAACCACTGTCGATCAGCGCTCTAGCTGGCAACCACTTGCCACCGCTGGTTTTCACGTGGACTATAGCGGTCGACAAAAATACAGTACCAGATCCTTCTCCAGCTGACGCATTAACTGCTGCATTCTGACTTGGTGTGTCTTCTAGAGTGGCTCTTGCTGTCCCGTTGCCCTCACTATGCAGCAAAAAATGATGCTTTCTGTTGCATACAGTGCATCTCGCGCGAGACCAACACCTTGCCTGAAAATGCCCAGGTTTTAGACAACTAGAGCACAGCTTTTTTCCTTCAACTATTTCACGCCGTTGTCCCACAGTTAATGCACGGAAAGCATCACAATTGTCTATCAGGTGCGACCCACCACACTTTATGCATTTGGCTTCCACCGCCACATTCGACGCAACACGACGTTCACTGACGACTTTGCCCGTCGCCTTAGGTTTATCGACAGCAACAGCGTCCATGATGCGCGTCTGGGCTCGCAAAAAGTTCAATAAGTCGCCCACCGAATTCTCATTGCTCTCTTCCACACGCCGTTCCCATTTTTGTTGCGTGCTTAGGTCCAGTTTGGAAACAATGATTTGTGCCAACAGAATACCCCACTGGTCGGTGCTTTCACCAAGATGTTGCAAAATCTTCAGATTGCGCTCGAAACATTCGATCAGCCCATGGATGTTCTCATTGTTCGCTGTCTTCATCTGTGGCCATAGCAACATCGCATTAACGTGGCGCTTTTTCAAAATGTACTCATTGGCATAACGCTTATTCAAAGCAGCCCACGCCACATCATAATTCGCATTGCAAACCGGTAATGCATCTATCACCTTTAATGCTTCCCCTTTGAGCGATCTTTTCAGGTAAAGCATTTTTTCCACCGAAGAGAGCCTTTTATTGTCGTGTATTGTCACAACAAACATATCATGGAAGGATAGCCATTCATCATACTTCCCAGAAAATTCAGGTAGTGTTAAGCGAGTAAGCCGAACCGCGTCACTTGTACTGCTGTCCTGCTCTGGTTTCACTCGCGCCATATCGCTCACTTCGCCTAATTTTCGCAGTAATTGTCCTTTCAATCGAACCACTGAGCTCTCCATGTTGTCGTATATTGCGTCGTTTTCTTCGGTTCTTTCTTTCGCATCTATCTTTCTAGCAATTACCTGGAATTCCCGCCAACGATCGTTTAAGAGTTCAATACGCGGTGTCAATTCCGGGTAATCCTTTTCCTGATAGTCCACAAGAAACTCGTCCATCCTTTTCACCGATCGCACAATACGGTCACGCTCACGTTTTGCATCGCTCACATCACAAAACAGCGCGCGCCGCACCCTATTTGGAGATTCAGCTTCCTCTGAAAAACCTGCGAAAGGTTCTTCCTCATAAACCGCCATTTTTCACGACACTCAAATGAAGAACTCCAAAGGACACAAATCGCTTTGACGATTTACATATATGAGTCGCTCCAAAACGTACAAGAACACGATAACCGATTTCGTGGTACACAATGGATTTCACACGCAATATCGCGATTTTCACTTTAACAGAAATCCCCCCAGATTGTTCCACTTCGATTGTTTTTCGTATAGGTAACCAGTACTATCACAAACGCATTAACTTTTAAACCAATCCTGGTCACGGCATCAATGTTGCGTTCTTTCTTGTGATAGTGTGTAAATTATAAGACGTTGATGTTGCCCTACGTTGTGTATTTTATTTCCTTTCAAAATCACGTCCTATTCCTAGCTCTCCTTGTACGCGACTGACTAAAAAACGTATGCACTGTGGAAACAGTGCTGCCAAAAAACTTCATTATCCACTTCGGTGACAGTAATTCAAATTGTCAGTTAACCTATAATTCATAACTCAACACATGGTTAAAGACATTTTATATGTTCCCAGTTTAAGCAGTAATCTATTGTCAGTGTCTTGCTTGTGTGCTGATGGTTATGATGTAATGTTTACGAAGGAACTGTGTAACATTATTAAGAATGACCGGGTTGTGATACAAGGCTTTCTAAACGGCAGCATATATGTGCAAAATAAGGAGTCGGCGTATGTAGTGCGAACAGGACAACATAGTGAAAATTGCTGTCATTTGTGGCACGAGCGTTTTGGGCATAGGGAAGATTCCGCGATTAAGTTGCTGTTTGAAAATAATTTAGTGACTGGTGCAAAAATGCGGTCGTGTCCGGAAAACTTGAAGTGCGAAACATGTTTGGAAGGGAAACTTTCACGTACAAAGTTTCCAAAGATATCAGAACGACAGACAAAAGAAATGCTTGATCTAGTGCACAGCGATGTCTGCGGTCCAATGCCGACAACAACACCAAGCGGAAATAAATATTTCGTTACCCTGATAGACGATTTTAGCCGATATGCAACAGTTTATTTGGTCAAAACAAAAGCCGAAGTTCCAGATAAAATAATAGATTTTGTTAACCTTATGCGTAACCAGTTTGGCAAAATACCGAAAATATTAAGGTCGGATGGAGGTGGTGAGTACGTTAACGATAAACTAAGAGCCTTTTATCGGAAACAAGGTATTCTAATGCAAACATCCACTCCATACTCGCCGCAACAAAACGGTGTCGCGGAAAGGAAAAATCGGTACCTGGAAGAAATGGTAACGGCTATGTTGTTGGGTGCGAAATTGGACACGAAATATTGGGGTGAAGCAGTTCTGTGTGCAAACTATTTGCAGAACAGACTGTATTCAAGTGTAGTGAAATGCACTCCGTATGAAAAGTGGTTCTGTCGAAAACCAAAAGTGGACCATCTTCGCGTGTTTGGTTGCGGGGCATGGGTGCACGTCCCGAAAACAAAAAGAAACAAATTTGAAAGCAAAGCTCGAAAGTTGACTTTTGTTGGGTATTCCGAGCAACAAAAGGGATATCGTTTCGTGGATTTGGCAAACGAGAGAATCACAATAAGTCGTGATGTTAAGTTTTTGGAACGAGACGTACAGCGCAAGCAACCGGTCAGTACCAGTGAGTGTGTAAATCCTAATACTGTTGTTGTTTTCGAGCAAGTTACCGAGAAAGAAAAAGCAGACGAGTGTGTGGCGTCGAACAATGAAGATCTCACAGAAGGGTCGAATTCTGAAGACTCATTGTTTCTTGACACCACTACCGGATTCTCGGAGCTGGTGGAAGGGGACGTCAACGAAGACAAAGAACTACCAGCAGTTCGGCGAAATCGCGGTAAACAGCCTGGGTACTTGGACGATTATGTGGTCGGTATGGCGAAGCTGATCGAGGACGAACCAAACACATGGCGTGCAGCGATGAACTCATCAGATGCTCGTTCCTGGAAAGCCGCAATGGACGATGAAATCAAGTCACACGAAAAGAACTGTACGTGGGACTTGGAGGATTTGCCACAAGGTAAGAAAGTCATTGGTAGTCGCTGGGTGTTCAAAAAGAAAAGAAACGAAAAAGGAGAAATTATTCGTTTCAAAGCGCGCATTGTGGCACAGGGTTTTAGCCAAGTTTATGGGACTGATTACGATGAAACGTTTGCTCCGGTAACACGATACAATACGGTACGTACGTTGTTGGCAATTGCGGGACGAGACAAATTGTTCGCAAAACATCTTGATGTAGCGACAGCATATTTGCATGGCAACGTAGAGGAAGAAATATATATGCGACAACCTCCTGGTTATGAAACCGTTGGCCAAGAAGGGAAAGTTTGCCGTTTAAGGAGGAGTATATACGGGTTGAAGCAATCAGCCAGATGTTGGAATAAGGCACTTTGCGATGTAATCGAGAAGTTAGGTTTCGTTGCGAGTAAGGCAGACCCTTGTTTATTCACGCGTGTTGATAAGAAGCTATTAACATTTTTGGTAGTCTATGTGGATGACTTGTTAGTTGTTTGTAAGGACGAAAAAGAAATAACAAGTGTTTATAATCAACTGAAAAACCATTTTGACATCAATATGTTAGGTGAAGTTAAGAATTTTCTGGGACTGCAGGTCTTAAGAAATGAAGAAGGAGTTTTCTGTCTTGGTGCTCAGAACCATATTGATGGACTAATTACGAAACTCGGATTAGAGAATGCAAAATAGGCAAAGACCCCGATGGATTCAGGTTTTCTACGAGACGAGAAACCTAGTAATGTTCTGAAAAATGGTACGAATTATAGAAGCATTGTAGGAAGTCTATTGTACATTGCAAATTGCGCTAGGCCTGATATTGCCGCATGTGTTGGGATTCTAGGAAGAAAATTTAGTGAACCAACTGAGAAGGATTATGTAGCGGCAAAGCGAGTAGTGCGGTATTTAAAACGTACAAGGGATTGGATTTTACATCTCGGAGGCAAAACGTATCAAAGTCTGGTAGCGTTTTCCGATGCAGATTGGGCAGGAGATGTTAGTAGCAGGAAATCCACCACGGGATTTATGATTCTTTATGCAGGATGAGTTATATCATGGGTCAGTAGACGTCAGAGTTGTATAAGCCTTTCATCCATGGAGGCGGAGTATTGCGCTCTAACAGAAGCCTGTCAAGAAACAGTATGGCAAAAGCGACTTTTAGAAGATATGCGAGAAAATACGAGTGGACCAATAATAATATATGAAGACAATCAATCATGTATAAGTTTTGCAGGATCAGGAAAGGCAACTAGAAGATCGAAACACATAGAAACTAAACAGAGCTATGTGAAGGATTTGATAGAAAAGAAAACAGTGACCCTGCGGTATTGTCCCACTGAAGAGATGACGGCTGATATATTGACCAAACCTTTAGGAGCAACAAAACATTATAAGTTTTGTAAGGTTATGAATCTTTCCTAAACTATGTAAACGTTGAGGAGGAGTGTTAGTATTAAGCAACGTTTATTAAGCAAGATTTGACACCTCCTATGATTCGACACGTCTGTGTGTCGAACGTTTAGTTTGGCATCACTGCCTAGTACTATATAAGAGCTCCGCGTTATGAACTTCTGTATTGTATCCTTCCAGCAACTGTACAATAAAGAACTGTGAACTCAACGTGTTTTCCGCATTCCAAATTATTTAACAAAAACAACCGTACACATACAACTACACAACATCGTGTAGGAGCTTCGGACACCTATCTGTCATTTTTATTTTTCATTGTTATTCCAAGAGCTGCCAAAACCCCTCTATTACGAGACCTCATTACTCTACAGACTTTGGGTTTGGTGTGATCCTTGCTTGCTTCTAATTCCTTACAACAGCGCGACTGTTGTAGATATCCGATCTATTTTTAGATTTGCGTCTGCGAATGAGATAGGAAGAGAACATATATTTTTTAATTAGAGAAATTTTTTTTACGCATCGAGGCTTTGGGCATGGTACATGGTAGTAACGGGATCGCTGCTATTCAGATGATCTATTTTACTGATCTGCGGCTGGCGTCAAAACAAATGTGTTTGGTGCTTTCTACACGGAGGAACGCCAACGTTGTTTTTTATTGTTCATGTTCGACGTAGCTTTTATTTGGTTTGGATATTACAATGATAAAACGATTATGTAAATTAGATTTGATTTTGTATTTTATTGATCTTTTGAATCTGTATACACTTTCTTAACACTTTTAATGATGCCTTCGGTACAATACGTAACGTATCTTCTTTTCAAAGCTTTACATTTTTTGTAGGACAGGACAACTCCTTACTATGCCCTAGACACAATCAACATTCTGTTAAGTAAAATATACTCTCATGTTTTTTTCAACCTTGTGAAGTTTCGGCATGCCTTATCCAGTTCTTGAACTCTGTTGTTCTACATATAAGTGGGGTAAGGATCCGGTACTGTTCTAACTTATAGTTTAGTTATACTCTTTTTACAAAAATCTGACTAATACGTTGAGGGCAGTTTATAAAACATCATCCTTTATAGCGAAACTTTAGTTACATATATCTTATCTGGTCACTTCTAAAGGACTATCCTGGGAAAGGTAATCTACGCGCTCACTATTTTTGTCCACAGCTAGTTAAGCTGTTTAACTAAACAATTATGCTAATTCGTTAATATTAACGCTAATGTGCAACCGTTAGAAGAAGTAAGGCTCATGTCCTCCCAGGACGTTGCTCATCAGCTATCTGTTCGGCACGATGCGTATAGTAGCATAGCCAGCTCATTGATCGAGCCAAATGCGAATTAATCAGTCGGATGTCGCAATAGTGAGTGGATTTCCTACAAACTATTTCTGGCAGACCTAAAACGAGCCAAGAAGAAAAGACATTACGATAAAGTAGGCAAGGGTTATCAACTGCTTATCAACTCGTAGCGGCACATTGAAAGGTGGTTTTAGACTCCTAAGCAAAGAAAACAAATAGTATTAATAATAGAGTTAAAAACAACATATCTTTCAATTACAGTTGAACTATTAGTTTTAAGAGACAATCCCACATCCTTAGCATATTTGAACTATCAGTCTAAGTATATTTACCCTCTTCTTCCGTTCCGGCTTGATTCCAATTGTAGTTCGTCTACGAACATTCCGTTTCGTAAATCTATTCCACCACTAGAACCCTCCTGTACCTCCGCTTTAACGTCCGGCTATCCAACTTCTGAAACATAGAAGATTTATATGTTCAATTAAACGCTCGTTGTCCTGTGGTTTATTATATGAATATAATAAAACACAACACACAAAGAAAATAAATGCAACTTACCTAGTCCTTCTGAACTGGCGCTAACTTATCTGCTTCTGATTCCTTTTAAAACTGTCCCAAAATAACTTCAGCACGATAGAATGACCCTGTACTTTCCTTTAAACGATTTGTACTATACATAATTAAACACTTTTTCACCAAAATTGGAGCCACAAAACACTAAAAACGCGAAGGAGATTTGAAAATGCGTTCAGCGTATATTCGTTAGGACATACGATTTGTTTTTGTTTTGAAAATACCGCCATAGGATGGGTGACGTTCACCAACACCATCATAGACTTTTATCGTCGTCCTGTTCTTTCCTACGGCGAAGTTTCTTTCATCTCACGATTCGAGCAAATTTTTACCTTTCACCCCCCATCGGGCCTATTTTTCGCTTGACAATTTCTACTTGGGGTTGCTCATCCCTGTTCTATATGAATACACCTTTTTATACGCACTTTGGTTTCATTAGAGGTCAGCTTTTGAATCACGAAACATAAACACAAAATTAATAACTGTAATCAACACATCTACATAAACACAAACACACATACCAAATGATACTCAAAACAACGAATTACAATTGATTAAAAAGAGTTTCAGATTTTGTGAAGTTATTCCTTTAGGAATCGCATTCAATTTCACGTAATACACTGTATTTAAAAATGACCTTCGACGTTGAAAAATATAAAACTTTCTACGAATGTGACGAGCATTGGGAATTAAAGAAAACATTTATGGAGTGTCATAAAAATAATTTCCCGGAAGATCAAGTTGTTTGTCTCGCACAAGTGTTCAGCAACATGGAGCTTCTGGGATGTCAATATCCTGCGGAAACAATGCGCCTGGTGGCAGAATTATCGAAAGATATTGTGTCCAAATATCGTGATACACGAACTGGCAAATTAAAGCGAACATTTGTTACTGCGTCGGATGCTGCTGCTGCTCGTTACGTACAAAAGAAATAGAATTCTAGAATTCCCACAAGACAACAGTACGTACGAGGTTGAATTTTCCAGCTTCTCCCAGCATTTGGTAGTTCCGTACAATACGACAAGGTTCTTCGATGAACTCCTCTTGACTGAAATAAAATGTAACCCTGAATGAAATACGCAATAAACGAAACAATAGCACAATTTTATCGTTTCAAACAAAATACGATAGGTGTTTTACTGTATTCTCAATTATTGGCAAACAAAAGTGTATTACGCTCATACTATAAGTATTTCACATGTTAGACATTCATTAAAGACGATCTACGCTTACAGCTTCAGAATTTACAACAGGATTTGATTCATTTTCCATTTTGTCATGGTCAGAGACGACCACGCAATGAGGACGGGAAAGTCTAAAGTTGCGAATTCCTTGAGCAGTCACAGATGTTCCTGTTACGTCTAAAAGCTTCAAGTGCGGTGCTGCTGTTTCGAGATGATCAAGCGATGTATCGGTGACAAGCTTATAATTGCGTATGGACAAACGCTCCAAGCCAGTAAGGTTATGGTGTAATATTTCATCCAGAAGGGCTCCTGCTAGCTCATTACGTGACACTCCGTACGCACAAATACCACGATCACTAATTAATGATACGTAATTTGGCGCTTGTTGCCCTATGCCTAGGTTTACAAAAATTTGATGTTGATTTCCGTTGCCTGGCCGGTGAACAAGTTCCTGAAAATTTCCTGGCATAATAATCACATGTGGTAGTACGCGTTGTGGTGGTGGTGGCTGCTGTGGTGGTTGTTCTTCGTTTTCATTCTGCACTGGAACATTATTCGCTTCATCATGCAAACGCAAGTTCACTGTAAGATGGGATAAAGAATAAGCAGTTAGTAAGTTACCAAGCGCTCCCAAAGATTCTAAATATGGTAACGTTTTTACTTTACCATCGTGTTCTACAAGACGTTCACGTGGTGGATTTTCAGCCAAACCTCTGTCATCTGGTCGGTCAGGTCGCGGTTCAGGACGAGGGCGTTGTACATGATTACCGCCGGCATCGAAAATGCGTTGATAGGCAGCGTTTATTTGCATTTGATCTCCATGTTGACGTAATATTCTATGATTTAATAGGACATTTTCACGCCGTTGCAGCAGCAAATCTCTATTGATGATCCGTACAATATTTTGTCTATCTTGTCTATTGTTCTCATTTGCTACTGGCATTCTTCGGCCAGGCTCTGCAGGAATATTTGCAATCGGTTGCTGTGGATCGCGGACGAATCGTATTAAATTATCCTGATTTCCACCAGCATATCCTGGATAATCACCGTGTATTATGCGTATCTCAAACACTCCATGTCTAGGCCGCGGAATAGGTGGAGGCAACTGGGCACCTTCCACTGGTGCTTCGTTATGGATATGAATCGGGTTTGCAGCAATATCATCCCCGGGACGATCAGCATCTTCATTCTGGTGTGGATCTGGCATAGCCAAACGGTGTAATTGCTCAACGCGTTGCCGTTCTGCTTCATTATATTCGTTTAGTCCTCTTTCCGTTCGCAAATGTTCGGGACATTCCAGCCTTAATTCTTTCAGAGAGTGTACAATATTAAAACAGCTGACATCTGAATCCGATATCGGTGTGTCGCGTAAGTCGAGTGTTTCGAGCTTCTTGAATCCGAACCGCGTTGCTAAACTGGCGTATGGGACACTATCTTTTATATTAGCACAACCCTTCAGGCTGAGGTATCGTAAATTCGGAAGTTTAGAAAGAACCATTAAATCATGTGTGTCGAACCAAGCGCAATATTCTATTGTGAGCTCTTCCAGGCGAATGAGGTATTTGTACATGTTCGTTAGAAATGATCGAATTTGCTGGTTGGGCAACACGAACTGATTGTTAATATTTTGCACTGATAATGCACACTTTCTAAATACCAACGAACGTAAAGCATGGGGAAACATTGTAATGTTGATTTTGTTCATATCCAAATATGCTTCTGTTAATTCCAATCGATCTAATAAAGTACAACGCGTTGCGATTGTCTGCAGAATACCAACTGTTAGCGTTGGCACATTCCACATTTCTGCAGGATATACACTTGTCATACCACGAAGCTTTAACATTTTTGTATTGGCTGGTTGTAGGTGGCTAATGCGTTGACGTACTTCCGCTGTAGTTAATTTCGCTGAGGTGAAATCAGCATTTGTCCATAGTGTTTTGTCAGCCACTAGCCGCTGCAATCTTAAACAAACTTTTGATAGCAGAAGCAAACTGTTACTATCCAAATGTTGAAATATCAACAACAGTATTTCGTCACTGAGATCTAAAATATTAACGGCCAATGTTGACCAAAGCGGTTCTGTGGCATTATTGAAGCTCTTAGCTTCTTCTACCAACTGATGTTTTGCATCTGGTTCCACCGTCTTGCTATCCACCTCAGTGGATAATTTCCTTTTACGGCCTTGTTCGCATGTTTGTTGTCGAAGACCAGACACTCGACTTGATGATGGAAAATCAGGTTCAGCCATAGTTTTATCTACGCCAATCGGATCCATCTTTTAGGGTCTTGTACAAAAATAGGCACCATAAACTTGATAGTGTTAGTTTTGTATTTACGTTACGATTTGCTACAAATATGTCTTGATAAATTATTGTTATTTTTCTAGATAATTTAGACCTTTCGTGCACGTCTCGAATGGCGACATTAGCTGATTAGGCGACCCCAGCGAAACGGGTATCTAAAATTCGATTATTTCCTTATCCAGCAACACAAAACTAGAAACAGTGATCGAAAATTTTAGGTTTCTCGAATGACATTCACAAAATCTGCAGTCAATTTTGACACCTTCGCCAGACTGTGTCACAGTGTCACATCGTCTGCACAAGATGTTTGTAGGGTGGGTATGATCTTCAAACAGTACGTAACAGAATTGAGTGAATAGGTAATTTACAGATATAAAAAGAAGAAAATAATAGCTGTAAAAAGCTTTCCACACTTATTTTGCTTAAATTTTTCATCAAAAATAGTTAAATAATTTATTATATTCCGTCCGTTTCGGCAATCATGTCAATCGTTTACCAAAATAATCCTTACGCCGGATACCTCATTGCTAGTTGTAGGAACCTTGGTTTTTTGACAGATTGACAGATCATTCATCGTGTGTTGAAAAAAAAGATGTGTGCGCGTCATTGCAGTGCGTTTTATTGCAAGAAATATTCCGATTCGTACGAACAAATTTAAAGTTTTCTGTACCAATCATTATTGCGCTTTAATTCTTGTCCACCTTTTACACTATGTCGGATCTAATTCGCCAAAATCTATCAGACGTTCGGCCGAGCTTAGAAAAAGTTGTTTACAAGGTACTCGGCACTTCGGATGGTACAGTACTTGCTCATATAGAATCTAATCTGTGTAATGGATTTGATCGACGCAAGCTGAGCGAAGACTTATCGTTCGTTGTTGACGAACGTAGAGCATTGCGAATTTGCGATAAAATAGAAGATTTGGTTGATAATTTAAGGATCAAGGAGCAGCATGGAGGTCTTCCCATTCCGCACGATAGCGAGCTATCAACAAATGATTGCAAAAAACGCCCGCTTGACCAAACGGCGCTTGATCCCCATCAGTCTCATCGAGCAAAAATAACCAAGCATGGGAATGAAATCAGCAGCGTCGCCGTCAACTCATCTAACATCGGTGAGATCAGCATTAGTAACAAGAGCGATACTTTAGCTGGAAACAATTTTTCTGCCATTCATATAAAACAAATGATGGAAAACGCACAGAGAGAAATCGAAGAGCGTAAACGAAAGCTAGAAAATATGAAGTTAAATAAGCACCCAAACATACCGGCCACAGCTGTTGCCGCTGCAATGACCGTAAATGCGAAAATTTTTTCTGCAGCTGCCAAAGCTATTGATGAGGATTCAAATAATTCGGGAAATGTTCAAACTGAAAATAAGTCGGTTATTTCAGATATCGAACGGTCGAAGAAAATTGCTAAACTTCAAGAACAAATTCGTGCGAAGCTTTCTGGCACATTGGCAAATGTTCTGCCACAACAACAGCCTCCAGTTGATAAACCCAAACCGCTGATTCTGGATGCTGAGGGGCGTACTGTGGATGGTAGCGGTCGTACTATTGTTGTACCGCAACTTACACCCACTCTGAAGGCTAATATTCGAGCAAAAAAACGGGAAACATCAAGAAATCTACAAGCTTCAGAACGCATAGCTGTGGACGATTCGAATGAAACACAATTTCACGATGATCGCATTGTACTTAAACCTGCTCTGCGAATTAAGCGCTCGTTGCGTTTTCATGAACCAGGCAAATTTCAACTGCTCGCAGAAAGGTTGCGGATGAAGGCTCAACTTGAAAAGTTACAGAACGAAATTTCGCAAATAGCACGAAAAACTGGCATTAGCTCTGCTACGAAGCTTGCGTTAATTGCACCAAAATCCGATACACATATTAGCGATGTACCCCAAATGGAGTGGTGGGATTCTGTTATACTGATGGATGATTTCAACGCACTAGATGCACAGGGAAATATTTCTATCAGAGAGTCATCTATTACTAATCTTATTGAACACCCTACGCAAATGCGACCCCCAAGTAAGTACTGAATGATTATTGTGTCTTATTAAACTTGAATGTATTTGATTATGAGTATGTTAGCGCTGTGTCAAAGTATTTGACCAAAAAGGCCATGCATATGTAATGATTACTTTGGACATGTAACTACGTGTGTTTTGCGCCGTAAACAATGATCCTATTTGATGAGGCAACAGATTTTATGATTAGTTTTTTCTGAATTGAATGTTTGTTGTAAATTGCGTTTTATAAAACTATTTAATTTTGATTATCATTTAAAAAAATACAAATTGCAAATTACAGTTCATAAAAGTGGATTCGAATTCATCTACTGGAGAGAGATTTTTAGTTTGATACAAATCAAAAAGTAAATGTACTAACCTGTAAATGGCCTCCGCGGGGCCATGACTGTTGACGATTTCTGCAGAACTCATTACATTAGACCACTTCACAGCCTTGATTTTTGGGAAAACGGGTTGAAACCTATCTATTTGTTGTAAAGATAATGGTAATAATCGAAGAAAACATTATGGTTTATGAAGAAAACATTATGGTTATTTTTGCCTAATTTTTGTCTGTTTTTGAATAAACCGGATTGACATGAAGGGTAACGCATGGTTAGTAAAAGAGAGAATAATGGTTTCTATAATGGAAAGCGTAGTACTACACCAGTTATAACTACTCCGGTGGTCAAAGATCGAGCGTCTTCGCTTGATCGAGTCTAACTCTATGCAGTGTACAATTTTTTTAGTGTGTTGTGTTTAGCGAACATTCATCATATGTTCCGTATTTCGTTTAACATTAGACTTATCAGGTTAAACCTACTACCAGCAAATGTTTTCCTTCGATTTTGTCTTACTGTTACTTTGTTAAATTTTGCCTTTCTCTTATGCCTAATTCCTTGTCGTTTGTTGTAGACTGATTCATTTTCCTCGAAAGTTGGTTTAGTGTTGATATTTTTGCAGTCGGAGCATTGCATCATCTTACAATTTATTTCTGTCTTCCAAAATTTTATGCATTTCAGATGGCCTATCATCGCTTTGTTTTATACGAAAAAAAACTCAACAGTTTTTAATTTTGTCGCATTGTGAATACTGCTGATATTTTGTCGTTGCTATATAACGTGGTAGTTATAAATTTCCTAATGAGTTAAGTCATTATATTTTCGTTTAATACAAAGAAAGATTTACGTTAAGGTTGAATGGAAGCTCTCCACAATTCCATTTGCCGTTCTATGGTTTGAAGGGGTGTAATGAACATCTACTTCTAATTTTTATATTAATGCTCTTATTTTTATTGATTTAAAAGCTAATTCATTATCACACAAGACAATTTTTGGAGTTCCATAGGTTGTAAGCAATTTCACTAAACTTCTATTTACATCAGAACGAGACTTTATTGGAATGATTATTGCAAAACGTGGCAACTTTTACGGTGCTGTTAAAAATAAGTTCGGTTTATTAATGAAAATATCTATGTGAAAAATTTCTAGCGGTTTCTTTGGTTACTAAGGCAGATTTTACTGAAATTAATTTAAGAACGAATCTTATCTTTCATTTTTGCGAAATAATACTTCTGTATCATTACATGGTAATTTTCGTCAATTCCCCTATGTGTTCTATCATGATTTTTTTTTCAATTACATATTTCATTTTGTTTCTCAGGGGTAGTTAAATCCTGTAGCATGCACTGCGAGATTCTGATTTTCGATGCATTCATCTGTAAAAATTAGGAATCAAAAAGTTCTTGTAATGTAATTTGTGATGGATGTACAGTATTTCTAAAAATTGAGATCTAGTTCTAGATATCAAATTTAATCTTCCCCCGTCCGTTTGTTTTCTTGGTTTATGCCTTATCTCTTCCTCTAATCTATGTATATACATTATCAATTTGTTGTACAGATCTTTTAAATTGATTACACATGTGGGTGGTTTGTGATCTGTATACAAAATGGATTTTCTCCCGTACAAATACAGTCTAAAATATTTATATGTTCTATCTATGGCTAATAATTCTTTTTCACTTGTTGAATAATTTATCTCACTTTTGTTGAGGGTTCGTGAGGCAAACGCTGTTGGTATATTTTTCGAGGCTAAAGGGGGTCTGATTTTTTTTGGCGCTTGTAGAGTTCAGTATTTTCATAATTTGACTTCCCCCGATCGGGGCCTCCGAGAAGCTTGATCCTAGGTGTGTGCCCTGTGCTAGGTGTGTGCACAGCACACCTCAGTGTGCTTGCGTGTGCGCACAGCACACCCAATTGTGCAACTTTACCTATCACTAATTAAGATCTGACTGCTGCTTAGTATTTGTCTACATCTATCAAAAGCAGATATGTACTCTTCAGTCATGCCAAAAGATTTTTCTTTTCGTAACTGTGCAGTACGTGGTTTCGGAATCTTAGCGAAATTCATAGTGAATTTCCTAT
Source organism: Anopheles funestus (assembly GCF_943734845.2). NCBI lineage: Eukaryota > Metazoa > Arthropoda > Insecta > Diptera > Culicidae > Anopheles > Anopheles funestus. The sequence continues at coordinate 46,809,935 of NC_064599.1, forward strand.
AATAACCAATTACTCCTAGTAAAGCCTTGACATTATTTTCATTTTGTGGGATTGGCCAATTTTGAATTACTGATATTTTCTCAGGATTGGGTTTTACGCCCTATGGAGTAACGATTTGTCCAAGAAATAATACTTCCTTACGTAAAAAATCTGTCAAGCTGAATTATAAGATTCTTGTAATGTTGACGGCGCGTTTTCCAGACCGAATGGCATTCTAACAAATTCGTAAAGACCATTGTCAACGCTGAACGCTATTTTAGGGATGTCCTATTCGTATATCTGATGAAAACCAGGGGCAAGGTCAAGAGTAGTAAAATACATACTACTTCCAAGTTTATCCAAAATCCCTGTTATGTTGGGAACTCAATACCGATCACTAACAGTTTTTTGATACACTTTCCAATGATCTATAACAAATCGCCTTTTAGGTACACCTTGTGCTGTACCTTTTTACGTACGATCCAGATTGCCGAATACCATGTACTATTGAATGGTCGAATAATGCCTTGTTTATCAATTTGTTTATCAATGCCTTGTTTATCAAGTTTATCAACAGTTTATCAATTTGCTGCTTCTTCTTCTTGGCTTAACGACCTTACAGGTCACGCCGGCCATTTCTGGCTTAATAGACTTATTTTACCACGTAGCCGGATAGTCAGTCCTTGCTACGGGGGAACGATCCGGATGGGATTTGAACCCGGTCCGGTCGTGTGGACCGGCGCCGTTTATCACATGCACCACCGGACCGCCACCGAAAAATGCCAGGTCTCCAACCCAAATTTCTGAAATTCTATATAATAGGGTAGCTGTGTGAAATTTCGCATTCCTTAAGGATGTTTTCAAATTGTCGGTGATATAAACTTTTCGCTCTTATAAAATTGACGGTGCGTACAACCACGTCCATAACATGACCATTCTAATATTTGTGGCACATAACATTTCTTGATGCAGAATGCAATGGAAAATCCAGACATGCCTTCCATTCATTGATTCTACTTTTCTTAAATTTTCTGAACAACGCCTGATTTCTTTCCAATCATTGCCGGTGCACCATCTGTAGCTACGCTTACAACACGTGACAAATCCAACCCTATCATATCTAACGCATCTCGAACAGCGCATAATATATGTTCTGCCGTTTTAGTATTTACCAACGGTGCCAATTGGAGAAATTTTTCCGTTATATTCAATGATGCATTTACGCCCCTAATAAATTTAGCTAACTGAGCGATGTTAATTGAAACCGCCACAAAATGTTTCACCTTCTCCTTCAGCTGATGGTCCAGATCAGTAGCAAGGTCCGAAATTCTTTCTGCTCTTGTATTTCTGGACAGGCTTATAGAATTCAAATCTAGTCGTTTCTCAGCACACAAATTTTCTGCAGCTAACAGCATGCATCGTTTGACGAATTCGCCTTCCGTGAATGGTTTTGATGATATAGCAATTTCATTTGCTATTATGTAACTAGCTTTCACTGCTCCGTCACTAATTTGTTGCGGATTGACAAAACAACATTGATGTTTTTTTAACTGTATCATCCGCTTTTTCAGTTCTTCGTCTCGTGCTGGTCCTTCAACTTTTCTAAATTTATCCTTGTGATGCGAGTCATAACGCCGGCGAAGATAAAACTCCTTCATAACACCAATAGTTTTCCCGCACACTAAACAAACAGGCCTACCTTTTTGTTCTGTAAACAAGTAGGATAGTGACCATCCGCTATTATCCGTCGATTTTCTTTTTTGTCATCACAGACATTTCAAGAGCAATTTTGATCACTGATACCAATCTTTGATATTCGATGGCAGTACGGACTTCGAACGACGAAAATCCGTTCGCCGCCGGTGTCAGTCAGTGTTCACTAGACACTCATTTTTAAAATAACGTTCAATTGAGTTACCGTACATTGCGCGCGAGAAGAATGAACTGGGCCTGGCGGATTCGAACGTTCCCGTTTGTATGGAGAGAAATCCGCGAGGTTTTGAGCTGCGGATTTTAAAAGAATGTGTTTGGCAATGGATTTTTTTCAATAAATTTAGTAATTTTAATTTTCAATGAACGTTAATAAGCACTTTCAAATAGTAAAATGTAAGTTTAATTGAATTTATTTGTGTTTTTTGTTGCATTGAGTAAATTAACATTAAGGCCAAATACATCAGTAACGGCAGAAAATTTAAAATTCCTATTAGCCATGCATCTGTCAACCCTTTGATCGTAGATATAAACGACATTGAAACATTGGCAGCTACATGTCGTCCTGTTCATTTCCTCGTGAGCGTCGAACGGATTTTCGTCGTTCGAGGTCCGTACTGCCCCCGATTAACTTGTACGAATAGTCTGAAGTGATCGCTTTGGTGGTTGAGGTGATACTGATAATGAGTTAAACTCAGTTCACACTGCGCCGATTATGGTTCTCAGTAATGATATCACACATGCTATAGCCGGTTATTCGTAGGGAGAGCACATATAGAAAAAACGGTCGATAGTTGAGCATTCCTTGAAACTAATACACCTCAAAACTTGTTTGGACTGCAAGAGGGATTCAAGAACGTGTTAGTTAAGTGTTAAAAGTAGTGATGAGAATTCCGTTCCGAATCTACTAGGTTCGTTCCGTTCCTTGAAAGGAACGAACGCACCCAGGTTCAAACAAAAACACAAAGTAGGTTTTTTGCACCTATAATTGTTTTTAGGATGAGAAGGTAGCAACGTAAATTCTTACTTCTATTTTCTTTTTCAAAATTGTTTAGCCAAATAATACGCCAAGCAAAATAAACATTTTGGAACGAAAACAACGCTGGAAGTAGCAAAGCAAGTTGAAACTATTGTACAACTGTTAAGGTGCCTGGCAACGAGAGCTGACAAAAAGGTGAAATATTTGTCAAAACGGAGCTTTTGTCACTTTGTTGAGCTTCTGACAAAATTTTATTTTGTAGAAAATCCACGAAAAATGTTGACAAGAATGGTGACGAAAAGTTGACAAAATTTTGACGTTGCTCAAAACGTAAACAAGCGCGCTTTAAAGAATTGCTGACCATTGCGGTGTTCTATTTTGTTGAATTAACTGTATTTCATCCCTGCAAGGACACAGACCATCTTAATTAATTAATTTAAAGCCGAAATTACTGTAAAACTGCTTCCATCGCGTTGAATTTTCGTGTGCGTTGAAGATGATGGAGATTTTGTCAATCATGGGTTGCTATGTTTTGACAAAGTGTACAAATGTGTGTACGGCCACGAAAACAACTATTTTTCGCAGTTGACAAGCTGTTTTTGTCACTTGAAAAATTTGTCATCTTTTTGTCAGCGCTCGTTGCCCAGCACCTTTATGAAACACACACTCAACCTGTGCATATGGTTTTCAGGGAAAAAACTCATTGATAATACAGGGGCCCCGGCTGTCCATATAATTCATTGGAAAACGTTCGTTCTCGATTTAAAGGGGACCCTACGATTCTTAGGTGCATTGGAGAATATAGCGAGATGGGAACAAATTGGCAAACTCGTCTTTAGCTTATACACAGTGGCTAACCTGTGCATATGGTTAGAAGCAAAAAAAAACGGCTCAAGTCTGAAATAAGAACCCACCCTCTCACGCTCACTCAATTGAGTGACTATTTTTCGTGCAGGGTGTTTTTTTTTGTTAACGGGGAGGGAACCTTCAAAAGATACCCGCCTCGAAGGGCGGCTTGCGGCTACAAACCAATCCCTCCGAGATGGTTTATGTGGGATTCATCGTGACGCTGGGCCCGTGAAGGGGCCCGGCAGCCGATGGGACCCTAACTAAACCACTCCTCGACCTGATCCGAACCCTGGCGATGCGCTTGATGTGCGTAGTACTCCATACAGGAACGTTTGTGCGATTCACTCATCCTGTTGACGCGCTGCTGCTTTCCAATGTTGCTACTGCGTCATCCGTCCTAGTTGTCTCAGCTGCTGCTGCTGCTTCGTGCCTTCCTTCCGCTGCTGCTGCTTAATTCCGCCCGTCCGTAGCCGCTACTTCCGGTGGGGTCTAGCTCCTGCTGCTGCCCTGGTTACTCGTTGCTGCTGCTGCTGCTGCTTCCGTTGTCGTCATCCGTTGGTGCGGTCGCGGCGGCAGCTGTTGCTGTCCCGTTTGTTCCGTGTTCCGCCGTCGTTGCTGTCGTCTCCGTCTGGCCGTAGGTGGACTTTCCTCATTCCATCTCACTTGGAGGTTTCTGAAGATGGTCCTTGCGGCGGTCCGGGCTGCTTCCCATGTGTTGCTGTTGGCACACATTTCCGCTGCAAGATTTTCTATCGTTAAGCGGGTGTGGCTCTGCTGCTGCATCTCGTGTTGGGTTCGAGCAAACCGTGGACAGTGGAACATTACGTGGTCGACATCTTCCACTTGGTGTTTACACACCGGGCAGTTTGGCGAGCCGTCGAGGATGCCTCCGGAGAAACCCATGCCCTGTAAAGAGTTGAGAGAGATAAAAATCAATTTCTCCGTGCTTGCGATTTACCCAGGACATAATGTCCGGGATAATTCTCCTCGTCTTCATCCCCGGCGATCTCGGCTGCCCCGCTCCGGCTGTCCATTGTTGTTGCCAGCGTCCCATGGTCTCTTCCCTTTGCCGCTTTCGTACGTCTGGTCCTGGACTTCCCCTCGCTACCTTTTCGTCGTGGCAGCGGATGTCCTCCTCTAGGAGAAGAACTAACGGGATAGTGCTTGCGACCACGCAAGCGGCATCGTAGGAGACCGTTCGTGCAGGGTGGTTCACAATAGTAATTGTGACGAATGCGTGTTTTTTATTATGTTTCGAGGCACAGACACCTGAGGGCATGGCCGTCGAAGAAGAAAATGTAGCAATTGGTGCCATCCATCGACCACAGGTCAAAGATTGGCGATCCGTTGGATACCGCCCGAGTTATTGGGCAAGGTTGGGCCAAAAATGAGGAAAATTGCACCAAATACCCGAAAAAGTGCAACAGTTGCTTTCGCGAATAGCTTTGGCCAGAGACATGGTAGCGATTAGTGGTGCATGGACGAAATGTAGGCAAAAGTGCCATTTTCCCAGATCAGAAGACAGATTGGCGATCCGTTGGATACCGACCGAGTTATGGGGCAAAGTTGAGCCAAAAATGAGGAAAATGTTATGGTTTCACACGTGTACCGTGTACACACGTGTATGGAACATGGTTCCTCGATTAATAAATCACTTTTCACTATGCGAAAACCCCCTTACAATGTATTTTTAGTTATAAAATACATCAAATTTAGGCAACATTGCATAGCCTCCGAACCACCCTGTACGAAAAATTGACACGCAGATGAGTGACCGTGAGAGCGGGGGTCCTTATTTAAGACTTAAGCCAAATAATTTCCGTATTGCAAAACTTTGATTTTCCCGCTATCTGTTAGTGTATATGTTGAAGAGAGCCACCCGTTGGGGGGCCCGTTCGACGATCTTTTTTTTATTATTTCGCTATCAACAGATATTTCTAAGCTCTTATTCTAAAGGACGATGCTAATCCAAGCAATATCTTCGTTGTATATCGACAGGGATTGCATTATTGTTGTTAGCTCATTTGTTAATACACTATTGTACGCACGTCTATAAAAACCACTCCACCGTATTTTTCCTGTTGTTTTTCGTTATGGCGTTGATTGACATTTCAATCATGTCTGTGATTGATTTGTTTTTGCGAAAGTCGAAACTGGAATCAGGCAGAAGTAAATGTTTTTCCATGTTTCAAGTACGGCTATGTTTGCTACTTATAAAACTGTTATCACTAGTGTTGTCGGTCTAAAATTGATAACTTCATTTAATTCTTTACCGATCTATCTATGTAAAAAGTAATCTATGTGGTACTTTTCCCTCTCGGTACATTGTAGTGTTGGGTAAATCTGATTCAGATTTATGAATTTGAATGAATCTTTGAACTGAATGAATGATTCTGAATCTGAATGTCAAAGATTCATGAATCGTCGAAGATTGAATGATTCATGAATCTGTTGGGAGTCGACTCATGAATTGAATGATCCTTCACTGAAGATTCATATGAATGATTCTATTCAGAAGATTCATTAAGCACAACACTATATACCTGTATTCCGTGTCAATTAATGTGTATGAAATGTTTCTTTTCAACGCACTCGCACGTTTTTGTTTTAAATTAGGGTAAATGCTCCAGTTTTCAGCAGGTTAGTGCAGCTGTTTTGCAAAAAACGAAGAAACACCTATTATTTGCAATATTTGTGATTGAAAGTAATGTTATTTCGGTTGATAAACTGTCGTAGTATCTTTCTGCATTTTCATTTTCGTGATTCTAATTCGTTTTATGTGCAATATTTATGAAAATGAAAACATTGGTTTGGTGCCTGTTTTCGGCAGAAATGTTCCTATTTTCGGAAGGCTGTGTTCCTATTTTCGGCAGCGTAAATAAGGGTCATTAAACGTTTTAAACCACTGAAATGATTAAAAAAATAAATTTTAAACAATTTTCTACTCTTATTTTGCTAGTTTTGTGGCCGCAAAGTGGTTAAAAATGTAATTTTATGCTGCCCGTTTCGACAATTTTGCTGTCAGATTTTCAAGACATTGGTACACGGTCCGTGAAGTCAAAAAGTTTGCGGTTGAAAACATAGAAAGCTGCAAACTTTACTCAAACTCAAAAAGAATTTTAGCTCGTCGAGCTGAAATCGTCAACCGCAAACATTTTGACATTGGGTTGAAAACTCCCGGAAAACACGACATTACATTTATGATCAATAATGTTTATATTTTTAGGGGAAACTACCATACATTCTCCATTGTAGTTTAACTCAATCGAAAAATTAAAAAAAATACCTAAACTGCCTTTAATATGTTCGGCAAAATGTTTATGCAAAGAAATGACAGTAAGTTTGCGCCAACATAAAATTTCGGGCGGTTATGTGAAATTCACGCGGCTAAACGAACCGAAATCTTTTTGACGTAAACTTTTCAATAATTTGAGTTTGCGCATGAAGTTTGCGGGCCATGTACCAATACTTTCATGCTTAATCTAGTAGACCACGCTGTCATTGCATACAAAATCACACAGTTTTGTGCTGTCAAACATCATGGCATGTACCCATTTTCGGCAGCCTTTAAAGTGAAAAATAAATAATTTATCGAGTTTTTATTTTTTTTAAATAGCATAAATTTTAAAATCATTTTATCTGTCAGAAAAGTGCTTCATTCATTTTTTATATGCAGTGGTTTCTTATTTCCAGTACCTGCCGAGTTATGGACTGACAAATTTTACGAAAATTTGTTAACACTTTAGGAAAATTGCAGGGCTGTTACAGCTAGCGCGTATTTTGCGTTTGGCGCGGATTTTGCGTTTCGCGCGGATTTCGCGCGTTTGTACCCTTTATCGGCGCGGATTTTGCGTAAATGTACAAAATAACGTCTAAAATCGTCATTATTTTTACTTCGGAGCAAATCTCCTCATAATCAAAATCGAAAAATTGCCCATTTTATCAATTCTGAATGTAGTGGACGTAATGGGAAAGCATACTCATTTTGTTTGTAGGACATAAGATGCAAAAAATGATTAAATATTTTGAACACCTATTTTCATCTCTGCCACTTACAAAAAAGTCTCGCGCTGAAATTTTCCAATATGGTTGAGTGTGTCATACTTCTCGCTTTGGCCAACTTCTCGCTCTGCCACATATGATATCAAACAAATAAAGCGAGAAAGCGTGCGGATTTGTTGGTAGTTTGGTGGATTGAAGAATTTCATTCGTACGGAGAAGCAGCAGGATGAAACGAATTTACGAATTTTTAATTCTATGATTATAGTGTGTAGCAATCTTCTACTGAGTATTTTTTTCTTAAACATTTTTTTAACATTGAACTAAGCTATTGAATCAGACTTCATGAAATTCCAGCATATTGGTAGTGCCAGGCACAGAATATGGAATAACTATTAGTTTTGCATAGTACGTAATGATGAACTTTTACCAAATATTTTATTTATTAACTTTGTGGATTCTAGAAATTGGCAGTGTTAGAAAATTTCGTTTTTCGGAAATTTGCTAATTAATAATACTTTTTTTGCCGAACACCGATTAACAGACGTTGCTCGCAGGTGGCAAAAAAAGATATTTATTTGTCTCCACAGGCGTTGTCTGCGATTTTTATGCATTTTTCCAAACTTCTTGTTTTTATCCTTCTTTTCTCCTGCTTGTGACAGGTCGTTGGGGCATTGTCTCCCTGGGAAATACAAGGTGTAGACTTAACAATTTGTTGCATCATAGGCAAAGCGGTTATTCAATTAATCATCATAGAGGGTTAATTAACTACATTTTGTTTCAAATGTTCCAACATCGGGTAAAAATAAAATGAGTACGTTTTTTCATTATCAATACCTTGATTCAATAATTCTATGAGTTACTTTCGTATTGGCGCGGATTTGAAAATCTGGCGCGGATTTCAAATGGGTTGGCGCGGATTTCGCGGTTTTAAAATAGAGACTTCTGTAACAGCCCTGAAATTGTGATATCTCGGTAAATATTGGGCTAAATGCAGCGAAACTTCGTATTTGGAGAATATCTATTGGTATTTACGTTCTAAAATAGTGTTTGACCGCATTGTATAACGCATTTGCGTATAATTTAGCTTTTATTACACACCTGCCGAAAACTGATGCACTTACCCTACCCATTTAATCTTTTTCCACTCGACTCATCACGGCGACATGGTTATACTCATGAATGAGTAAAATGTCGGAACCTGTACTTACACCGTTTCTCGAGCTAGTTGGGATCAAGCTCCGTTGAATTGGGATCACCATCAAGCGATTTGGGATTTTTCGCAGCGGATTGGGATCTCGTGCTGTCGAAATGGGATAGCTCTCATGTTGTTGGGATCACCATCACTTGAAATCGTCACTTTCTCATTCAAAATGGGCTAGTTTGACAGCGCGTGGATTGTAAACACGTTCAATCGATCTTTTTATGTAAACAAACCAATTCATTAGATGTATTTTATAGTTCAACAAACAGTGCATTTATAAATTCTATTACTAAAATTTTATTTGTTTACATAAAAACATCCATTACACCTTTTCTTGAGCTAGGGTAAGTGTACCAAGTATGGACGAGTTTGTACAGCGTTTTCACAAAAACGACGTTTGTGGCAAAACTGCTTAACTAAAATTCATAAACAAGAGTCCAATCGATAGACACACGTTTTTTACGAAACGTCCGAAAGTCAATATGCTTATCTCCAATACACGCACTTTGTTTATCAGTGAATTACGACAGCACAAACAACCAACATGAAAATAGCACAACAATTGGTGCATTCCGGTTTTCCATACACCAATTGTTGTGCTATTTTTAAATACGATAAATAATGTATTTCGTATCATTTAATTATCAAAAACGATGTGGTTCGAACTGAAGTGTGCCTTAAACAAGTTTTTAAAATTTTTTGAAGTCGATTTTGGGCTCTAGTTTCATTAAAAATTGAAAACAAAAAAATGGTCATGTTTTAGACAATCGTTAAGATATTGCAGATTTTTTGACAGCAAAACTAAAAATCGTGATTTTTCGAAAAATAAGCTTATGAAATTAATGAAACGTATGGGAAAATAAGGAAATCTCTTAATTTATGTGAAGAAATTTTTTTGGAACTGCAAATCATCCTTGTTTTTTCATATTATCCATTTTTCCGACGATAGCACAACAATTGGTGCTAGCACAACAATTGGTACACTTACCCTAGTTGGGATCACCATCAAGCGCTTTGGGATTTTTCGCAGTTGATTTGGGATCTCGTGCTGCCGAAATGGGATAGCTCTCATGTTGTTGGGATCACCTTCACTGGAAATGGTCACTTTCTGATTCAAAATGGGCTAATTTATTATTATAATTAATTATGTTACTGTTTCAAAATTTTTTACAACAAACTTTCCTTTGTTTTTTGTTTCCTTCATAGTCATTAGCCAGTCATTAGCCAGTGATAGGCATCTTTAGAATAACAGTACACATTAAAGGTGCAAGTGTTTACACACTAAATTTTTTTACCGCAGTTCAGTAAAATTTTACTGAAATTTTTTCAGCTGAAAGTTCAGTAATCGTTTCAGTAAAAAGTAATTTTACTGCATCTTTCAGTAAAGTGGTAAGTGAAGTCGTTTAATGAAAGTGTGGCAAAGTGAGTACTGATTATTCAGTAAAGTTTTGTATCAAAAATGACAGTTGGTTTGATAAATTTTCAGTAAAAAGCATTTCGTTTTACTGAATATTCAGTAAATAGTTTGGATGTTGGTTTTACTGAATAGCCAGCAAGTTTTATTAATGATGTAATTTTTATTTTTATTCTGTCACCACAACGGTAGTTGAAGGTTCCTTAATATTCATCCAAATTAATCCAATCGTACTTGCGTGCAGTTGGGAACATCTGTTCGAAGATGTATACAATATTAGAATGCAGAATATTGTTTTTTATTAAAACATATTTACATACCAGCTATCCTTGAAATTCTGTTGAAATGGGAAACATTTTGATCGTGGTGACAGTCACATTTTGTTTCTTTTTTCGAAGTTCCTTTCGAATCCCTGTTTTTTTTCAATCTTCCTGGCACAACAAATTTAACACTTTGTTGACGGGCGCCAGAACGTGTTGGTATCACCAGATTTGTCTGGATTTTTAGCCTGAACGTTTTGGAACGTTTGTTGTCTTAGGCGCTGGAGAGCATAGCGTGTCCCGCCGCACGATGTCATTAGTTACTTGAAATTTTTCACAGGCATAGAAGCATTACATTAAAAAAATTCAGGACGTACCAGTCCGTCCCGAATCAGAAAAATTCGGCTAACTTAGGACGGACATGTCCGTCCACCCGTCAACAAAGTGTTAAGCTTGTTTACCTGAAAATTTACTCACAGGATAACTCCTCCAGGTCAAGGTTTTCACTGTTTTTGTGCGAGCAAGATAATTTGCAGGTCAACATCCATTTCGTATCTTTGAATTCACTATTGAACACCATTTACTATTTGCTATTGAACACCAATACCATTTCACGCTAAAAACATGCACAGCGCACCGAACACGAGTAAACATGCAACATTTGAAAGATGGATGGACATATTTTGCTGCTTTTTCAGTAAAAATAGCTGAATTTCAGTGAAGTGTGATATATGCCACATATAATTACTGATCTGCAGTAAAAAATGAAATACTGGAAGGCATCCAGTAAATTGATTTACTGAAGTCCAGCAAAAGATTGACATTAAAGCTGAAAATCAGCAAAACGAACTATTACTGAACAGCTTTCAGTAGAAAATATTACTGAAGCAAACTTAGAATTTTTGCCGTGTACATTTAAGTGTCTATGATAATTTTGTTATTAACAATATTTTTCTATTTTGCTTATACTTCAGATGAATCATCGCGGGGTGTCTATCTTCCAGTATTTCTTACCAAAAAGGAAAGACGTAAGCTACGACGCCAAAACCGTCGTGAGGCATGGAAAGAAGAACAGGAAAAAATACGCCTAGGGTTAGAAGCACCGCCGGAACCGAAACTAAGAATTTCTAATTTAATGCGCGTATTGGGGACAGAAGCCGTGCAAGACCCAACAAAAATAGAAGCGCATGTACGTGAACAGATGGTAAAGCGACAAAAAATACACGAAGAAGCAAATGCAGCGCGTAAATTGACAGACGATCAACGTCGTGAAAAAAAAATTCGTAAAATGAAGGAAGATACTACGTTGGGAGTTAGTGTTGCTGTGTATCGTATTCGAGACCTGCAAGAACAACAAAGCAAAAAGTTTAAGGTGGAAACAAATGCGAAACAACTATTCTTAACGGGTGCTTGTGTTCTCTTTCGCGATTGTTGTGTAGTGGTGGTGGAAGGAGGGCCAAAGCAACAAAAAAAATATAGAAGACTCATGCTCCATCGTATAAAATGGGAAGAAGATTTAGTTAAAAATGCTGATGGTAAAGAGATTCCTAATTCATGCGTGCTTGTTTGGGAAGGAATGAATCAACGCAGAAACTTCGGAGAATTTAAGTATAAATCTTTCCCCTTGGAAAAAAGTGCAAGAGATTTTTTTCAAAAACATCATGTTGAGCATTATTGGGATTTGGCATACTCTGGGGCTGTTTTAGAAGCATCGGAGGATGCATGACGAGGTTAAAGAAAAAGTAAGGGAACCACATTGTAAAGAGTAATGCTTTGCTAATAGTGTACCAGTCGGGTATGTCTTCTCATCGCATATTGAATTTAATAAATAAGTTGAAAATAAACGAATTCGTTGCCCCTTGTTTGAATCTGAAATAGATAACATAAAAAGATCCATGTCGGTTCACATTTTGGCAATCAAGTGAGGTTGCGGAGGAGCGGAGAGGCGATTCTAGAACCGCAAGGAAAATAAAGGTTAAGAAAAAAACTGACCGACGAAGTTAAGGATTTTTAGGCTAAATATTCGAGTATTGAGATTAATAAAGGTGTTATTTGCCAAAAACCGATTGGTGCGTTCGTGTTTATTATTTGTTATTTAAACTTGCCTAAGTAATGAATCAAACACAGTATGCAAGTGACCACCAAAGAATTATCATTCAGCTTCAATAATCCCATAACTGGTGACCCCGACTGAACAAGTCTAATATTAAGGTATTTTTGTCATATATTTAAGGTACTTTAGATTTACACATATCTTACACCTCTCATGTTGCATGTTTCCTTCTTTCATATTCATTTTCCTTTGCACATTACTTACTCGCAAATTCTTTACATTTTCTTCCTTTTCTTTATTCCGCAATACCTGTTCACTTCTACCTTCCTTCAATTTTTTATATTGTACATATCGTTACAAACGGGTAACAAACAGCGGTTTTTTTTGTATGGACACCACCCGGGTAACAAACAGCGGTTTTTTTGTATGGACACCAACACCAGTACGTGACGCCCAACGCCACGTCCTACGGACACCGTGTAGGGTCCCGTCAAAAAATTCAGCATGCAGCAGACAGCAGTGCAAAAACTTCAGCATGCAGCAGACAGCAATCTGCGCCCAAGATGCATAAATAAACGAACACAACATCAATTCACAAACTACCCACTTGGCAGAAATCGCATGAGAGGGGGGAAATTTCTTCATTCTCGCTACCCCTGACCCTCACTTTCGAGCGATCGTACGACAAACTCTCACTCCACCACCCTACCTCACTGACACACGCTCCCATATTCTATGTAAACCCTCACCGCAACCTGAATCACCACTCCACCTCACACCTGAACGGTCCCATACTCGAAGTGTTAGACAATTTTGATTCCACACTTTGAAGCCTGTCGAGGAGTGTGGCACTATATTGTTTTTCGCTGTCTCCTTTCTTTCACTGCAAAATTGCTTTTGCCCTGTCTTTGGCGTATTCATATAAGTTTGGCCTTTGCTGGAGGCGGATGTGTGTGCGCAAGCGTTATCGTGTTTTGTGAAGTGATTCTTTGCTCCGGTAAGTAATGTGAAAACTAGGGAATGTGATTAGTGAATTAATTATAATCCATGTGTTTTGTGCGTAGTGAATCCCATCGAGTCGATCAGCTGATGGAAAGAGTTTGGCCGTGAAGCGGAAAGGGTGAAGCCGGAGTTAAACCGCAGGATGGCAGGACAAATCACATCAGAGAGAGTGCTGAATATTCGACGTCTTGAGAGGTATGCATTTTAACACTCGAAATGAGTTACAGAAAAAAAACAAAGTGTAAAGTTTTCTCATGTCTCTCCGTTTTTTTTTCTTCTATATATTTACAGAAACCACTGACGAACCCCATCCCACCGTCCGCTTCGCAGAACGCCGGCAGTTTTTTTACCTGTTTGTCCAGCGAACGCTTGCGCATGATGAGCGTATGAGCAATAAAAAAAGGAATCGTATGTATTTCCTGGTAATTATTTCGTTCACGGTCGTGGTGTGTTTCGGACGAGGGTGTCCCGAATGCAGCAATAGGAAAGAAAGGGAAAGCGAGAAAGAAAATAAAGCGAAGGAAAGAACGGGACACACTGAAGCTTATTTGGCTACCAACGCTATCTATAAATTCCCAGTGTGCAATTCAACCACGCCTGCTAATAAATACTATTGCCGCTATGTTCTGGCCTACAGGCGAAGTGAGATAAAAAACGTGCACATACGCATATACACGGTACGCTGTCGATCCCAATTAGCCCTTTCTCCCTCTACCTAACTAACGATCATCCTGTTAAAGCGAGAATGCGTGTTGGGATCGCGCGTCGATACACACTAACACATTCAAAGACACCATGTGTGTACACAGCGTACGAGCGCCTGCACGATCCTAGGGGCGTGACCCGGGTCGATGTGGAATCCATGTGGAACGCATCGGGACTGCTCGCAGCGTACGGGCGCATACACGATCCTGGCGGATAAATGTGGAACCTTTCGAGTCCATGTGGAATCCTTACAGCCTCCATGTGGAATCCTCACGGCGTCCATGTGGAAAGCAACTCGTCCGCAGCGTACGGGTGAATTATGAATCCTTACAGGTCAATGTGGAAAGCTACAAGACCGCTCGCAGCGTACGGTGGTCGCGGTGGTCGTAGCGTAGCGTGCAAAAGCGCGTTCAGTTTTCTTCATTTATTTGTATTTAAATTATTATTTATTTGCAAACGACCGATTACAATATGTTGGCCACACTTTGAGCTAATAGTTGCAAGATTTTCCCGTGTGGTATTTAAATAAAATAATACTAAAATTCAATGACAAAACCAAGGTATTTTTCGCTACAATTCTATGCCTTGCTTTAGCTATTTCCTCGCGGCCGCCCGTAACGTACTGGCTTTGGTTTTTAACAAATAACTAAAAAAGTTGAAGAGCTAGACGAAAATGATGTTCTACAAAGTTGTAAACAATAACATTTTGCATCTTTTAAAGATTTTTTCAGATTTTTACACAGTTAGTTAACCATGTTATTTTGATTAAATATATCGGGGATTGCTTCAGCGTCACAAATTTAATTTTTAAATTCTTTCAAACATACGATTTGGATAAAGGTGTTAAGGACAGTGTTAACCTACTTATGAACAACTGTTTGGGGCTTCTGAACGGCTTTTAAATTGATCGTTCACTGCCTGTAGTCCCATCGTGCGACACCTAATCGACGCATCCTTTTACATTCATATTCTTTACCTATGTTTAACCGGTAAGGATTTCTTGGCCGAGCAATGCTTTGTGGTATGAATCAATTCTCATCAGAGGTATTCGGTTTCCCCTAGTCGCACCTACATAACATCCTGTGTTCATTACCTGCCTACAAGAACCAGTACACCTTCCGCATGTATAGGCGCGTAGCGACAACGAACAGTGCTAGTTACCTGTCGTGTGTCTGAACGCTCATGGGAAAAAGCACCTGTAGCAGCTACCTCGTATTTCTGTGTGTTTAAAGAAATTTTCCATAAAACCACACCTTGAGGCTAGTTAAAAAGGACCAAACAGCGGTCTAACATTTTTTATTGGAACGGCTGTATGGTAGGAAACAAACCTGTTATGCAATATTTTTTCCCAAAAATACCAAAAAGCACGAAGGAATTATTTTTTGCATCATACGTGCAGTGAAATCCATTCCCATTCAGCTTCATTTATATACGGTACACAACGTACCCCCTCAACGACTGGTCGGATGGCGCAAATGTAAGCATGACATCCTTCTACACCAATTTCTAATCCAATGTTCTCTATCATTACAGCAAAAGCTCCAAGGAAGTTGTATGGGGAAAAAAGATTCTCTCACGCTCTCACGAGAGAGTGAATTTGAGGAACCCCCCTTGCGTTTTTATTTTCTGGAATTCATTCATTTTTTTGCTAAAATCCGGCATAGATCCACACGCTACGAACGCTCGCGGGCGACTGAAGCGGGCGTGGCTACGCGGGGCTTTATATACCAACCCGGTTTGAGTGTGTGCGTGTGGTCGGTAAATGTCTTCCTGCGGGACTCCGCGGTGGATTCCGAATGGACTCGTTAAGGACCATGAGAACAAAAGAAACTCGACCGCATGAACTCGCTTTTGCATGACTGGGGTACGTGATAGTCTAATGCGGATCGCAGGTATACCCGGGGTGTAGAGAGCGAGGGAAATGGTCCAAAAAATGGAGGGGGAAATGGTCCGAAGAGCCATGTAAAAAATGGTCCGAAGGAAGACATGGTCGGACCATTTCCTATGTGCTAGCATAGGGCAAAAAAGAGAAACGGACCATTCCTAGCATTCCATTGCAGAGCGTGCTCTCCGTATTTCTGACGTTGTGTGAGTGTAGGTTCAAGCAGTGATCTTCGGTTCCACGTACGAATGATGCCGAAGAGGATGACGAAAACACGATCCTTCGCTGCACATAGGAATACAGCGCATACAATGCGGGCAAAACCCACAAGAAGAAGAAGACACGATTCTTCACTGCATGTAGGAATGGGGTGAGCGAACAGCGAACGACGCCGGCAAGAAGCACAAAAGGAAGACAAAAACATGATCCTGTACTGCATAGAATCGCAGTGCCTGCGCGTACAGGATATTTGACATCATTTTTCACCAAATCAAATGCAAAAACTTTGGGGCGGCTCGGTGGTGCATGTGATAAACGGCGCCCGTCCACACGGCAGGACCGGGTTCAAATCCCATCCGGACCATCCCTCCGTAGCATGGACTGACTATCCTGCTTCGTGATATAATAAGTCTTGATACGGCCAGGCCGTTCTAACCGAGCAAAAAAAAAAAAAAAAAAAAAATGCAAAAACTGACAGAACAATAATCACTATTTCACACACAAAACACAACACCAACTGTATTCATCGGCGTGTAAAACATCGGAGAAGGTTCCACAACATGTACCGAAAGTTTTTTTCCTCACTTCAATTCAATGCGCTTGCCGAAGCAAGCACGGAGTGAAGGGAAAAAACTAACACCACACGTTAATGGCTTGAAAAGGCACATAAACTCTACATAAATCGCCATACTTGTTTGAATATTGCACTGCACAAAACAAACGCGCACATCTGCAATCCTACACGCCCAAACAGATTCAAAATTTTCTAAGCCCCACAACACGTCCGCCCTGGACTTAGCGCATAGCAAACTGAGCCTTTCACTATGTGGGTTTTACGCTAGAGGAAAGAGGCAGGATGAACAATGCAGGTCAGGACGAGATGAAAATTATTCTGCCTTGAGCAAACTCTGTCGGCTTACACATACAATCAAAGAACCCTTCTTTTTACACTGATCCGCTCTCAAAATAGTCAAGTTTCGGAGAGAAAAACCGTCACGCTCAATTTTTTCCTAAACTTTTACCGAAACTACACGTCAACGCACCAAAACGGTCCGTTCGTCTCGCTCTCTGCACACCGGGTAATTTATGAATCCTTTTTCACTTCGCGAAGATCCCAGGTATAATTCCCGAACCCTCTTTCGCTTCGCGATTTGTGGACGCATCCAGAACAGGACCCAATTTTTTGAAATTTTGTGTGACTTCGGCTTTTTTGGACGTCTCATGAGCCGTAATGTGTACGCAACCATAAAACCAACTCGAGGGCCGCATGCGGCCCGCGGGCCCCATGTTGCTCCTGCATGCTCTATGGCATTGAATTTGTCTCCTTACAAAAAGAGACTGTTATAAAAAAAACTCGCTCCTCTCTATCACACTGCGCTTCGTTGCGCCACTGGAGCTTTCATCACAAGCCCAATCAAATTATTACTGATAGAATCGGGCCAACTACCTTTTGATTACATTATATCGCTTCGCTTAGTTGCTGCCATGAGTCGCCTCGTTGAAAAGGGAGTAAACGCAAATTTTTACATCAAAAGAGCTCAAACGGATTGGTGAACGGAATGAGGTTGGTAACTCACAAACAAAACTCTTCCCGATATCACCAAACTTCCCCGGCCCACCCTCCGACCCTGGTATCAAAATGCCCCCAAAATAGGCTGGAATATAAAAAACAAAATACGCGCTGGTTCAAACCAAAATAAGCTGGTATAGCCCGGAAACACTATTTTGACCTCCTAAACTCAAAATATTCTCATCATCATCATATCTACACCGATGGCTCAGTTCTAGATAATCAAGCTGGATGTTCTATTCACTCAAACAACAACAACTGTTCCATAAAACTTCCTAAAACACATCTTTTCTGCTGAAGCAATCTTACAGCTATCTTACTCGCCGTACAAGAGGGTCTTGACCCCAATAGACCAAACATCATTTTCTCGGACAGCTGCAGCGTTTTAACTGCCCTGGAAGCAGGCACCTCAAAGGATCCTCATATCCAAAATATTGAGGATCACATCTCTTAGGCGAATGTCACACTCTGCTGGGTTCCCAGTCATGTTAGCATTACTGGTAATGAAGAAGCGGACACCCTAGCAAACCAAGCAAGAAAAACTCCCAATTCCGACATCACTTCCATATCAAAACAGGATATACCTACTCTCGCCAAATCCATCATTGCTGAAACCTGGTAAAAACACTGGAATATCAATAAACACATATTCACTCGAATTGTTAAACTCTTTAGCAAACCATGGAAGGATCTAGACTCCAGTCATGACCAGAGAGTCCTTTCCAGACTCCGGATTGGCCACACAAACCTTACACACAGCCACATACCGGGGTGTAGCAGCCCTTCTCTTTGCTCTTGTAGCATATCTGCTAAACATCTTATCATAAATTAAATGTTACACAGTATAAAGTTAGAAGGTTTATCACGTGATAAAATTCAACACATTACGCTACCCAAAAAACCCACGTAACCTAAATTAAAGGAGGTCAGATTTAAAAAAAAACAGTAACCCACTTTATTAAATGAAGCAATTGGCAAAAACCGATGACCAACGTATAAACATAAATTTACACACTTAGTGTTACCAACGAGAACCAATTTAATAGCCACCTGGTAAAGATAGCTTAATAAGCGTTTTTGCATGAACAGCAAAAAACGGCACCGGAAGCAAAATTAATAACTAATAGCACCATCGCTATTTGTCGCCGATATCGTTATAGCCTGAACTACTTATTAATGTTTTCATAACATCTATAGATAAATAAGCAAACTAAAAGCTTGAAAAATGGATATAAATAAAGCCAGTTTAACCTGAACGGCAGACAGTCCCAGATGAACCGCCAAAGTGCGTGTTAACCGTCAGGTTGGAAATTATAACCAACCAAAACTATATTGTGTTCTTATTTCAAGAGCTTCGAGAGGCCCCCTACCCAAGGTAAGGCCTCGATGTCTCCATCAATCCAGTAAGAGAAATCTCTTCCAGATTTCTATGATCGCCTGGACGATCAAGTCCGCCCAAATGAAGAAGTTTGTCGTCCGAACGAAAAGTCGTTGATACCGTGTGATGATTAACCTTGCGCAAATCGATAAATGTGACGCGGGTACGAACGGAAACGCGAAGTAAGCAATTGTACGCGCGAGCGCATTACACTCTCACTGTGGTGTCTTCATCACAGTGAATCACTTACTAATAGACTGTTTTGGTTTCTCCAACCAACGAACTCTTTGCTGGCTAAGTAATAATATTGACATAATCCTATCAAATAATCCACAACTGCAAAATAACCTATTAAAATTTTTAAAATCCACAGGTATTTACAGGCAAATATAACCATTCCAACCACACGAAGAGACGAATGAAGCCACCAGGGCTTAAAGTCTCTCTAAACTAAATAAAAAATATATATATGAGTGGGCCGCCAAATCCCCAGTGAGACGTGCGATGACGGAGACCGGCTTGAATCGATGCGCTGTCCTCGACTGGTACAAACTGCTCCGCAATTTTCTTTTCGATTTCGTTTTCGACAGTACGTCGAGGCAAATCGGTGGTGCAGGGATGACCGTCGTGGTCGACGAGACAAAAGTCGCTCGCCGGAAGTATCACATTGGGCGAGTGCGGGAGTCGCACAAGGACTGGTTGGTTGGTGGCATTTGCCGGGAAACTGGAGACATTTTCCTGGAACGTGTGCAGACCAGGACACGTGAAGTACTCCACGAGCTAATCCAGCGATACGTGGTCTCCGGAACCCGCATCTTATCGGACTGCTGGGTGGGCTACAATGGGCTTGGTGCAACAGTGAACCACTCACGCAATTTCGTCGATCCGCTGCAAGGTGATGTTCACACGCAACGGATCGAGAATGTGTTGCGGTAGCTGAAGCATTTTCTCCGCCAAAAGGGCACCAACATCCATCGTTGGAGGGCTATTTTGCGGAGCACATGTTCCACAAAGAGCACAAGACGGACGTCTTCGCGGCCCTGGTCGACGTGCTCGCTCGCGAGACATGTTGAGCAGCAACACCGCCACGGATCACCGGCAGCCTCCGATGGATTGGCAGGAGAGCTAGCACCATCCGGTAAGTAAAAGTGTTATATTCGATGATGATATATTCAATGTAAAACTAATATTTGTTTCTTTTCTCTTTAGGAACGGATCGTACGCTAGTGGGTTGACGCCAGCCCCGTTTATGCTAATTGGCTCAAGGAGTTAGGTTTTAGGGCGGTACCAAAACTCTTCTAGTTGTGAATCCCCCACTACGTGTCACACGTGCCTTTGGAAGGTTTCCCCTTCTTGTAAAAAACAAAAAAAATCAACTTGCTAGTTCATTAACCCACTAACTAGAACTAACAACTGAAATTAAGTAAGCTTTTAACACGGTTATTGGCAATTTAAAATGTATTACCTAACAGCGTAACATTCCATTTTGAGTATAGTTGTAGAAAAAAAACGCGAATATGACTTCAGTTTATTAGGGACGCTTGCGCGAACCAAAAAATTAGTCCGTTTTATTCACTGGTTCGCTTTCTACAACAAAAATGTGCCCTTTCTTCGCCCGATTCTTCTTTTTATCGCGTTGCAGTCTTCTCCTATAAATTCACCACGGTTCTCGGTGTGCCTATCGGTGACCGCCCTATCGAGATCTATATAGAACGTGGTGGATCCGTCGATCGGTAAACATAAACGACAACAGTGACGGTGACGGTAGGCGTAAACAAATATTGTTTTCAACATTGTCCCCCGCAGTGAGGGCCCGATGTGCAGAGAGCGAGAGAAACGGGCCAAAAAATGGTGGGAGAAATGGTCCGAAGAGCCATGTAAAAAATGGTCCGAAGGAAGACATGGTCGGACCATTTCCTATGTGCTAGCATAGGGCAAAAAAGAGAAACAGACCATTCCTAGCATTTCATTGCAGCGCGCATTCGCCGTTTTTCTTTCATTGTGTGCGTGAAGAACCGGTTCAAACAGTGTTCTTGTCATTTTAAAAATGATCATTTATTGAAAAATTTAGAATACAAAATAAAAACAAACTGTCATTCGCATGACCGATCGCCATTAGCAGCATCATCTCAGCATTTTCAGCATCGTTTACCAGCATAATAATTAATTAATTATCGTCGTTTTGGGTGATCCTGCAATTATTACAAAAGTGTTAAAGTGGATGAGCTCGTGATAGACGATTTATTATGTGAATTATTAACAACATTGTCGATCATACCTGATTTTATGTAGTTGCATTATTATGCCGACGCCAGACAAGCGAGGAGATGTTTCTACCAATGAAAACGCTGGTAGTTTGATTTGCCTAGGCGGTCAAATGTACAAGCTTGTTCGACCGAGATCGGGAACAATAAGTACGCTCGGCACGCCGCTGTCCGCGATAGTCGTCCCCTCGGCTTCGGCAGGTAGTACGTCCAGTAGCACCAGCAATACTGTTCGACCGGGATCGGCAACAGTGAGCAGGGGTTGCACGCTGCTGTCCTCGATAGTTGTCTCGTCGGCTTCGGCAGGTGGTACGTCCAGTAGCACCAGCAGTACTGTTCGACCGGGATCGGGAACAGTCAACAGGACTTACACGCCGCTGTCCTCGATAGCGTTTATGCCAGGAAAATAAACAACTTTCGTCCGTTATGCTGTTGTCTTTGAACCGTACATTTTTGGCATCCTAATTTAAGATTGAAATATGCAACACCTGGAAGAGGTGGAAATATTAGTTAACTGTTTTTTCGAATGGTATTTTTATGTTTGGTACCTTTTATAAATGCGCGTGCTGGTGAATCTGCGATGAAAGCTCGTACGCGTACATGTATCATCTTATTGGCGATTTCTATACCAGTTTGCAATAATTCGTTGAGCTCGTTAACTAATGGCCGAAGATATTGTTCCGTGCTTTTGGGTTTGGATGTACCATAGTAATTTCCAACCATCAAAACTGGAACCTCTGGCATTTCATTAATGCTCAATAATATTGGCCAAAACTGCTTCCGAGTACTTTTGTGTAGCGGTAATCCGTCGATGGACAAATTAAAGGAAAACGTATCCACTGTTGGTGGAACATCACTGAAAGAAAAGTAAAACGTGAATCTTTAGATTACTTTTATGTGTTACTTTAATGTTAAAGTATTCCTTACCGAAAATAGTTGTTCAAAACCGCTCGTATTCCGGGATACCAAAATTCTCCTCCTGTGATTGAAACTATTTCCTTTCCACATTGCTTAGTTCTGAACAGCGTACGTGCATTTTTCGGAAGCATGTAGTTTGTTTTATCACGAAGGATTCGCAACAAACTATTGAGCGCTCGATGGGTTTGGTACGTTTTTAGTGCCCAGCTTCTAATCAATTCATCGAATGGTAGG
This sequence comes from Anopheles funestus, assembly GCF_943734845.2. NCBI lineage: Eukaryota > Metazoa > Arthropoda > Insecta > Diptera > Culicidae > Anopheles > Anopheles funestus. The sequence goes on from NC_064599.1 coordinate 46,832,554, forward strand.
TTTTCATCAGATGTTTCCTGCGAACTTGCAGTTTCATCTTCTCCATCAAACATGCAGTCCTCTATGTCACTGTCGTCGATATTTATCCAGTCCTCGATGTATTCTTCGTCCAAAGTACCATCATCAGAAAAAGTTTCCTCGGAAATGATATTATCATCATCTGTAATGGATGCAAGGAAAAATTAATATATTTTGAAATATTTATTCAAATAATATACCTCATATAATATCACCCTCGAATGGCATTTGCACATAGGCACAAGAAGGATCTTCGCGAATTACATCATTTCTGCTTTCTGGAACTGACGTACTGGTCTCCCCAAATATGTGCCGTTCCAGGGCCTCGTCATTAATTTTACCAACTTTGTACAAAGATCCTGTGGCGCGTAATCTTTTGGCCATCTTTGAGCACTGCACTTAACAGATCTCACGCAGCCTGTGACACTTTTCCGCACAAAACACTGCAAACGATTTTCTCACTGCCGCTTGTAGTCGAAAAATCACAGTTAATAACACTTCACAGGGATATCACATATGCAGGAATATTAGCACTTCAATGTTCACAGTTCTAAACGATTAACACTTTAATGCTAGACACAACGGTAAAAACAGACGAACCACGACGACACGATGTGAGCTGTATGAAGATTGGTACGTTAATTGTTGTTTGGCCTACAACACCACATGTTTATAAACAATTCAAATGTATGCCAGATGGTTAAGGTAAGGTTTAGGTAATATTTTACCAAAGGCTTAGGATAAAAGAAAAAACAGGTAATTTGATAAAGTTAAATTCGTAGTAGGTTTACACTTTTCAGCTTTGTTTACGTTCGGTACTGCACCGGCCAACACGCTAGAACGTAACGAAACAAGACAGGTCAATTATCTCAACTATTAATAAACTAGCTCCGAATTAATTAATTGCAAACACAGCACTTTTAATATTAGTTATTAAACTCCATTAAACTTCAACAATCATTTTTACACATCGATATCAACGCAAAGTCCCAAAGCGTGTTTGCACTTTCTTTTCGTTCTTTGACAACTGGTCGACCACAAAGCTAGAACGAAATCGCTAGATCCTTAGCACGAGAAGGAAACAGTTTCGACACCGCCCATAATTGCCTTCGACCGTTTCAGGCGCTGTCAGCTTACGCATACAATCAAAGAATCTTTCTTTTTACACGGATCCGCTCTCAAAACAGCCACGTTTCGGAGAGAGAAACCGTCTCGATCAACTTTGTCCGAAACTTTTACCGAAACTACACGTCAACGGACCAAAATGGTCCGTTCATCTCACTCTTTGCGCACCGGGTAGTGTTTTAACGTTCTTTTCCCTACTTATCCTGGTTATCACAACACGAGTGGCACAAAACGCGTCAAATTCAATTTTTCGACTCATATATCGACTCAGTTTCGGCGGGTCGAAAATTTTGACAACTCCATACATGGTGAGTCGAAACTGCTGCCGGTTAGCAGTCCTGTTTCGACTCACCTTTTTGACCTTTTTCACCATGGTGCTTTTCATAGGCTTTCAGAAGCTGTGCCGTGCGCTGGTAAAACGCGCCGGATTTTCGTTGTGCCTGTAGTTCAGGGCTCTTCCTGCGGCCAGATCAAGCTGATGGTGTAGTGCTCATTTTACCGCAACACTTTTAAATGAAACTTTACAGCTAAGCACTTCCACTTTCGCTTTGCTTTGTTGACTGAATGATTGTTGACATGAACGCTCACCATAACACCGCGGTAATGTCACAGCTGTGGTGAAAAAATTTCGTTTGATACATCAATTCACCATAGAGTTGAGTCGAAAATTTGAATTTGTGCCACTGGTGAAGTAAGTATTTTTGGCTTAACGTCTAATAACGCGAGTTTTGTTGCAGGTCTTTGGAATATGCCGTTATTGGTTTGCACGCTCGCTTCCCGGGTAACAAACAGCGGTTTTTTTTGTATGGACACCAACACCAATACGTGACATCCAACAGCACGTCCCACAGACATCTTGTAGGATGCGTCAAAAAATTCAGCATGCAGCAGACAGCAGTGTCAAAAAATTCAACATGCAGCAGACAGCAGTCTGCACCCAAGATGCATAAATATACGAACATAAAATCAATTCACAAACTAATTGCGACTTGTTGATTTTACGACACAAGATCAACAAGAAAATTAATCACTATTTCACACGCAACACACAGCACCAATTATATTTATCGGTGTGTAATAAACGAAGCAATTTCCACAACATGTAACGATAGTTTTTATCCTCACTACAAACTCAATGTGCTTGCCGATGCAAGCACGTTGTTGACGCCAAGCAATATGCAATACGCATGGCAATGAATTATAGGATATAGGATTTTATAACTTACGAATAGGATAGGAACTACTATAAAATAATGAACTAAAATGTAATGAAATAATGAATTTAGTTGTAACGAAATAATGACGAAGGAATAAACAGTCGAACTTGTAACCCCGGCGAGAGCGCACAGTATTTTTAGCTTGAGAAGCGAGAACATAAATTGGTCCTTCGAACCGGATCTTCACGAAAGGTGTTTGAAGTAACATCAAGGCGTGTCATCACGATATCGTGAGAAAGAAACAGTGGGATTCGCAACTCAAGCTATTTAGGCTCGCCGTGGATTAAGTTGGGCCAAGCGGTGCGATTAAGTGTTAGTGCCAAAGCGTCAGAATATCGCCATTGCAAGGGTGAATAACCGAAAGGGACGCTACAACGAGAACGTGCACCGTCATTGTCATATCGTATAAAGTGTTTGAGTGTGTCGTCATTATGGCCAATGATAAGCAGATCAAACAAGCCAAGAAAAAGCTGCGTGACTTAATGGACCACATGAAGGATTTGCTGGATTTTGTGACCAACTTCGACGCTACTAAGCATGCGGTACAGATCGCCAGCCGACTGGAGGATTTAGAAGAAACGAAGATGGCGTTTCGGTCGTCGCGAGATACGTTGCTGCAGAACAGTGAAGAGAGTGAAATGATCGAATCGCTGTCCCATGATCGCCGCGAGTTTGATACAATGTACCATACGGTAAAGGGATTTCTCTTTGCCAACCGTTCAGAAGAAGTGCATCGACGTGAGCCGCAAGCCAACAGTACATTTGCTTCATCATTTAATTCCTCGCAGTCAAAGTTGCGCTTACCGAAAATAGAGCTGCCTACTTTCGACGGTAACACAACAAATTGGCTGACTTTTAAGGACCGGTTTGAATCATTGGTGCATAATGTGGTTGATGTGCCGGACGTGCTAAAGTTGCAATACTTGTTATCGGCACTTAAAGGAGATTGGGCTAAGCAATACGATCACACACAATTAACAGCAGATAATTACGAGCCTACGTGGGATTCTCTCTTAAAACGGTTTGATCAAGAGAAAAGGATCAAGAGAGAATATTTCAAGGCGTTCGCTGCGTTGGATGCAATGAAGGACAACTCGGCTGATGAGTTGCAACGCGTGGTGAACGAGAGCAAACGATTAGTGAAAGGAATGGAGAGATTAGGAGAGCCGACTACATTATGGAATACGCCGTTAACCAGCTTGCTGTACTACAAATTGGACGGAGATACACTCATGGCTTGGGAGGAATATTCTGCCGACGATAAGGCCGATATATACACTGCATTAATGGAGTTTTTGGAGAAAAGAATAAGAATCTTAAATTCTTCAAAGCTTTGTGATGACGGTTCGCATGCAAGAAAGGCTCCAATGCCTTCCAATGCCAACAAGGTGAATAAGACCAATGCAAGGAGTGTGTCTATGGTGGCCGGCCTTCCTTTGAGAAACAGACAAAGTAACGGTGACGTCGCGTCTAGTTCACCTCCTCCAACTAGTACGCGACCATGTGAGGTATGTACAGAAAACCATAGACTGTGGCAATGTGGAAAATTTGTAAATATGCCATTAGCGGACCGAAAACGGGTAGTAAAAGAGAAGGGCTTGTGCTTTAATTGCCTAAATAAAAATCACATGCTAATTAATTGTAGATCCCCGATAAGATGCCAACGATGTAGGAAAAGACATCACACAAAGCTATGTGATATGGACGCCACATTAAACACCGAAGCAACAACAATATCAGCCGTCACTAAAACAGAAACAACAATGAAGGCATCACTACTGGCTACGGCGCAGATTTGGGTAACGAACTCGAACGGTGAGTCAATTTTAGCCAGGGCAATACTGGACCCGGGATCACAATTGAACATTATATCGGAACGTGTAACACAGCTGCTAAAACTAACGAAAAGAAGATGCAACACTTCGTTATCAGGCATAGGTCAAACTCCAGTTGCATCTAAAGGCGTAACAACTTGCACCATTCGCTCACGAGTGTCAGAGTATGAAAGTACAGCTGATTTTTTGGTCATCCCAAAAATAACGATAAACATTCCCACCCGAAATCTCTCCACCGACAATTGGAAGATTCCTGCGGAATTACAACTGGCAGATCCCGAATTTCATGAGGCCAAGGGAATCGATGTATTGTTGGGGTCAGAACTATTCGTGGAGGTGTTGCAAGATGGTCGTGTAGATTTAGCTCCAGAGCTCCCCACAATGCTTAACACAAAGATTGGTTGGGTTTGGATGGGAAAGTGTCCACAAAACAATACAACTGTTACTTGCTACAGCATAGTATAATCAGCAATGGACGAATTATTCGAACGATTCGTATCTTTAGAGGAGATTCCTGAGGAAACGTTGCAAAAGGATGAGCTTGAGTGCAATAGATTGTATAATGAAACCACAAGATATTTGGAAGCTGAACGGAGATATGTCGTTAAACTACCAAAGGTTTCAAACTTGGATCGGCAGCTTGGACAATCTAAAGCGATAGCTTTGAGGCGCTTTCTTAGCATTGAACGAAAAATGCAGGGCGATAACAATCTGGCTCAGGAATATAAAAGATTTATGTACGAATACGAGCATCTAGGGCATATGACACGTGTATGTACATATGACCAACTTAAGCAGAGTTCGCAACATCTGACATATTACTTGCCTCATCACGCGGTTTGGAAATCAGACAGCACCACTACCAAGTGTAGAGTCGTCTTCGACGCGTCTTGTAAGACCGACTCTGGGAAGTCCCTAAATGATCTACTGCTTGTTGGACCTGTATTACAAGAGGATATCGTTTCTATATTCATACGGTTTCGGTTGCAGCCAGTTGTATTGGTCGCGGATGTAGAAAAGATGTATAGGCAGGTTTGGGTAGATGAAGGCGATCGATCACTACAGCGTATACTATGGAGAGCTGATCATGGAGTACCAGTAGAAGTCTTTCAGCTAAACACAATTACCTATGGGACCGCTTCAGCCCCGTACCTGGCTGTTAGAACTCTGCAACGTATCTTTGAAGATCATGGAAATCTATTCCCAAGGGCAGGTGTCTGCAGGACAGATTTCTACGTGGACGATTTACTGACGGGAGCAAGCACCGAGCAAGAAGCGCGAGTAATGAGAGTTCAATTAGAAGCATTATTAGCGATGGGCGGATTTAAACTGCGAAAGTGGGCTTCAAATCGACCAACAGTACTTCAAGGCGTGGCGAAAGAAGATTTGGCGTTGTCAGAAGAGCATTTATTTGACAACGAATCAAACACCATTGGCACACTAGGCATGAGCTGGATTCCTGATACTGATAGAATCTCCATTCGAATAAGAGCACCAGACAATTCAGAATCGCTAACGAAACGGAATGTGTGTCGTAACATAGCAAGGATTTACGATCCATTAGGGCTCCTAGACCCGGTAAAAATGATAGCCAAGATCTTTCTACAAAGGCTGTGGATGTGGAGGAAGGAAGATCAATCATCATTAGGCTGGGATGAAGAGCTGCCTCAACATTTTCAACGAGATTGGAACAACTATGTGGAACAGCTTAGTAAATTAGCAGATGTTTCTGTTCCGCGATTTGTGTCATCAGCGTCCTATGTGGAGTTGCAGCTTCACATATTCTGTGATGCTTCAGAGAGAGGCTACGGAGCATGCTCATACATCCGTGTGGAAACTGGAGATGGTGAAGTATCTGCAATGTTGCTGATATCTAAATCAAAGGTAGCACCAATAGCGAAGAGACAAACCTTAGCTCGTCTGGAGTTATGTGCAGCAGTGTTAGGCAGCCGTTTGTATGGGTTCATAAGGGATGCAGTAAGAGTAAACCTTACCTGTTTGTTGTGGACAGACTCAATGACGGTGCGGCATTGGATTAACGCTTCACCGAACAGATGGAAAACCTTTGTAGCCAACCGTGTGGCAAAGATACAAAGACACACAAGGGAGTGTGCGTGGAGGCATGTTCCGGGCAACCAAAATCCAGCGGATGCAGTCTCACGTGGATGTTTACCACAGGAGCTGACCAATACTTGGTGGAATGGTCCATCATGGTTGGTAAACAAGGAAGATTTCTGGCCATCACAAGCAGAATTAAGGAACGACACTTTAATAGAAGACGAAAAACGTGTCGTACTCATCACCAGGCGAGAAGAAGAATCATTCAGCGAGCAACTATTTTCGAGATATTCTTCTTACTCGAAATTGCGGAGAGTCGTGAGCTACTGCATTCGATTCATCAATCGATGTTTGGGTAGACAAAGGAGCACGGATCGAGAGATCGTCGAGGAGACTAAGTGGCTAACAACATCGGAGTTAGAAGCAGCGGAACGGGCTATTTGCAGAATGGCTCAGCGAGATGCGTTCACAGAGGAGTTCAACACACTAGCAAAGAACAATCGAGTACTACAATCATCATCATTGAAATACTTGCATCCGTTCATCGGAACTGATGCTCTCATCCGAGTAGGTGGTCGTTTGGGCAACGCAGATGTATCCAGGTCCGAACAATTTCCGATAGTTGTGCCGAGAAACCATGCTCTCGCAGAATTGCTTGCCAATTACTATCATCTTCGTTTGCTACATGCGGGACCACAGCTAATGTTATGTGAAATACGTCAACGATTTTGGATCCTCGGTGCTAGAGCATTAATTCGGCGAACATATCATCAGTGCATCCGATGCTTCAGATGCAATCCGAAACCAGTATCGCAACCAGTGGCACCGCTTCCAGTCGCTCGGGTTTCTCCATCAAGGCCATTCTCCGTCACTGGTGTAGACTATTGTGGACCAATCTACACAAGGCTCAATCGTAGAGCAGTTGCACGCAAGGCTTATATCGCTATTTTTGTTTGTTTTAGCACCCGAGCCGTTCACATCGAGCTAGTGTCGGATCTAACAACAGAAGCCTTTATTGCAGCTCTACGCAGATTCATCGCAAGACGAGGAGAAGTCACGGAAATCCACTCTGATAACGGGACGAATTTCAAGGGAGCGGCAAATCAGTTGCATGAGGTCCACACGTTGCTGAAATCGGAAGAGCACAAGAGTCGGGTACACCATTGGTGTCTAAACCATGCGATTAGATGGAGGTTTATTCCACCACGTGCTCCAAACTTTGGTGGACTTTGGGAGGCGGCCGTAAAATCTACAAAATATCATTTTGTCAGGGTAGTAGGAGAAACTAAGTTAACGTTTGAAGAAGCAAGCACGCTGTTAGCAGAAATCGAATGTATTCTTAATAGTAGGCCGATTACCGCATTATCCAACGATCCTGAAGGGTTTGAGGCATTAACGCCTGGTCATTTTTTAATGGGAAACCAACCCAGAATACTAGAAGAAGTGGATAGAACAGAAGTATCTACAAATCGCTTGAGTCGCTGGCAGTTAGTTAGCAAATTAAGCCTACAGTTCTGGAAGAGATGGCATAGGGAATATTTGCAAACTCTATTACCAAAAGGTGGAAAACAGAATAAGCACACCATCCTTCAGAAGGATATGTTAGTTCTCATCGCCGAAGAAAACTGTTCTCCAACACGGTGGCCATTAGCTAGGATAGTAGAATTACATAAAGGTACAGATGATATCGTACGAGTTATTACGGTTAAAACACAAAGGGGCTTGTTTAAACGTCCAGTATCAAGAATTTGTATCCTTCCTGAACAGAACTCATTGTAAGTAAAGTAAATAGAAAAACCATTCATGGGTTTTTGGTGGCCGGCATGTTGACGCCAAGCAATATGCAATACGCATGGCAATGAATTATAGGATATAGGATTTTATAACATACGAATAGGATAGGAACTACTATAAAATAATGAACTAAAATGTAATGAAATAATGAATTTAGTTGTAACGAAATAATGACGAAGGAATAAACAGTCGAACTTGTTACCCCGGCGAGAGCGCACAGTATTTTTAGCTTGAGAAGCGAGAACACACGTAGTGAAGGAGAAAAACTAACACCACACATTTATGGCACGGAAAGACAAGCACAACACTCACTTTAACATCGCACTGCACAAAACAACGCGCATATTTGCAAATTTCGGCGCATTACTCACGCACAAAAGAATATAATATTTTCTAACTCCCACAACACGTCCACTCCGCACTTAGCACATAACAAACTGCGTCGTTATCAATGATGGCTGGATGTCAGCCTACACATACAATCAAAGGATTCGTGTTTGTACACGAGTTTTACAGCATTTTTCAAGGTTTGCATGTAAAAAGTGCTGACATTGCTGGTCGGGTTGCCTTACTTGGCCATCGTTAGCCCTGACTACCTCAATCACGCGTCCTTTCGGCCAACTGTTTCGCGGTAAACTGTTGTCGACAATACTTAATTACGATATCACCTACTTGAATCGGACGTACGTTTTTGAACCATTTCGTTCTGCGAGTCAGCATGGGAAGGTAGTCGGCTACCCATCGCTTCCAAAACACTTCCGCATTGTGTTGAGCAGCCCTCCAGGACAATTTTATAACGGCCTCGCCATCGGCAAATACGCAGGGCTTCTTGCAGCCGTTAGAGCTTCCGAGCAGTAGATGATTCGGCGTCAGCGGGGTGTCCATCTCATCGTTCAGCGGTACGTAAGTGAGTGGGCGCGAGTTAATGATGAGCTCAATTTCCGCGAACGTTGACATCAGCACCTCGTCCGTGGGCTTCCTCGGGAGATCAAATTGACCCATTACCTTTTTTACAGAGCGGACCAACCTCTCCCAGCATCCGCCGAAATGTGGAGCCGCGGGCGGATTAAAACTCCAATTCATCTCAGGGCCAGTGAATTCAACCATCAGCGCATCGTGGTCCACGGCTCGAAGCGTTTCCTCAAGCTCCCGGGCTGATCCGTTGAAGTTTGTCCCTCTATCGCTGATCATCTCTAAGGGGTTACCACGCCGAGCTATGAAGGGTCGAATAGCCATTATGCAAGAAGCCGTGGTCAGCGAGTGAGCCATCTCTAGGTGGATAGCTCGGGATGTGAGACAGTGTGATATGCGGAGTCGCCTTGCGTAGCGGTTGATCTTAGCACTTCGTCTTAAAGATAAGAACACCGTTTTTACTGTTTTAACTAGTAGCACTTATTTATTTTACTAGTTTTTACTTTTACACTTTTACATCGTTTGTGGAACAACTGTTGGACTCTATGTATGGACTATTTTTACTTGGACTATTTTCTTGGCTCCGCGCGAGCCTCCTTTTATATGCAAATTTATGCATTATCCTTATGGGCGTATTTAGCCCTCCTGCTTAGCTAAACCTAAACCTATTTATTGTAAATTAGTTTCTTTCGTAATCACAAAGCACCAAGCACAAAGTTTCGTCCGCTTCGTCGGTTGACGATCACACATCTGTATTTTTTAATCTGACATGTACAGGGTTGTTCATATTAATTATGTCAGATGTCAAAATGCCAAGATTTATAATTTTACAATGTTTATATTATCTATCCTGCTTTTTCTACTCATTTGTGCGTACGTGACTTTCGCAATTATTGCTGCTGTAAGTGTATTGGGTTAGTGGTTTTCCTAGTTATTTCATTTTCCCAAGTGTAACTATGAATGTGTTAGATTGTCTTTTCATTCGTTCTTATACGCTTACGATCAGTATTCACGCGTTAGTTTACAAGGGTATCAAACCCCTTGTTACAGCGGTACTATAAATGTTCATCGCTGTCGAATGCGTTACAATGTGTAGAACCTATATGTTCATCGCTGTCGAATGCGTTACAATGTGTAGAACCTGTATGCTACACCTCCCCCGTTTTTGAGAATAACGTAAGATTGAGTGAATGTATGTATATGAGGGAAAGAATTGCGTTATTCAATTAGTTCTTAATTAACCTGTTCTTATGTACTGTTGTTTGCTTTAGAGTTTGCTTATTTTTGATTGTACAGTTTGGATCTTCTATTTTTGTAACTATAAATGGTCCTATATATAGCGGATCTAGCTTCTTCCTATTTTCGTTTTTCAAATATACTAAATCTCCTATGCTTATAGCTATGGGATTTACGCGTTTATTTAATTCATTTTGTCTTTTTTCTTTTTCTATTAATATATTTCTTCTTGCAATTTCATTGGATTTTTGTAGCTTAAATTTCATTTCGTTATAATATTGTTCTATATTATATATTGGATCTATTTTATGTTTATAAATTTCTTGTGGTAGATTTGCCGTTCTACCAAAAACTAATTCGTATGGAGTGTATTTTGTATCTGTATGTGGGGTTGTATTGTACACAAATTCATAAAACTTTATCCATGCATCCCAATTATCATGATGTTCATTAGTAAATGCTCTGAGATATTCATTTAAACTTCTGTGATTTCGTTCTAGAGCTCCAATTGTTTGTGGATGATACGGTGTTGCAAATGTTTGTTTGATTTTCAAGATTTCGGCTATTTTACTTAAAACTTCATTATTATATTCCAAGCCTTGATCTGATCTAAGCTCCAAAAAGCTTCCATAAGTTAAGATAAAATTTTCAACTAATGCTCTTGCAATAGTGTTTGCTTCTTTGTTTTGAACTGGTATGATCACTATGTATTTTGATAGGTCGCATTGAATCGTAACTGCATATCTGTTGTTATTTACTGTTTTAGGTAATGGTCCAACTGTGTCAATTGATATTATTGTGAATGGTTTCGCTGGTGTTGATGTTATAACTGACTTCTCTATTGTATGTCTATTAGCTTTGCTGATTTTGCAAATTTCACATTTCTGTACGTAACTCTTTATATCTTGCTTCATATTATTCCATTTAAACTTTTCACGAATCTTCAAATATAACCTGTATTGCCCTATATGACCTCCTGTGGGTATGGCATGATACTGTTCCAAAATCTTTGACTTTTCTTTGTCACTCGTTATCCATCTTGGTGGATTGAACATAATTATTTCAAAACCGAAAATTGCTGTATCTGCGATTTCCTTTATGGTTGTTTGAGAATAATAATTGAATAGTACATCTTCAACTGATATTGCTAACTTGTCTCGATTAAATTTCTTAGCAATTTGGCATATTTCTAGAAGAGCAAGTTCTATTTCTTGACTTATATTGTTACTATTATTATACTATTATTATTTATTTACTTCTGATTTTATTTTTAAAATCTTATGAACTTCTGACGGTCTATCCGTTTTCCAAAATACTTGTTTAACATCTTTTTCCTTATTATTTCCAGCTGATTCCTTTGGGTTCTTTTGCGCCTTAGCCTTTGATCGTGTATTTACTACCAAAATTGAATTTTTCTTTATCTTCTGCATATCTTCATCTTTAACTTTTGGGATTAAATCCTTCAATTCATCTGAATTGTAAACTATTCTTGACAATGCGTCTGCTGCGACGTTACTTTTTCCTGCTACAAACTGTATTGTAAAATCGAATTCTTCGAGATCTAATCTTATTCGCGTTAATTTTGATGATGGATTCTTCATACCAAAAAGATATACTAACGGTCTATGGTCTGTTCTAATAACAAATTTACGACCATAAACGTATGGTTTAAAATGATTTACTGCCCAGTGTATTGCTGCTAATTCCTTTTCTATAATGCTTTTATTTTTCTCGCCCTTAGTGAATGTTTTACTGGCGAATGCAATTGGCAAATCTTTACCATTTGTGATTTGAGAAATAACTGCTCCGCACGCAAAATTTGATGCGTCAGTAGTTATTATAAATTCCTTCGTGAAATCCGGGTACTTAAGAATGGTTGGAGATAACAGATGTTTCTTTAATGCCTCAAACGCTATTTGTTGTTCCTTTTTCCATACAAATGTTGCACCTTTCTTCAATAAATCATTCAGGGGTTTCGCTATTTTTGCGAAATTTTGTATGAATTTTCGGTAATAGTTGCAAAATGCAACAAACCTTCTCACTTCTTCCGCATTTGTTGGTACTGGGAATTTTCTTACTGTATCAAACTTCGATGCATCAGGGTATATTCCCTGGTCTGTAATTTTGTGTCCTAAATATGTGACTTCTGACTTAAAGAATTTGCATTTTTCTGGATTTAATTTTAGGTTGTAATCTCTTAATCTGTTAACAGTGGCGGATCAAGCTTGTCGGAGGCCCTAGGCGGAATGGTAATTGGGGCCCAAAAAAGTGTAGTCCAACTGGCGTGAAACTGAATTTTGAAAAAAAAAACGAGAATTTAACTGTTTTCAAAAGTGCTGACCGGGGGGGGGGGGAGTTATTTTTGGAGGCCCCTATCGTACCTGCTCGGGGCCCCTACAACTCCGCAAACGATGAAGCCGGGGGGGGGGGGGGGGGGGGGGTGCTCAGTGACCGTTAGCCAAAACACACTCGCAAACCTGTGCATATGGTTTTCAAGGAAGAACAACCCATTCATAGCGCTGGGGCCCCGACTGTGCATATGATTCCTTGGAAATCGTTCGTTCTGGGTTTAAAAGGGCCCCTGGCAGGTCAACAAATTCACCGCCGAACCTGTTATCCATATGATTCTTTGGAAATCGTTCGTTCGTGGTTTTAAAGGGGCCTCTGGTGTTCGAGTTCGATAAGTAGTTGATGACCGGGGGGGGGGGGGGGGGGGGTGCTTCTGCTCGGGTTCCGTTACGTATTTAATGTTCTGTCGTCTTTCGGGGCCCCTCCAAACGACGGGGCCCTAGGCGGCCGCCTACTCCGCCCACCGTTAGATCCGCTACTGTCTGTTAAATACCTGTGTGAGATTTTCTATGTGGTTCTTCATTGAACTTCCTATAAAAATAATATCGTCTATGTAAATGAATGCAATTTCAGGTGTAAGGCCAGCCATGGCTATTGCCATCATACGTTGAAAACTGTTTGGACTTATATTGAGTCCGAAAGGCAATCTTGTGAATTGAAAATGACCCTTTGTTGTAGAAAATGCTGTATATTTTCTAGAAGCTTTTTCCAAAGGTATCTGATGGAATTCAGGCATCAGATCTAGGGTACTAAAATATTTTGCGTTTCCTAACTGATCCAGTATTGTGTCTATTCTGGGGAGTGGAAATTTATCAGGAAGTATCTTTTTATTTAATTGTCTAAAATCGACTACTAATCTCCACTTTTTATCATTGCCCGTTCTTTTGGGAACAAGTAGTATTGGTGAATTATAGGGAGAAACTGAATTTTCGATAATTTTGTTATCTAACATTTTATTAACTTGTCTATCTATTTCCTCACCTTGAGAATGTACATATTTGTTTATAATTAGGTATCTTCACTTAGACAAAATAAATCTGAATATTTGTTAACTAGCTTACTTATTTCTTCTTTAATTGGATTTGAATAATTTCTTAACTCTATTTTACTTAGAATTTCTTGTGCTCTTTGTTTACTATTCTTATTTTTTGAGAAATTATAAATGTTAAATTTATCAACTGGTTCTATGATAGGCTTGAAAAATTTCATATTTATGATTGTATCTATTTCAGTAGTATTAATGAATTTAACGTAAGGGATATCTTTAGAAACTATTGTATTGGCACAAAATATTCCTGGTTTTATTTCCTGTGCATGGACTACTGAATCTACTTGTATATTTTTTGGTGAAATCTTATGAATGATTTCACTTCTTGCTGGGACTAAAAATGTATTATCTTCTATAGGATGAGAGAATGATATTCCATTTAATTCAAAATTTAGCAAATAATATTCATAATCTATTTTACATTTATATTTAGTAAAGAAATCTCTTCCTAGAATTCCATCCGCTTCTATTTCTATTACATCTGGTATTAAGTGAAAGGTATGATTAACTGTTCCATTCTGAAAAATTAAATTTGAACTTATTGTTCCATACGTTACCAGTGAGTTATTTGTAATTCCTGTAAGTTTAACTTTGTTTCTGTTGTTTATTTCGTGTTGAGTTTTGATTTTTCCAATTTTAAATAATGATACTGCTGCTCCAGTATCTATAAACAATGTACTATGTGTACTTTTAGCCTTTTCTACTTTGATAGTAGTTGAATTTTCGGCTGATAAATTCAATGTCATAACCGGCAGATGCTTCAATCCTGCCGGGATTGGTCTAAAAAATTATTTACTTCTTCTTCTTCTTCTGTTTCGGCAGTGAATATTCTACGTTCACGTTGATTATTGGATTGGGTGTTTTGTCTCCTATCTTGGTTAGGTTGCCATGGATTTCGATTTAGGTTACTGTTATTGTTTCTATTTCTGTTAGGAGTGTATGTATTTCGATTATTCCTGTAGGTGTTTGTATTTGACAACAATCTGTTATTGCCACGGAAATTTCTATTTGCTTGGAATCTGATATTGAATCTATTGTTTGGAAATCTACTATAATTATTTGAAGAAAAATTTTGGTACCTGTTATTTCTTTGAAATGATAAAACTTGAGCAGAATTATTACTGTTTGTTTCATTTTCCAAAACTTTTTGTGTGGCTGCTGAAATTGTTGAATATTGTCCGACTTTCAATAAAATTTTTGTTTCGGAGTTGTTTATTTTATCTACAAGTGTATCAACTCCTACCTTAACAGCCATTTCGTTTGCTACCATTTCTGGAATTTTCTGTTCCAGGTAGAGCCCTTTCAATTTACACGTTAAAATTTCGACTTCTTCACAAATTTTTGTGGTTTGTCTTGTTTGTATGGTTTTTAATTGGTTAATCACTTTTTCTGGATTAGTTTTTTCTTCACATCTGGATTTGATGTTTTCGATTATTTCATCAACTTTTACTATTTCTGGTGGTAATCCTATTCTGGCTTTTCCTGTGATTCGTGTCTTGATGAATTTTACTAGCATTATCATTTGATCAGTTGGAGTAATTTCTTTGAGTAAATTTACTGAATCTATAAATATGTCAAGATTTTCTGGTGATCCATTGTAAATTTGTACAAGAGATGTAGCAGTTTTAATATCAAAATGCGCCATTTTGTCTGTTGTAAGTGATTTTTGTGATTCGTTCAAATTTGATGTTCGATAATTATAGATTACAAACTCGATTGCAGAGAAGCACTGGTTAGTTTTACCATTAATTTTTATTAAATAACTTTCACTTATGGTCTCTTCGAGCTCAATCAAATCCGCTTGTATTGAAGTTAAAAGTTCTGTTGCCAAAATTCTGTATTTACTAATTGTACAACTCCTGAAATTCTTTGGCAAATTCCGCAACTTATGTTCTATTAGTCTTAAATGAAAAAGTTTATCTTCTATTTTACTCATGAATTATAATTAGTGTTAAGATTGAACTAACACAGTTGCACGAACTAATTAGCTGTAGGTATTAGTATTAGTGTACTTTGTAATAATGTAATAATGTAATGATAGTCAATAAAATTAGTCTCTAAGTATCAGTCGAGCAGAACGGTCACTAAAGAAAGAATAAGCTGCTTCTTACACTGTAGACAGGATTACGGATAAAGCAGTAGCTAGCGATCGGAAGCGAAAGAATCGGAAAGGATCAATTGTAGTATAGCTGAACCCGAAATCATCTAGTTAAAGTGATGAGCGATAGCGAGACTGAAACTTTTAAGGTGGCAAGTGCGTTTGTCACTGAAAGAAAAAATGAGAAAAAGGTGGAGACCAACCAAATAGCAGCGCTTAAACGCATGGTAGAGGAACTGCAGAGCAAGCTCGACGAGAGTTTGGGTGCGAGTGCGACGAGCAGGGACGGGAGTGATCAAAACGTTCGCAAAACTAATTCGTTAACAGGTCGCATACCCGAGATAAGAGAATTGTGTGAGTGCGTAACCCCGTTTGACCCGAAGAACGCGGTGTGTCCGGACGCTAAAGTGTGGTTACAAAATTTTGAGGACACGAGTTGTGTGTATGGGTGGAATGAAGCAGTGAAGCTGCATTGCGCACGGTTAAGTCTAGCGGGTTGTGCTAAGCTGTGGTTTGAAGGACTACAGAGCCAAATCAAATCGTGGGACGCATTTAAAGAAGGTTTAGCAGCAGGGTTCCCTTCTACAAAAAATGAAGCGTATTACCATAATTGGTTAGCCGCGAGAAAGTGGAACGCCAAGGAAACACCCGTAGAGTATGTCTATGAGATGTTAAAGATGGGCAGGAAAGGCGGATTTCAAGAGGAAACGATAGTGATGTATATCGTAAATGGTATGTGTGATCTATGGAAGAGGTCAAAACTGTCGATCGGACGCGTGTCAACGATCTCCGACTTGTTAAAGGAAATAAGTTGGGTGGAAGGAATTGCAGCAGTAGATGGCAAAAAGGATTACAACGATCCTGTTAAAAGCACGACGGAGAAAGATGGCGATCAAGTAAAAAAGTGTTTCCAGTGTGGCTTAAAAGGACACGTGGCGAAGAGTTGCACAAAGGTTAAATGCTATAATTGTGGTCGTGAAGGGCATCTTAAGAAGGATTGTCGTAGTGCAAGCAAAGCACTTACACTTAAAAACACACCAATGAATGTAGTGGACAATAAAAGTGTGTTTGTAAAAACGGTCAGAGTGGAAGGTGAAACCATGATGGCGTTAGTAGATTCAGGAGCACGTGTTTCAACCATTCAGCAAAAATGGGCAGATAAAATCGGAAATTTGAAGCCTACTCATAAAATTTTAAGAGGGTTTGGTAGAAAAGAAATACAGGTCAATTCAAAAGTTGTCATGGAATTACTATTAGACAACGTTAAACTAGAAATCGAGCTTCAAGTAGTGCCAAATTGGGTACAGGACACCGCGATAATAATCGGTGAAGAAGTGTTGGGAAAAGAAGGATTAGTTGTAACAGTGCGTGCTGGATCAGTAACGTTCCAGATGGAACCAAACTGTCGCTCTGAGGGAAAAGAAAGAGAAGATGAGAAAGATAGTGCGAAATCAATAATGCACATGTTCACCATTAAAGAAGGGTCAAGACAGGTCGTGGATCGCAAAATGGTGAATTCAGATGGAAGTTACGAACACACGGACAGATTGATAAAAGTTGTAAATGAATACCGTGATGTGTTTGCGTTGAATATTAAAGAGTTAGGGTGTGCAAAATCGACGGCAATTTCACTAAAATTGACTCAAATCGAACCAGTGTATGTGAAACCACGGAAGTTGGAGTATGCGCGAGAAATCATGTTAAACGAAATGGTCGAAGAACTGTTAGAGGCGGAGGTAATAAAGGAAACAGATTCGCCTTATAATAGTCCGATTGTGTTAGTGCCGAAGAAAAATGGACGATTTAGGATGGCGATCGACTATCGGATGCTTAACGCAAAGACAGTAAAGGATAAATTCCCTATGCCCGACCTCGAACAGTGCTTGCAAAGATTAAGTGGTGCGAAAATGTATATAACGCTAGATTTGTTCAGTGGGTATTACCAAATACCAGTACATCAGGATAGCCAAGATTACACTGCGTTTTCGACGCCCAGCGGACATTTTAAATTCACGCGTATGCCATTTGGACTGGCAAACGGTTGTGCGGTATTTCAACGGGCGATGAATAAGATTGTGGAGGTGTGTAACCGGCAAAAGGTAGCAATTGTGGCCTACCTGGACGATGTGGTGGTTCCAGGCCAGAATGAAGAGGAGCTGCTGAATAGTTTCGAAATATTATTGGTAGCATTACGAGCCGAGGGATATACCATCAATCTGGAGAAGAGCCATTTCTTCAAACGAAGAGTAGCATTTCTTGGATTCGAGATATCGGAAAATGGAGTTCGACCGGGGGAAGACAAAACCAAGGCGGTAAAGGAGTTCCCGATTCCATTAACCACGCACGACGTACAACGGTTCATTGGACTGGCGGGATTTTTCAGAAGGTTTGTGCGCAATTTCAGTATGATTGCGGCACCGTTGCTGAATTTGCTAAAGAAGAATAAGGAATTCGAGTGGCATGAGGCGCAACAGAGATCATTTGAAGCGATCAAAGGTGGGTTAATAAGTCGCCCAATACTAATGCTGTATAATCCGCAGGCAGAAACAGAACTACATACCGATGCATCAAGATTGGGAGTAGCTGGTATACTGATGCAAAAAAACGATGAGGGATGGCATCCGGTGAGCTACTTTAGTCGGAAAACGTCACCAACAGAAGAGATGTATCACAGTTACGAGCTGGAGGTATTAGCGGTTGTCGCCAGCGTGGAAAGATTTCGGCATTACTTGATTGGACGTCCCTTTGTAATCAAAACAGACTGTTCAGCGGTGAAAGACACATATGCGAAAAAGGATATGAATGCGCGGATAGCGAGGTATTTTTTACGCTTAATGGAGTACGATTGTAAACTGGAACATAGAAGTGGTTCACAAATGAAGCATGTGGACGCACTTAGTAGGGCACCAGTGGAGGAAAAAGCACAACATATGGAAGAAACCGTGGCAGATCGCCTGATGGTGATAGAGTTTGGAAATAATGATTGTTGCGGTGGATCGCGTCCACTGTGCGACCGCCATGTGTCAAACAGATTTGACAGTTGCCCCCTGATAGGAGAGTGGTGCGACCTGGCACATGGCCGGCGAACAGAAGTAGTAGGGATCCGGAAGCCGAGTTAGAAGGAGCGGAAATTTGAACTACGTTTGAATTTATCTTTTGTCTTTTTATCTTTTTATCTTTTTTTGTTACACTTTACTGCTTAAAATAAACCACAAGTGAAAGTTAATTCCAGACTTTTATTTTTCCGCATTGTTGGACTGCGCCAACAATTTTCAAACGTAAAGTCGACATCTCCGGATCCCTAAGATCGCGCGCTTGTGTATGTGTGTGCAATTTGGCGACCACGCTAGCAGAACAATAGGTGTTTGCGAGAATACGTGGTAAAAGCGACAAAAGGACACGCGCGTGATATCGAAACTGGAAGTGTGTTCGTGTCGGTGTGAATAAGGTGATGGACAAAACTGATCTTTCAGGGAGTGAAAAAAGCCGTACCATGCCAACCACTAGATCGCAAAAAAGTTCATCCGAAACCGGAGACGTTCCAGAAGGCGCAAGCGGGTCCGACCTATGGCCTGTCGAGATGCGGCAGGAGGAGGAACGGCGTGAAAAGGAAGTCTTCGAAGAGCGTATGAAGGAGATGCGTAGGCAGTTGGAGGAACGGAAAGCGCGCCATGATCAGGAGTTACAGCTCCTTAAGGAACTGCACGCACTGCAAATGAAATGTGATGCAGAAAAGAAGGAGCAGGAAGAGATGTTCAAACAGGAACGAACGCGTTTACTACACCCACACCAACAGGACGACGAACAAAAGAGCATTCCACTAAACTGTGAGGAAACCCAAGCCTTGTTGGAGGGAGGGGATACAGCAGTTTCGACAAAGACGGAGCAGACAATTGTGCCGGCCGGTGACGGGTCGGGGCAAAGTTTAAGCAGGTTGACGAAAGAACAGATCGCAACGAGGAAGAGCATTTCCACGAAACTGCCGAAGTTCGCCGGTGAAGCCGAAGTGTGGCCGTTGTTTATTAGTAGCTACACACACACCAACGAAGCATGCGGTTTCACCAACTTGGAGAATCTACAGCGTCTCCAGGAGTGCTTGCACGGGGAAGCGTTGGAGGCAGTGAGAGGACGTTTGCTGATGCCTCATTCGGTTCCAGGCGTGATCGCGGAATTGAAGCGTCGATATGGAAACCCAAAACGGCTGTTGAAAATGCTGCTTCGAAAAATTCGGGCTACCGAACCCCCGCGAGAGAAACGCTTGGTGACGTTCGTGGAATTCGGGACGAAGGTGCAACAGCTATGCGATCACGTAGAGGAATGCGGTCTAACCGAACACATAAGTAATCCACTGCTAGTTGACGAATTGGTGAACAAATTGCCTTTGCAGTACCAAAGAGAGTGGTCTCGCTTCGAACGGGAGCAGAATGATAGCTCGTTGTTGGGATTTTCAAGGTACATTTCAGGATTGGATGAACAGCGCGCTAGAACCCTGCTCGAATCTACAACGTGTCGTGTGGGTGACCGTTTCGAAACTGGTCTCCTGTGGAAGAATGATGTTCGCCAATTTCCTGACAGCTATCCAATGGCTGAAAAACGTATGCAATCCTTAGAGAGAAAGCTGAATAGGCAACCACAGTTGAAGGAGGTTGTGCTACAACAGATGGAGGATTATCAGCAAAAGGGATATGCACATAAAATCAATCCGAATGAAATGCTAGTACCAGGTAACAGTGTGTGGTATATCCCGCTTAATGTAGTGCAAAACCCAAAGAAGCCGGGAAAGGTACGGCTAGTATGGGATGCAGCGGCATCAGTGAAAGGTGTATCACTGAATTCAGAACTTCTTAAAGGGCCAGATATGCTGATACCGCTTCCAAACATCATCAGCAATTTCCGAGAAAAGGCAATAGCTTTCGGGGCCGATATCAAGGAGATGTACCATCAGATCCGGATTCGTGATGCTGACAAACAAGCGCAGCGGTTCCTTTTTGGCTATGATTCGTCGGGTCGACCGCAAGTCTACGTCATGGATGTTGCGACCTTCGGAGCAACGTGTTCGCCGAGTTCTGCACAATACATAAAAAACTTGAATGCCGCACAACATCAGCATGAATACCCTGAAGCAGCTGAAGCGATCATCAAACGTCACTACGTAGACGATTATTTCGACTGTACTGACACCGTTGAAGAAGCTGTTTCATTGGCAGAGCAAGTGAAATATGTCCATTCTAAGGGTGGATTTCATATCCGCAATTGGGTGTCCAATTCTACGGAGGTGTTGAGCGCTTTGAAAGAAGACAACGCAGAAGATCGAATACGCTTCAAGGGAGAAAATACCGCATCAACAGAACGAGTGCTTGGCATATCCTGGTTAGCAAATGAAGATGTATTTTGCCTCAATTCGGAGAACAATGATAATGCATTGCTAACAGATCTGCAAGAGTCGCAACCGTCCAAAAGAAAAGTGCTCAGCTTCATAATGGGACATTTCGATCCAATGGGCTTCTTCGCACCGATTACCGTGAGAGGAAAAATGTTGATGCAAGATATTTGGAGAACTGGCTGCAACTGGGACGAACCTATAGAGGCGACCTGTTACGAAAGGTGGTGTCAGATGATTCAGAACATGCAGAATGTTGGTCTGCTGAAGATACCACGTAGCTACTTCGGGAAGGCTTTATCGAGCGAGATAAAAGATGTCCAGTTGCATGTATTCACGGATGCAAGTGAAACGGCGTTCGGATGTGTAGCGTATTTTCGTGCCGTGGTTCAGGGTGAAGTAAGGTGTTCACTTGTGATGAGCCGCACCAAGGTGGCTCCGTTGAAGAAGATCTCGATTCCACGCCTCGAACTTCTTGGAGCAGTGCTGGGAGCACGAATGGCGAAGACAATACGAGACAACCATAAACTGGCGATTGACAGAGTGGTTATATGGACAGATGCCAAAGTCGTTTTATCATGGATCAGATCGGATCATCGTCGGTATAAACAGTTTGTTGGATTCCGTGTAGGTGAGATACTGGATCTCACTAACATATCTGATTGGCGCTGGATTCCTAGCAAGATGAACATAGCTGACATTCTGACGAAATGGGGAAAGGCTCCAGATATAGGACCAGATAGTGATTGGGTATGTGGACCGAAGTTTCTTCGAGCGGATGAATGTTGCTGGCCTGTTCAAGAGTTACCACCTGCGAACACTACTGAGGAGCTAAGAGCACACCTTTTTATACACAATGTGGAGCTACTGAAAGGTTTCATCGATGTTAGACGTTTCTCGAAGTGGACCGTATTGGTGAGAACCGTAGCTTGTGTATACAGATTCATAGCGAATTGCATCAAGAAAGCTAAAGGAGAGCCGATTGAGACGCTACGTGCTACAGTAAATCAACAGAAGATCCTGATGGCAGTTGGTCTAACCACTAAACGTACCCCCCTGCAACAACCCGAATATGCGAAAGCGGAGATGGTGTTAATAAGGACAGCTCAAGCCGAGAGTTTCATCGATGAGTGGAAGACCTTAATGAAGAACAAAGAGTCTTCGTCAAACCAATGGATCGGCCTGGAAAGGAGTAGCCCGCTGTTTAGATTATCTCCTTTCATAGATGAGAAGGATCTAATTCGCATGGAAGGGAGGACCGAATATGCAGAATCGCTTCCTTACAACATGCGATTCCCCATCATCCTGCCGAGTGACCACTACATTACTGGATTGATTATACAACACTATCACGAACGGTACGGACACGGTTATCGAGAGACGGTAAAGAACGAACTACGTCAGCACTACTACATTCCGCATCTGGATGCAGCTGTACGCAGGGAGACGGCGAAATGCATGTGGTGCAAAGTTCGTCGTAACCAACCGACAACACCGAGAATGGCACCTCTACCCCCTCAACGTTTGACGCCTAACGTCCGACCGTTCAGCTATACTGGCGTTGATTACATCGGGCCGTACGAGGTATCAATTGGGCGGAGGACGGAGAAAAGATGGATCGTACTATTCACGTGCCTGGTTGTACGCGGTATCCACCTGGAAATAGCACACAGTCTTTCAACGATGTCGTGCATGATGGCGTTGCGTCGGTTCATCTGTCGGCGAGGCTGGCCGATAGAGTTTGTATCGGACAATGGTACAAATTTCAAAGGGGCGAGTCGCGAAATAGTTGGAGCTTTACGAGACATCGAAGAGGAGTGTGCGGACCAGCTGACGAACGCGCGGACAAGGTGGACGTTTAATCCGCCGGTTGCACCCCATATGGGGGGCGTGTGGGAGCGGCTTGTAAGATCAGTAAAGGGTGTTTTCGATGCGTTACAAGACGGTAGAAAATTAACAGATGAGGTGTTATTAACAGCGATAGTTGAGGCCGAAGACATAGTGAATAGTCGACCCTTAACAACCGTAACACAACTAGGTAGCGAAGAAGAGGCTTTAACGCCTAATCATTTTTTAAGAGGGTCGTCCAAGAGTGACGATAGGAACATTCCTATGACGTGTTCGAAAGAGGCTCTCAAAGATGCATACAAAAGATCTCAACTTCTCGCGGATAGGATGTGGTCAAGATGGGTTAAAGAATATACGCCAACGATCAATCAAAGAGCGAAGTGGTTTAAAGAGACGAAACCTCTAAAGATTGGGGACTTAGTATATGTTGTAGATGGGAAAGACAGGAAGTGTTGGGTTCGTGGTAAAATTGAGGAGATCATAGTGGCTAGGGATGGTCGGGTTAGACAGGCGTGGGTACGCACGAATAATGGAAGATTCAGAAGAGCTACAAACAAGTTAGCGGTTTTGGAGATCGAATAGGGTAACACCTGTTAAGGATTTTAACAGGGTTACGGGTCGGGGAATGTTGCGGTGGATCGCGTCCACTGTGCGACCGCCATGTGTCAAACAGATTTGACAGTTGCCCCCTGATAGGAGAGTGGTGCGACCTGGCACATGGCCGGCGAACAGAAGTAGTAGGGATCCGGAAGCCGAGTTAGAAGGAGCGGAAATTTGAACTACGTTTGAATTTATCTTTTGTCTTTTTATCTTTTTAACTTTTTTTGTTACACTTTACTGCTTAAAATAAACCACAAGTGAAAGTTAATTCCAGACTTTTATTTTTCCGCATTGTTGGACTGCGCCAACAATGATTTTATAGTGAGCTTGCAAAGACAAGATGAAAATTTAGTTAAAATAATAGACACATTAAATAGGGAACCAAATTGCGATGAAGATAGACAGGTGCATCAAAATTATGTGTTAGAGAATCATCGGTTGTTCAGAATAATAGACGGACGGAAATGTTGGGTTATTCCAACGCGCGTAAGATGGAGAATATTGAAATCGTATCATGATGAAAAAGGTTATTTTGGAGTGGAGAAGGTATTATCAACGTTGAATGAAAAGTTCTGGTTCCCACGAATGAGAAGGTATATAACGGAATATATAAAGGCTTGCCCACAATGTGCATATTACAAAGAAAAGGGTGGAAAACCTGAAGGGTTTTTGCATCCCATTCCGAAGACTCCGATTCCTTTCGGAACGATACACTTAGATCATTTGGGACCATTTCCAAAATCAGTAAAAGGATACGAGCACATTTTGGTAGCAATATGCGGATTCACGAAATTTGTCTTTATGAAGGCAACGCGAACGACGAAAACACAACCGGTAATAGAAATGATAGAAGAATTAGCTAGTGTGTTTGGATTACCTTCGCGGATAATATCTGATAGGGGGACAGCGTTCTCATCAGGAGCCTTTAGAACATTTTGTGAGGAATATGGGATTGAGAATGTACTGGTAGCAGTGAGAACGCCGAGGGCAAATGGACAGGTTGAAAGAAGCAATAGAACGATATTGTCAGCGTTGCGAACGATGGTGGAGGAAGAAGGTAGAAGGTGGGATGAAAAGGTAAAAATTGTACAAAATGCGATTAACACCATGCCAAATTCTACAACTAAGGTCGCACCGTGTAGGTTGGTGTTGACTTATAGACCTAGGGATATGCTAAAAACATAATTATATCGGCAATAGCATCAAATGATTCAGAATCATCAGTACCAATAGAGGAATTAAACGCGCGTGTAACAGAGAAAATTAAAAAAAGTCAAGAAAATCAAAAGAAGTATTATGATAAAAAGCGTAAAGAAGCGGATAACTACGAGATAAATGATATGGTACTTGTAGTGAAGGATCAGTATACGCCAGGCGGAAGTCGGAAGTTAGAACCGAAATACAAAGGACCGTATATAGTTCGCGAAAAATTACCGAAGGATAGATATAGGGTAGCCAGTGTACCAGGTACGACGACGCGTACATTTTCAACTGTATATTCAGCGGACCGAATGAAAAAGTGGGGCAATCTAGTGGAATTGGAAAGCCCAGAAGTTGAGGACAACTTGCAGAATGTGGTGTCCGACTGTTAAGATTGAACTAACACAGTTGCACGAACTAATTAGCTGTAGGTATTAGTATTAGTGTACTTTGTAATAATGTAATAATGTAATGATAGTCAATAAAATTAGTCTCTAAGTATCAGTCGAGCAGAACGGTCACTAAAGAAAGAACAAGCTGTTTCTTACATTAGTGTTATTTTTGGTAAAAAATTTTTGTAGTCCCCCCCCTAAGGGTTTGCTGCAAGGTGGGTATATAAGGAGGTGTATTCATAGCATTTGACATATTGCCATTTTGAATTTCAGTTTGACAGCAGGGGTCGATATATGTATACCGATGAAGGCCACACATACAGTGATGTTATTGTTGACGATCAGTGCAGGTGCAGTAAGTGCCCACACTAATTGTAAAGTAGTGAGTGGAACTTCGGCCAAGAATGTGGCGTGTCGTCGTCCTTCTGGATCCTACACATTACTCTACGCATTTACCGCTTATGGGTTCATCAGTGTTTTGATTGTGGCAACGAAATAAATACGGATGTAAATATTTGCCATTCACCAACACACATGAACAAACGGATGGGATTTGACAACTGGGATCGATCCTCTTTTTCCTACCAAATGTTCTACATGACTACACCTCCTTATATACCCACTTTGGTTTGCTGCAACCCTGACATATGGTACGGTAAGTTTTGGAACACTGTCGGGGGTGTTGGTCATGCGACGTGAAATATTTTTTGTAAATAAGATTTGTTTACCTTTTCAATTTTGGTAAACACGGGTGGTTTTAACACGGCTAGCCAACAGCAACGGAACATAAAATGTGGAAATAGATTTGCAGGCATATATTTATGAGCGGAGGCATTTATTATCTCAAGTTGTATGGTCGAAAATCATAACTTTCTCTGCAAGGTAAGCAAAGTATTGAAATAAAAATAAGTGGCATGATTTTAACACATGCAATGTATTTTATTTCGGCATTTTCAGAACCCGAAGGGTGTAACACTTCGAAATATCTACAGAGAAAATGTGTGGCCTTTTGCAGCCCGGTTCAAACTACTTCGAGGTCTGGTACATCCGAGGCGATTAGTGGTCGTGAAGTTAGGAAATATTAGATCGTTAGGTGGAGAAGAAATAGTTCGTTGCCAATTTTTGCTTGCCGTTACATTGCAATCAAAACGATTCCGCACAGACCAGATGCTCGTTAGTAATCCGATGATTCAATTTATCATCTATTTAATAAAACATAAAGACAAAGACAGCATCCGGCAAACTCTAAGTACCTACCAATTAATCTTTGTGATGCAACCAAATGATGACACAGGCTACTGAATTTAAAAACCGGAGGGCTTACTTGGAGACCAAAGGCTATTACGCTCTTTCATTCAGAAAAGAGTTTGTTCCTACGATTAATGCCATAAAGTGAAACGTTGATAATATGTATGTCGGTAGTGTAGCATAAATGTTAAATAAAAATCATAGGCGAACTTATGTTTGTTCCGTATCAGTTTATGTTTTATGCTCATTTTGCACACTCACTACAGTGCACTTCAAAGACTATTTTCGGACACCATGGCGTTGTGTTGCATTATAATAACGGCACTATACATTCCCTATAATGACGATCAGGTTTTTGTCCATTCAACGAAGGATAACGATGGAGAATGAAGTGATAAATATGATCCTTGTTAGGTTGAATAGTGCTCTTGGTGCATTCCAAGCAAGCGGCATAGTTTACAAACCAGTTATGTAATTGAAATACACATTGAATACCTACGCTAGTAAAACGGAGCATATACTGAGCTGCAGAGTCAATACGTGTCGAAATCTTTTATGGGTAAGAAATGGTTAGCGTTATGGTTAGTGCTTCTGAAAGCAATTTCGGCCGAATTGATACTTATTTTAAAATGTAAAAGCATGTTTTCTACAAGTGGCACTCAGTTTCAATTGTACAGTTTCATATTAACAGTAATCATTTTCTACAATTGTAAACTCGTCACAGCTATCACATGACGTCATAACGCATTCGTTACAACAGATCTCTTGAAGCATGCCGTATCTTTTTCGATCGATCAATCCGTATTTATCTCTAGTAATTATGATTCTCGGTGAACCTTGGCAGTTCCACACAGCACCGAGATTTTTTAATTTACGGATTTTGACGAAACAGCAAATTGTCATTAAAACAAACTGCGAACACTGGTCGCGAGATCATTGTACGATCAGACGTCGGGAGTATTATGTACCCAAAACCTATAGTCTAGTTTTTACTTAATCAGCGTCAAGTGTCCCCTCACCTAACGTAAGGCGTCAATGTCTCCAACACTTCAGTCAGGGAAATCTCTTCCAGATTTCCAAATGATCGTTTCGACTATCAAGTGGCAGCCAAAGGTAAATGTAAGCGCACCCCGAAAGTATGAACATGACCCCCGATCCTATTATACACTTGTTGAAAAATGTTATAGAATGAAGAATGGTACAGATGAATGATACTATGTATAAAGTACATTTGCATAAGACATTCATTGCACGTAGTGCTTTTATTACAGCCCGTTGTATTCCATTCTTCGATATTTTAAAATTGTCTGTTAAGGGAACACCTGTTATATTGGTTTCGTCTCGGTCCTGGTTATCTTGTCCTGTACCGGTTTTTTACCTCCATTCATTCGAAGTGGTTCGCTCATATGAACTCTTACAAAACAATTTCATTCGATATTTTCGAGATATCGGGTAACCTTTAGAAGAAAATGATTTTCCGAACCGGTATCGCTTTTTCACCCGTACCGGGACGTGCTAATTATATGTACTCTTATATGTACCTATTATATGTGCTAATTATATGTACTTATATGTACGTAATTTGATGAGTGCACTTTTCTGTTGTTTGTTTCCGCTATCTCCTGAGAGAGGTCCCCTTATGAGTCGCTACCTAAAAGAGGAAAGATAAACTTAATAAAACTAATACTCGGCCTCAGCACCGACTTCGTTCGCCGAGATTCGAACGCCGCTGCACTCAATTTTCACTCACCTTCCTCTAGAAGGTGCTCATTCTACCGCTCGTTTTGAATATGAGTGATTTTTGAAAAAAGTGAATCATATGACGGTTACGTTCGTTCCGGTAGTATGAAAGAAAATCCCTGACGTTTTAGGTTGCGGATTCGGGTAGAATTTGCACATTCAATTACGGTTGTTCGAATAAATGATGCAATATGTTGCACATAGGTCAATGTTTGAAGATTTTTATAATGGTGATAACATTTTGTGTGAAAAAAACCATTTTTTCCAGAATCCAAAAATTTTTTTTATGGGAACTTTACACGATGCTGAATTATTCATTAACCCTTTTCACTCGAGCAGAGCCGGTCCGGCGGCCAGTCGATTCTAAGTAACAACTCGAATTCCGACGAAATTCGACTGAATGGAAAGCTGCACGTGGTATTAAAAGGGACAAAAAGGGACTGCCAAGTTTGTTCTGACCGTAGCGCGCCTGGAGGAAGGCGAGAAGTTACATATTGTTGTGACATGTGTTCAGACAGGCCTAAGATGCACCTTGGCTATCATTTTACAAAATATCACACCAAAAATAAATTACAGAGTGTAATAATTATCAATGTTTGTTGTCTTCGGTATGTAGATGAATAAAATAGTGAATTTGTATTACTTGTATACGCTTGATTGTTTATAAATGCCTTAAAAGAACCTGTAATATGTTGACCTAATTTGACCGAAATCGTCTCGAGTTGCTGGATGCGCCAGCGAAAAAGGCGGAAAAATATTAAGTATGGTCCAGGATTAAAATGAATTTTAAAATCTCTCTCTCCTCTTGACTATAACGACCTTACAGGTCACGCCGGCCAGTTCTGGCTTACTAGACTCATTTTTACCACGTAGCCGGATAATCAGTCCTTGCTACGGGGGGACGGTCCGGATGGGATTTGAACCCGGTCCTGCCGTGTGCTATATTAGGTTTGCTATTTTATACTTACAATCATAGTGTTGATACTGTAAAATTATTTCCTGTTTAGGTAAAGCAGGGGACGATCTTTCGGTTTCCTAATTTTTACATGAGTTCCATCAACGCACATAATTACGTCCTCAGTCCCGCTTTTCAAAAGGAAATAATCCTTAGCTTCTTGTCCCTCTTGTTCGTTCATAGCTATGTTTATCCAATCCCCAACCAATGAGTGAAGTGGTTGTAATGTACTCCGAAATACGTTACTAAAAGTTGTTTGCGCCATTGCGATATGAAAATCTTTTCCAACACCATGTTGATATCTGCCGTTCGCTAAAAAAATAATACATGCTGCTAATTTTTCTTCTTTTGTAATTCTATGTGCTCTTTGCGCATCAATCGAAAAATCGTGACCATCAAGCAAATCCATGAAAATTGATTTGGAAATCCGAAAGTTATCAACGAATTTGCAATGTAATATCCAAGTATATAATAAACGGCAAGAAATTAAATCATCGTTTGCGTACGCTGTTTCAGTCAAAGCAAGAGGAATAGAGTTATATCGAAGATTCCTCCTAAGTATTCGTAGTTTCTGCTTCGACTCGTTTTCTGCATTAAGGGAGTTATACAGGAACTGCATTTCAAACCGAATATTTTCACTATCAACAATTTACGAAAGGTAAACTAGGCGCTCTTAAAGTTTAAAACACAATGAAAAGCAAAGACGCGCTTATTTTTTGACAAGGAAAAAAATTAACTTGAACGACCAAGTATAAACGATAGAAAAACGTATTTGAAAGCACAGACATGCAAACCTAGAAATATCAGCACTTGAGCCGTGAAGTAAAGACGTGCTTTTAAATGTCATGGCGCTCTTATTTTCATGAGCGCCGAACGGATTTCGGCGAACGAAGTCGATGCTGAGGCCGAATATTTAATTTTGATGGTAGATTAGATGATTTATCGAATGAGGTAGCTAAAATCAATGTTGATAGGGTGATGTGTAAGCTAGCAGCAGTTTCGGTAGATGAAGGAATAAGTTATCATTTCAGTCCATTACTACATACTTTAGCAGACTAGGTTAGATTCAAGGTTTTGTTCTTATTTTCAGATTTCACACTCTATTGGTAAATCGTTCTAATTGTGCTATCCAAAAACGCAACTTATTATAATATTCTATACTTTTTAGCTTTCTATAATTTCTTTTCAGCTGGCTAGCAAATGCTTAGATGCGTTAAACGCATCTTTGAACTCCTATCCCAACCTCCACGTGGTGCTAGCTGGATTGTAACTATTGCATGATCCTTACAATTACAGTGATGAAGGATTATGCAATTGTTATAAACAGATACGGAAGGGGGCCATTTGAAAAATTGTATGATTAAGTAGATAAAAGTTTGTATATAATAAAAATGTTAGCTTTTGCATCATATTATATGATTGTTAGTATCATGTTTCAATCAATATTACATCCAAAACATCAACAAAGTTGCAGTTCAAACATTGGGGTAATTTATTAATAACTAACTAAACTTAACAAAGGAAAGATAAAATTTAACATACAGTGGTCTCATACCAGCCTAAGAAATCTGCTTAACTGGACTTCCTGCGTTTTTTTTGTTTTGCACGAAGACGTTGCATTATGCAGCTTTTTCATAAAAAAATCTTTCACCAACTCGTCAGTGGCTTCTAGCGTTTCATTACAGCCTAAAAACCGGAACAATCGCAGTGTTGCAGTAAATTGCGCAAATTCTATTTTCGTTGTAGCTGAACTACTCCTTCCTGTCCAACTACATAGTTTTAAGACATTACGGTCTACTAAAAGATCCAAAGCCGCGTTCAATCTGCCTTCAATTTCATTTATGCTTTGTATGGCAAACAATACTTTTTGTATAACGTCTACCATATACATGTAAGAATTAGGTTTGACAGCCCTGTAAGGCTTTCCGTGGCGAAAAAACAGTATAAAAGGAGCTACGAATAGAACGGCAGTCAGTCTCCTTGTGAATTTCAAAACGAAATATCCTGAAATAAAGACTCGAATTTCCCCCCTTTTACAGTTTGGTGTCAGAAGTGGAATAGACCACAAACTTAAGACGTGTTGTGTGTTGAGCGCTAAGACGGGCGCACAACCGCAAAGTGTAAGACGTGTGAGTGTGTGTGCAACAAGCGCTAGGACGGGCGCGCACCACAAGCTTAAGACGTGTGTGTGGGTTGAGCGTTAAGACGGGCGCACAACCGCCTAGTGTAAGACGTGCGTGTGTGTGGGTTGAGCGTTAAGACGGGCGCACAACCGCCTAGTGTAAGACGTGCGTGTGTGTGTTGAGCGCTAAGACGAGCGCACTTCTGCAGAAAGCGTTTGGCGCGAGTGTGGTACGCATAACTTTCGCGGAAATGAGTAACACAGAAACACATCCGCCAGCTGTGATGGCTCTGGTGGAAGATTTTACTAAGCTAGGCTTAGTAAAAAAATGCGAAGAACGTGGCTTGACTACAGGCGGCACCAAAGAAGAATTATCCACGCGTATCGTCAACTATGACGAACAGGCGGAAAGCCTGAATCAAACGGATCTGGCCTCTTATGCGGATGCGGAAGAGACGCAGCGACCGCCGCAGCCAGCACAGCCGTATTCCTTTCGAGATATCGAAGAAGGAATCGAACCATTTACCGCCAGAACCAACCAAGATGTTAATCGGTGGCTAAAAAACTTTGATGACGTTAGTGCAATGGTCGGCTGGAACGCTGATCAAAAGCTAATAATGTGTCGCAAGAAAATGAGTGGTGTGGCTCGTAGTTTTCTAGGCACGTTGCCGAGCTTGACAACATACCAAAAATTGCGAAATGCTCTTTCCAACGAATTTGGACGAGCAATGCGAGCAAGTGACGTACACAGAATCCTTTCGACGCGGCGAAAGAGAAAAAATGAAACGTCCTTAGAGTTCATCTACTCGATGCAAGAAGTGGCTCAACAAACAAGCTTAGATGAAGCCAGTTTGATCGAGTACATAGCGGATGGACTCACGGAAGACGAAAATCAGCGCGCATTGTTCTACGCAGCAGAAAATTTGGCAGCGCTCAAGGATAAGGTTCGGCTGTTTGAGCGTGCAACCAATAAGAAGACGGAGCCGAAAACCAACAATCGAAAGGACAGTAGGGTTCAGCGTGTTGTTGAAAGTACGAAGAAAAGGTTTTTTTATAACTGTGGTGACGTCGGTCACGAATCGCAAAAGTGTCCCTCTAACAAAAGCGGTCCGAAGTGTTTCCAGTGTAGTAAGTTTGGTCATCGCGCGAAAGAGTGCAAGGCGACATCGTCCCCGCCCTCAAAGGTACCAAATGACATGCAGGCAAACAATGCATCCGGTTGTTTCAAGTGTGGTCGTATGGGACACATAGCGAAGAATTGCGAGAACATTAATACAGTAGAGTGCTCCGGCGTCCAAAGCGACATGGTAACAACACGTAAATTACCACTAAAATGTGTGTCTGTGTATGGTAAGGAGTGTCAAGCGCTAATAGACACAGGAAGTGAAGTTTCACTAATAAGAGACGATATTTTTGAGAAATTGCCTTCGAACGGCAAGATGTGGACAAATTCGGTGCGAACGTTGAGAGGTTTGGGTGGACAACCACAAAACGGATTCAAAGAAACACAGATCCCTGTTGAGATAGAAGAACAATCGTATGACATTCGGTTTACTGTAGTTCCTTTGGAAGCGATTAGTGCACACATGATCATAGGAATGGACTTCTTAAATTCGGTTGAATTTAATATAAACAATAACGGTATTTCAATAACTCCGAAAACGCCCAATGGAGATGGTCAGTGGATCTATAGCATTGATCAAGAAAACGATAAGTATCAGGTTCATCCAAAGTACCAGAAAGTGATAAAAGAAATGGTGGAAAGAATTCAGCGTAATACCGATAACCCTATGGGTAGTGAAAAACAAAACACAACAGAGACATGTCCAGTTATGTTAAAAAATCACACCCATGGAACAAATAACACCTTTAAGACATCCACCAAGCAGATTATCCTTAGCGGAAGTAGAATCACTTGACAATCAAGTGGACGAGTGGTTGGGAAAAGGCATAGTACGACCCTCTACGTCGGATTTTGCCAGTCGCGTTGTTGTTGTTAAAAAGAAAGACGGTTCTAACCGCGTGTGCGTCGATTATAGGAAATTAAACTCGATGATATTAAAAGATGGGTTTCAACAATGGTTTACAGTGATGGACCTGGAAAACGGATTTTTCCATGTCCCGATAGAAGAAGCAAGTAAGAAGTACACGGCCTTTGCAACAAAAAGAGGGTTATATGAGTTTAACCGTGCGCCTTTCGGGTTGAGTAATTCACCCGCAGTGTTTATCCGATACGTAAACTATGTGTTTCGAGACTTAATCGCGGACAATATACTTGATTTGTACATGGACGATATGGTTATCAGCGGAACAACAGCTGAAGAGTGTTTGATGAAAACCGAAAAAGTGTTGGAAAAAGCCGCTGATTACAAATTGGCCATTAAGTGGAAAAAGTGCCAGTTTATGCAGAGAGAAATCAATTTTCTGGGGCATAAAGTGAAAGATGGGAAGATATCGCCAGGTCTCGAAAAAATTAGTGCTGTGAAAAATTTTCGTATCCCGCAAAACGTAAAAGCTGTCCAAGCGTTCCTTGGATTAACGGGATTCTTTAGGAAATTTGTCAAAGACTATTCGAAAATAGCTCGCCCTCTTACAGATCTGTTGAAAAAGGATTCGCCTTTTCAAATGGCAACGCAGGAATTAGCAGCGTTCAAACGGTTGAAAGAAGAATTAGTAAAGGAACCAGTTCTAATGCTTTATCAACCAGGTGCAAAAACGGAACTGCATACTGACGCTTCGAAAGCTGGGTTTGGGGCTGCATTGCTTCAAGTTGTAGATGGAAAACTACATCCGGTTTATTTTTGGAGTAAAAAGACCAGCGAATCCGAGGCCAACAAACATAGTTATGTTCTCGAGGCGAAAGCAGTGTTTTTAGCAACGAAAAAGTTTCGCCAATATTTGTTAGGGGTGACGTTTAAATTAGTTACTGACTGTGCGGCATTTAAACAAACACTGAAAAAATCAGAGGTTCCACAAGAAGTGTTACCATGGGTAATGTACCTTCAAGATTATTCTTTCGAAGTGGAACATAGATCGGGAAAACAAATGCAACATGTGGATTGTTTGAGTCGGTACCCGGTAGATGTAATGGTCGTGACTAGTGAAGTAACTGCACGGATTAGGCTAAATCAACAGCAAGACGAAATGATTAGAGCGATCTGTGAAATCTTAGCGACGAAGTCGTATGGGTCATTTAAAATGAAAGGTGGGCTCTTGTACAATGTGGTCGATGGACACGATGTGATAGTGGTTCCCCGTAATATGCATAAACAGATAATCGAGGAGGCCCATAATGATGGTCATTATGGTGCGCAGCGTACGATCCACAACATCAAACAAAAATTCTGGATACCGCATGTGGAACCGAAGGTGAAGCAACTAATCAGCAATTGCGTGAAGTGTATCCTGTACAACAAGAAGCTGGGTCGGCAGGAAGGCTACTTGAATCCTATTGATAAGGGAAACGCACCGCTACATACTCTTCATCTGGACCATGTCGGGCCTATGGACGCTACTTCCAAACTATACAGGTACTTACTAACGGTAGTCGACAGTTTTTCTAAATTCGTTTGGTTGTATCCCACCAGGACCACGAATACGGAAGAAGTGCTTCAAAAACTCCAGTCCTGGTCAGCAATTTTCGGTTACCCTACGCGAGTGATCACTGATAGAGGAACGGCGTTTACCGCCCGAGCGTTTGCCGAGTTTATCCAGAGCCAAAGCATCGAGCATGTTGTTACTACAACCGGCGTTCCACGAGGGAACGGACAGGCCGAACGTATTAACCGAACAGTGTTGGCAATTCTCAGCAAGCTGTCGATGGAGGACCCCTCTAAGTGGTTCAAGGAAGTGAACAGAGTCCAACGTGCGATAAATGGACATTATCATGCTACGACGGGAAGGTCACCATTCGAACTGATGTTTGGGGTTAGAATGAAAAATACGACAGATGATTTGTTAAAGGGAATATTGGAAAAAGAATGGTATGATGAATACGAAAATGATAGGCAAGAGATAAGAAAAGATGCTAGAGATGCCATTGAACAAGCGCAAAAAAGATACAAGGAACAATTTGACAAGAAAAGAAAACCTGAACGAGGTTATAAAATAGGAGATCTAGTGGCAATCAGACGAACGCAGTTTGTGGCCGGGAGAAAGTTGGCCAGTGAATTTATAGGACCTTATGAAATTGTAAAGGTAAATCGTAACGGCCGATACAATGTAAAGAAGGCAGCAAATTGTGAAGGCCCTACCTTCACTTCGACAAGTGAAGATTGCATCAAATTGTGGGTGTATGCGTCGAACAATGAAATAGAATCTTCGGACGAAGAAGAGGTTGAAATTAATTGAAATATTTAGAGCAGATAGGTAAATACTTCGAGGATCGAAGTACGCCAGGAAGGGCCGAATGTAAGAATTAGGTTTGACAGCCCTGTAAGGCTTTCCGTGGCGAAAAAACAGTATAAAAGGAGCTACGAATAGAACGGCAGTCAGTCTCCTTGTGAATTTCAAAACGAAATATCCTGAAATAAAGACTCGAATTTCCCCCCTTTTACATACATACTATCTGCCTTTAGCATTTCCTCAAACCGTATCAGTCCTTCCGGGGTAGTAATTTGTTGTATATTGGCATTTCTTTCCCTAGCATATTTATGGTACATAGCGTTGTACATAATATCTACTTTGGCAGACATGTCCGCTAGCGTTGCTGCCATTTTCTCCAAATCTTTTGCAGAAGCCAGGTTCGGATGTTCGGTAGGGGAAGGTGTTTGTAAGGTACCGGAGGGCATGGATAAGGTCGTGGATGATGTTGGTTGCAAACAGGTGGGGCACATTTTCGGTGGCATGGGTGGGCGGGTGTCAGAATTTGTCCGAACAGGAAGAAATTTTTTATTTTCTGGTGGAATGGAAGAGGAAAGTAAGGTAGGGAGCTGTGGCTTGGATGCAGCAGGTTTCAGATATGGATGGACGGGTAGAGGTTTTCCAGGTTTTGATGGATCGGGAGAAGAATTCAGGAAAGTGACATGCAGTTTGGGTGTTTTGGGTGGCCGGGTTTTACAAGAAGGAATCACAGGTAGGGTAGGAAGAACTGGAAGAACTGGATTGGAGGAGCATGGTTGGGGTTTGGACGCAACCGGTAGCTGGAACGCTGCTTCGGTAGTATCATCTTTAGTGGATGATTTCTTTGGAGGTGCCGATGAACGTTGAGAATCCATGTCTAAAATTACAATACAAACACGAATCATTTTATGCACTAATAGCATTCAGGCCAGCAAGTGATCTACACAGCCGATACAGTTGACGACGCCACTTACGCAACGCCGGTAAGGTTCATATTTCTAATTACTAACCTTCTATTTATCCTTACAGATAGCCCAGCCGAAGAAGCAACGGAACGAACAAAAAGAGAACCCGAAAGTCGCGAGAAGAGAAGAACACGATTGATTCGAGAGCGCAGCAAGCAAGGTAGCAATTGAAAAAAACAACAATATGTGCAAGAAAAAAAAACACTACAAACACTATGGCCGCTTTTGTTTTTGAAACTGCTTAAAATAAGGTACAATCATGTACCACAATTTTTATTGGCAGCCATGTTGGTTTTTTTCAAGATATCTTGACATTTCTACGGTATTTGTTGTTGTTATCCGACTTGCCGTTAAACGTTGCTTATATTCACCATTTCCTTTTTCACCTATCTCACCAATGCCTAAGAACGCTGAATCTAAGCTAATTTTGTGGTGAGTTTTGTGGTGAATTGTTACCTGGGAAGTTGTTGTTTTTGGTCAATGTTGGTGGAAACTTGAAGTTTGCAACCAAAGTTGATGTTTTCGGTTAAAGTTGATGTTTTTGGTCAATGTTGGTGGAAACTTGAAGTTTGCGACCAAAGTTGATGTTTTCGGTCAAAGTTGATGTTTTTGGTCAATGTTGGTGGAAACTTGAAGTTTACAACCAAAGTTGATGTTTTCGGTCAAAGTTGATGTTTTTGGTCAATGTTGGTGGAAACTTGAAGTTTGCGACCAAAGTTGATGTTTTCGGTCAAAGTTGATGTTTTTGGTCAATGTTGGTGGAAACTTGAAGTTTGCGACCAAAGTTGATGTTTTCGGTCAAAGTTGATGTTTTTGGTCAATGTTGGTGGAAACTTGAAGTTTGCGACCAAAGTTGATGTTTTCGGTCAAAGTTGATGTTTTTGGTCAATGTTGGTGGAAACTTGAAGTTTACAACCAAAGTTGATGTTTTCGGTCAAAGTTGATGTTTTTGGTCAATGTTGGTGGAAACTTGAAGTTTGCGACCAAAGTTGATGTTTTCGGTCAAAGTTGATGTTTTTGGTCAATGTTGGTGGAAACTTGAAGTTTGCGACCAAAGTTGATGTTTTCGGTCAAAGTTGATGTTTTTGGTCAATGTTGGTGGAAACTTGAAGTTTGCGACCAAAGTTGATGTTTTCGGTCAAAGTTGTTGTTTTTGGTCAATGTTGGTGGAAACTTGAAGTTTGCGACCAAAGTTGATGTTTTCGGTCAAAGTTGATGTTTTTGGTCAATGTTGGTGGAAACTTGAAGTTTGCGACCAAAGTTGATGTTTTCGGTCAAAGTTGATGTTTTTGGTCAATGTTGGTGGAAAGTTGAAGTTTGCGACCAAAGTTGATGTTTTCGGTCAAAGTTGATGTTTTTGGTCAATGTTGGTGGAAACTTGAAGTTTGCCACCAAATTTGATGTTTTCGGTGAAAGTTGATGTTTTTGGTCAATGTTGGTGGAAACTTGAAGTTTACAACCAAAGTTGATGTTTTCGGTCAAAGTTGATGTTTTTGGTCAATGTTGGTGGAAACTTGAAGTTTGCGACCAAAGTTGATGTTTTCGGTCAAAGTTGATGTTTTTGGTCAATGTTGGTGGAAACTTGAAGTTTGCGACCAAAGTTGATGTTTTCGGTCAAAGTTGATGTTTTTGGTCAATGTTGGTGGAAACTTGAAGTTTACAACCAAAGTTGATGTTTTCGGTCAAAGTTGATGTTTTTGGTCAATGTTGGTGGAAACTTGAAGTTTGCGACCAAAGTTGATGTTTTCGGTCAAAGTTGATGTTTTTGGTCAATGTTGGTGGAAACTTGAAGTTTGCGACCAAACTTGATGTTTTCGGTCAAAGTTGATGTTTTTGGTCAATGTTGGTGGAAACTTGAAGTTTACAACCAAAGTTGATGTTTTCGGTCAAAATTGTTGTTTTTGGTCAATGTTGGTGGAAACTTGAAGTTTGCGACCAAAGTTGATGTTTTCGGTCAGAGTTGTTGTTTTTGGTCAATGTTGGTGGAAACTTGAAGTTTACAACCAAAGTTGATGTTTTCGGTGAAAGTTGATGTTTTTGGTCAATGTTGGTGGAAAGTTGAAGTTTGCGACCAAAGTTGATGTTTTCGGTCAAAGTTGATGTTTTTGGTCAATGTTGGTGGAAACTTGAAGTTTGCGACCAAAGTTGATGTTTTCGGTCAAAGTTGATGTTTTTGGTCAATGTTTGTGGAAACTTGAAGTTTGCGACCAAAGTTGATGTTTTCGGTCAAAGTTGATGTTTTTGGTCAATGTTGGTGGAAACTTGAAGTTTGCGACCAAAGTTGATGTTTTCGGTCAAAGTTGATGTTTTTGGTCAATGTTGGTGGAAAGTTGAAGTTTGCGACCAAAGTTGATGTTTTCGGTCAAAGTTGTTGTTTTTGGTCAATGTTGGTGGAAACTTGAAGTTTGCCACCAAATTTGATGTTTTCGGTCAAAGTTGATGTTTTTGGTCAATGTTGGTGGAAACTTGAAGTTTGCGACCAAAGTTGATGTTTTCGGTCAAAGTTGATGTTTTTGGTCAATGTTGGTGGAAACTTGAAGTTTACAACCAAAGTTGATGTTTTCGGTCAAAGTTGATGTTTTTGGTCAATGTTGGTGGAAACTTGAAGTTTGCCACCAAAGTTGATGTTTTCGGTCAAAGTTGATGTTTTTTGGTCATGTTGGTGGAAACTTGAAGTTTACAACCAAAGTTGATGTTTTCGGTCAAAGTTGATGTTTTTGGTCAATGTTGGTGGAAACTTGAAGTTTGCGACCAAAGTTGATGTTTTCGGTCAAAGTTGATGTTTTTGGTCAATGTTGGTGGAAACTTGAAGTTTGCGACCAAAGTTGATGTTTTCGGTCAAAGTTGATGTTTTTGGTCAATGTTGGTGGAAACTTGAAGTTTGCGACCAAAGTTGATGTTTTCGGTCAAAGTTGATGTTTTTGGTCAATGTTGGTGGAAACTTGAAGTTTGTCACCAAATTTGATGTTTTCGGTCAAAGTTGTTGTTTTTGGTCAATGTTGGTGGAAACTTGAAGTTTGCGACCAAAGTTGATGTTTTCGGTCAAAGTTGTTGTTTTTGGTCAATGTTGGTGGAAACTTGAAGTTTGCGACCAAAGTTGATGTTTTCGGTCAAAGTTGATGTTTTTGGTCAAAGTTGGTGGAAACTTGAAGTTTGCGACCAAAGTTGATGTTTTCGGTCAATGTTGATGTTTTTGGTCAATGTTGGTGGAAACTTGAAGTTTGCGACCAAAGTTGATGTTTTCGGTCAAAGTTGATGTTTTTGGTCAATGTTGGTGGAAACTTGAAGTTTGCGACCAAAGTTGATGTTTTCGGTCAAAGTTGATGTTTTTGGTCAATGTTGGTGGAAACTTGAAGTTTGCGACCAAAGTTGATGTTTTCGGTGAAAGTTGATGTTTTTGGTCAAAGTTGGTGGAAACTTGAAGTTTGCGACCAAAGTTGATGTTTTCGGTCAAAGGTGATGTTTTTGGTCAATGTTGGTGGAAACTTGAAGTTTGCGACCAAAGTTGATGTTTTCGGTCAAAGTTGATGTTTTTGGTCAATGTTGGTGGAAACTTGAAGTTTGCGACCAAGGTTGATGTTTTTGGTCAATGTTGGTGGAAACTTGAAGTTTACAACCAAAGTTGATGTTTTCGGTCAAAGTTGATGTTTTTGGTCAATGTTGGTGGAAACTTGAAGTTTGCGACCAAAGTTGATGTTTTCGGTCAAAGTTGATGTTTTTGGTCAATGTTGGTGGAAACTTGAAGTTTACAACCAAAGTTGATGTTTTCGGTCAAAGTTGATGTTTTTGGTCAATGTTGGTGGAAACTTGAAGTTTGCGACCAAAGTTTATGTTTTCGGTCAAAGTTGATGTTTTGGTCAATGTTGGTGGAAACTTGAAGTTTGCGACCAAAGTTGATGTTTTCGGTCAAAGTTGATGTTTTTGGTCAATGTTGGTGGAAACTTGAAGTTTGCGACCAAAGTTGATGTTTTCGGTCAATGTTGATGTTTTTGGTCAATGTTGGTGGAAACTTGAAGTTTGCGACCAAAGTTGATGTTTTCGGTCAAAGTTGATGTTTTTGGTCAATGTTGGTGGAAAGTTGAAGTTTGCGACCAAAGTTGATGTTTTCGGTCAAAGTTGTTGTTTTTGGTCAATGTTGGTGGAAACTTGAAGTTTGCCACCAAATTTGATGTTTTCGGTCAAAGTTGATGTTTTTGGTCAATGTTGGTGGAAACTTGAAGTTTGCGACCAAAGTTGATGTGTTCGGTCAAAGTTGATGTTTTTGGTCAATGTTGGTGGAAACTTGAAGTTTACAACCAAAGTTGATGTTTTCGGTCAAAGTTGATGTTTTTGGTCAATGTTGGTGGAAACTTGAAGTTTGCCACCAAAGTTGATGTTTTCGGTCAAAGTTGATGTTTTTGGTCAATGTTGGTGGAAACTTGAAGTTTACAACCAAAGTTGATGTTTTCGGTCAAAGTTGATGTTTTTGGTCAATGTTGGTGGAAACTTGAAGTTTGCGACCAAAGTTGATGTTTTCGGTCAAAGTTGATGTTTTTGGTCAATGTTGGTGGAAACTTGAAGTTTGCGACCAAAGTTGATGTTTTCGGTCAAAGTTGATGTTTTTGGTCAATGTTGGTGGAAACTTGAAGTTTGCGACCAAAGTTGATGTTTTCGGTCAAAGTTGATGTTTTTGGTCAATGTTGGTGGAAACTTGAAGTTTGTCACCAAATTTGATGTTTTCGGTCAAAGTTGTTGTTTTTGGTCAATGTTGGTGGAAACTTGAAGTTTGCGACCAAAGTTGATGTTTTCGGTCAAAGTTGTTGTTTTTGGTCAATGTTGGTGGAAACTTGAAGTTTGCGACCAAAGTTGATGTTTTCGGTCAAAGTTGATGTTTTTGGTCAAAGTTGGTGGAAACTTGAAGTTTGCGACCAAAGTTGATGTTTTCGGTCAATGTTGATGTTTTTGGTCAATGTTGGTGGAAACTTGAAGTTTGCGACCAAAGTTGATGTTTTCGGTCAAAGTTGATGTTTTTGGTCAATGTTGGTGGAAACTTGAAGTTTGCGACCAAAGTTGATGTTTTCGGTCAAAGTTGATGTTTTTGGTCAATGTTGGTGGAAACTTGAAGTTTGCGACCAAAGTTGATGTTTTCGGTGAAAGTTGATGTTTTTGGTCAAAGTTGGTGGAAACTTGAAGTTTGCGACCAAAGTTGATGTTTTCGGTCAAAGGTGATGTTTTTGGTCAATGTTGGTGGAAACTTGAAGTTTGCGACCAAAGTTGATGTTTTCGGTCAAAGTTGATGTTTTTGGTCAATGTTGGTGGAAACTTGAAGTTTGCGACCAAGGTTGATGTTTTTGGTCAATGTTGGTGGAAACTTGAAGTTTACAACCAAAGTTGATGTTTTCGGTCAAAGTTGATGTTTTTGGTCAATGTTGGTGGAAACTTGAAGTTTGCGACCAAAGTTGATGTTTTCGGTCAAAGTTGATGTTTTTGGTCAATGTTGGTGGAAACTTGAAGTTTGCGACCAAAGTTGTTGTTTTCGGTCAAAGTTGATGTTTTTGGTCAATGTTGGTGGAAACTTGAAGTTTACAACCAAAGTTGATGTTTTCGGTCAAAGTTGATGTTTTTGGTCAATGTTGGTGGAAACTTGAAGTTTGCGACCAAAGTTTATGTTTTCGGTCAAAGTTGATGTTTTGGTCAATGTTGGTGGAAACTTGAAGTTTGCGACCAAAGTTGATGTTTTCGGTCAAAGTTGATGTTTTTGGTCAATGTTGGTGGAAACTTGAAGTTTGCGACCAAAGTTGATGTTTTCGGTCAAAGTTGATGTTTTTGGTCAATGTTGGTGGAAACTTGAAGTTTGCGACCAAAGTTGATGTTTTCGGTGAAAGTTGATGTTTTTGGTCAATGTTGGTGGAAACTTGAAGTTTGCGACCAAAGTTGATGTTTTCGGTCAAAGGTGATGTTTTTGGTCAATGTTGGTGGAAACTTGAAGTTTGCGACCAAAGTTGATGTTTTCGGTCAAAGTTGATGTTTTTGTCAATGTTGGTGGAAACTTGAAGTTTGCGACCAAGGTTGATGTTTTTGGTCAATGTTGGTGGAAACTTGAAGTTTACAACCAAAGTTGATGTTTTCGGTCAAAGTTGATGTTTTTGGTCAATGTTGGTGGAAACTTGAAGTTTGCGACCAAAGTTGATGTTTTCGGTCAAAGTTGATGTTTTTGGTCAATGTTGGTGGAAACTTGAAGTTTGCGACCAAAGTTGTTGTTTTCGGTCAAAGTTGATGTTTTTGGTCAATGTTGGTGGAAACTTGAAGTTTACAACCAAAGTTGATGTTTTCGGTCAAAGTTGATGTTTTTGGTCAATGTTGGTGGAAACTTGAAGTTTGCGACCAAAGTTGATGTTTTCGGTCAAAGTTGATGTTTTGGTCAATGTTGGTGGAAACTTGAAGTTTGCGACCAAAGTTGATGTTTTCGGTCAAAGTTGATGTTTTTGGTCAATGTTGGTGGAAACTTGAAGTTTGCGACCAAAGTTGATGTTTTCGGTCAAAGTTGATGTTTTTGGTCAATGTTGGTGGAAACTTGAAGTTTGCGACCAAAGTTGATGTTTTCGGTGAAAGTTGATGTTTTTGGTCAATGTTGGTGGAAACTTGAAGTTTACAACCAAAGTTGATGTTTTCGGTGAAAGTTGATGTTTTTGGTCAATGTTGGTGGAAACTTGAAGTTTGCGACCAAAGTTGATGTTTTCGGTCAAAGTTGATGTTTTTGGTCAATGTTGCTGGAAACTTGAAGTTTGCGACCAAAGTTGATGTTTTCGGTCAAAGTTGATGTTTTTGGTCAATGTTGGTGGAAACTTGAAGTTTGCGACCAAAGTTGATGTTTTCGGTCAAAGTTGATGTT
This sequence comes from Anopheles funestus, assembly GCF_943734845.2. Taxonomy (NCBI): domain Eukaryota; kingdom Metazoa; phylum Arthropoda; class Insecta; order Diptera; family Culicidae; genus Anopheles; species Anopheles funestus. Next base: position 46,875,906 of record NC_064599.1, read on the forward strand.
TTTGGTCAATGTTGGTGGAAACTTGAAGTTTGCGACCAAAGTTGATGTTTTCGGTGAAAGTTGATGTTTTTGGTCAATGTTGGTGGAAACTTGAAGTTTACAACCAAAGTTGATGTTTTCGGTGAAAGTTGATGTTTTTGGTCAATGTTGGTGGAAACTTGAAGTTTGCGACCAAAGTTGATGTTTTCGGTCAAAGTTGTTGTTTTTGGTCAATGTTGGTGGAAACTTGAAGTTTGC